>NC_050597.1:16211875-16536250 GCF_013368585.1 Megalops cyprinoides | reverse complement strand
CCTACTACACTCCTTTTTATAATTCTGATAAGCTGATGTGGCTTGCATTAATAATCATCTTGACAATTAACTAGCTTCTTGATTTGCATTTAATATTATTTTTAAGTAGCTGTACCATGACAATGGCTAGTGATTTTCATGATTGAAAGGAGCTTGCTAAAAGTGGTCTAAGTGTGGCTAAAATGTAACCGATAGAAGTCATTACTTTACATTTGTGTAAAGCGTGGCCTATAATGAAAGCCAGCTTCATTAGGTCGCTATTAAGGTTATTAAAAATGCTTGATAGCTGAGTTCCCTGAATCATAATATTAGTGTGCATCAACAAAGCAGTACATTTGACCTCCTGAGGTATGATGCAATTGGGATCATTAAAGGCCTAGTATTTCACACTATTAATTGCTATTAATTGCTTTAGCTTTGTTTTAACTCCCAGTTTAAATGTTGTTGTTGATTCAAATATCACAATATTTTAGCTTTAATATACATTTGCTTGTTTTCTTTATGAAATCCAGCACTTCTGGGGACCAGTGGCAAACTGGGGCTTACCAATCGCTGCCATCAGTGACATGAAGAAGAGCCCAGAGATCATCAGTGGGAGGATGACCTTTGGTGAGAGGCTGCAGAGCACATATCGAAACCAGCTGAACTTTACTTGGCTTTACATGTCACATCATCACTTATGTGCCACGGAATAGGTTTTTCATGTACAAAATGTTGCTTCCTAACAGAGCATGGGTTTTCTGGCTTTAATAATGGTTTAATAATAGTATTAATAATGGTCAATTTTTTCATTTATTTAGTACACTTATGATAGGAGGCACTGCCTTTTGTGTGCAATAGCAGGAATATATACATTACTTATTTATACTAATTGTTTCAGAATCATTATGGAACATAAAATTACACAAAGAACTTAAGAATTTAAACCCAGCAGTCTCTGCAAAGATGTAATGCCCAGTGTTAATAGTCCATTTATTGTCAGTGTTTAAAATGAGGTTAAATCCACGAATGAAGTGAAAACCGGTCTGAACTACTGTGTCTCACCCCCAAAACTTTGATGCATCTCGATTTAGGTTTATTATCTAAGACATTTATTTACTGAGAATTTTTGGCAAATTTAAACATGTACCCAAAATATGCAGTATTGAGCCAAAGACAAGAACTTAATAATAATAAAATTAAAATGACTAAAAGTGAGTGCTAATGTGGTTGTTTGTGTGTGAATAGATCCCCCATACAGGTTTGTTTGATAATTGTTTAGTCTCTGTTATGTTCTGTAGTATGAGAACCATGTCTGAATTTCACAAAAAAAGATTCTTTCACTATTGAAATTGAATTTGGATTTATGAATAGGATTTGAATATTATACAAAATAAGCTTTTAGTGCCAAAATGTCAAACTTAATGTTGTTTACCATACGCATTACTCCCGTGACTCTTTTTTGTGCTAATTCCATGGTGTAACAGGAAGCAAATGTAATCAGAAGATAGGTGCATCAGCCTGACTGAGTAACTTGTAGACAATAGAGTGAGTCCCTGGGTGCCAAGAGGTGGAGCAATGAGGGGGCCCATTACTGACCTACTGACACCTATCCTTGGCAGGACAAAGTCAGTTTGCTCCACTGATGTGGGTTCATCACTGGTATTGGCAAATGACATGACTGGTTTCGAGCCCAGGCTGTTAACCTCAGCCTGTACTTGGAGCAAGAATTTTTAATGTCCTAGAAGCTTAAAAGCCCCTCTCTTTTTCCCTTTTTAGATGATGACTTCAGGTTGACACTTTCCCCTGTAATTCTGTTTTGTTTCTTTTCACAGCTCTTACCTGCTATTCGCTTATTTTCATGAGATTTGCCTATAAAGTTCAACCAAGGAACTGGCTTCTCTTTGCCTGCCATTTCACAAATGAAACGGCTCAGCTTATACAAGGTGGAAGACTGATCAAGTACAAGTAAGCTGTTTTCTGTTATTGTACTTCAGTTCATGAATAATGGTACATTCACATTATGTTTTTGTTTGTGGTAGACATGCTAATAGGGTAGAACACAAGAGAGCATGGAATGCCAGAAAAGTTGGTTGGATTCAATTAAAAAAATTAAATTATTATAATGTAAATGATTATACATATAATGCTCAAATATATTAGTTGATTGATCAACTGTGATTGACATGACAACTTCCGTTTTTCATTCCAGATTTCATCAAGCTAAAATCCTAATCACTTTAGTAAATAAATAAAAATACCACAGTTCTCCAGTAGGGGCCAGTGTTTGGTGATTAGGCACAAAATAGATCCACGAGGATCCACGATCCATGAGATAATAGGTTTTCAAATGATATTGCCTGTTGCAAACAAACACTGTTGCAACTAGCTGGAACGTGTCAGTTTTTGCAAAAAGCCAGCCCTGTTTGGAATCATATGCCTGTGCCAGTCTACCCCTCAGGGGCAGTTAAATTGTATCAAAGTTAGGCTGTGAGTCTGGTCACAGCACTGACAATAGGAATTGCTTCAATGGAGTAAGGGCAGGGATATTTGCATGGGAAACATGCACTTGTGAGCAATGTTGAGCAGTTCATTTACAAAAAATAGTAAATTCTAGTTTAATTATTAAATAGAAAAGATCTTGTAGAATTTGGAATTGGAAATGGAATTAAAGGAAAAACAATTAAATTCCATTCTTCGGGGGGGAAAAAATCACAAAAATCAATTGTATTTATGTATGTTATGTCTTCATATGTTCATTTGTTTAATGAATCATGGCATCTTCCTTGTTGACAGGGATATTAGAATGACAGTAGACAAAAATATTGCTTGAAGGGGATAAATTTGATTTCTGTTGACTACTTTGTGTTGATGAGCCTGTGACACTTAACTATTTTCAGTGTCAGGTTGCTGCTAATAAATTAAAGGGAACCTATACCTGTTTTGTGAAGAAATTGTTATATGTCTAAAGTGAATTATTTATTATCTCTAGTAATCAGTTACACTTTTATTGGTAAACATTAACCAGATAATCCTTAACAATTGAAAAAGGGGTAACTGAAGACATTTCTATCAGTTTGTGGTATCTTGAGTGACATAAATCAGTGAATACCATTCATTAATTGCCACGGCAAGCACAAAATGGGAACAGTCAGTTCTGCTGACTGAAAATGTCTGGAATTCAGTTATTTAGGGTCAGATATTTAAAGTCAGACATGATTCAACGTATTATTCTAATGCAACAAAGCTAATAATGTTCGGTTTTAAACCGCCCAGAAATGTATATCCATTGATGATCAAAGAACTGCTTTTATTGCTAATAGCTTAGAAAAGTTAAATGTTAGGGGTATGGCTCAAAACGAAGGGCAATGACAGGGAGGGAAGGCTGTGCTGGGGAGGAGGCTTACCAGGGGACGCAAGTGAAGAAATTGCTGTACAATTGTTTATTTTGGCATGACAATAAAATGTCCTCTGAAGAAAGGGTGGTGGTGGTGGAAAAAAAGTTAAATGTTCAAAGGTCATTGTTAGGTGTTATCTGAGCGCTGGGAGGTGCTATCTTTGCTCCCCGTGACCTAACTGCACATTGAAAAATAAAGATTGAGTAATCTAGAAGAACATGATGGTTATAAACCAGTGTTTGTCTTTTGTCATCTTGTTCTGTCTGATCAATTTGTACCCATCTGAGCCTACTATATTCACAATGACAGAAATTTGTAATAATGTGCAGGAGAGGTTTCACTGTATAGTTTAATATATTGAGTATCTGTAAGAATACACATGTAAAAACTGAGAAAAATTTCCTCTTTTGTTTCAGATTGGAGAAAAAGCTTTCTTAATCAAATGGATGGATGCTGAAGATTACACATAAACAAGTGTCGGTGCCTCTGATTTTCAAACATATGCCTATTTATTATGTTTTTTTTTTTTTTAATGAAACACCAGGTGAACATTTCTACTCCTAAATGATCAAACAGAATATCACTTTTTGATGACTTGACTGTGTAGCTCTTCAGATTGCCTTCATAAATTGTCCATAACACATTTTGCAGATGGTTATGGAATTTTATATGTACATGAATACAGATACTGCAGTTTTTAAAGAGAAGTATTTTGTTATTAAATAACATATACAATGTGACGTTAAGGCAATTATGTTTGTTGGTTAACTGTAATTTATGAGATTAAGTAATCAGAACAACTTGGCAATAAAAGTGACACTGACATTTTTTGTTGAATTTCTTTTTTATATACAAGTTATATAATCACACGATTTTTAACAGTTCGGCTCAACATGATTAGAATAGAACATGGTTTTTTGCTTGTGTTGTATTGTACCTCACTTGTAAGTCACTTTGGATAAAAGTGTCTGCCAAATGAATAAAAGTAAATGTAAATGTACATGGAGTGCAAGAACTTAAGAGTTTCTGGAGTACCAGAAATTAGTAGTGGTCTTTCACAACACAGCTAAACAGTCACTAAGGCTAAAGATGGACCATCATACTATTAATTTCTGGGAATAAAGCCATGTTTTATTCATAAGTACCCATATCCCATACGATTTTGCTTTCTGGTCATGAGTACAGGACACAAGATTACCTCCATGGTTTATGTCACTTACGGGCTTGAGTTGTTGTTATGAAAAATGCAATTTATCATTTATCACGCAATGGTTCATACTTATATTTGTTTTATTTGAAATGTTTAAACACATACAATTCAGTTTTCTATTATCTTCAAAATATTGATATTGTTTTTCAGTACAAGGTGAATATTGCACATATTTGATCAAACATCTTTGCTGAATAACAATTTACCCATATTTAGAATATAAAAAATAAATGAATACAATACATATGCAAATTACACTTACAATATTCTTAAAAAGAAGTTAGTGTCTAAATGTTCCTTTCAGCTTCTCTATTTTTTTTTTTAACTCACCAATGACTTCCTTTTATCACATTTTTTTTATCTCAGCCTGGACCAATACATCAGTTTAAGCCACTGGAAGATCACAGAAAAAGAGTAACCACCGCCTCTGTCTCTTTTCAATTTTATTGCTCTCCAAGTAAAGTGCTTTCATATCTGTCCCTCCTCACTTATTATTCTAGGACACTTCAGGTACTAATACCTGTAAGAATAATCATTCTTAACCTATCTTTGGCTCTAGTATACAAACAGAGAAAGTCACGTCCACTAAATAAATAAATTACATGGATGTAAGAGTACTAAAGACGCTGTGGGCAATAGACTGGTTTACAGCTGAAATCTGGTCTTGAGTTGTGTTTAACTACTGCTTTCCTACCCATTAAAATAATGACATATGTCACTATTCAGCATAAATCTTTTGCAGTTTGAAGATCATAACAGGCATTATGCTTGAGTAAGACAGTGACATTAACCTGAGAATTGTAGAATTAAGAATTGAGAATTGTAAACTTACTAACACAAAAATGGCTCTGTGCAGCGGGCTTATTCCACATTATTCCATATTCCACACTATAATGAGATCATCCATGATTTATAGAGAAGCCAGTAACAATAAAATCATCAACAGTCTCACAAGTCATCAGTGGTGATCACAAGACCATTTGCAATATGGTTTTCAAGCGTCAGAATATCGTCGTCCTCCTGTAAGTATAAATATACAGGTGAAATAGCAGGCATTGAAATGACTGATCTTGTGCTGCTCACGCTAGGCGTACAAATACACATATTTATTTGGAGTGCATATCGTTAGTCAATAATGTACTATATTTTGATTCCTAACATTCAAATTATGCTTATTTTCTTTGTTGTTTCATCTGCAACATTTACAAATTTCAAAGTGCAATAGAAAGCAATGTGGCACAGACATACCATACTCTAAATGACAGATCATAACTTCATGATCGCATCACATCTATAACTTACATTGGATCAACAGAATGAATAAATATTGTAATTTTTGGTCATGAATTGGCCACTTACATCATCATTGACCTTGTAGTCTTTTTCTGTGCTTCTGTAGGACACCACATGGATCAGGGTGTAAATCCTGTCAACAACATTAGTTATTAGGATGATTCAGTAGATACGAATTTCCTTACAAACAAAGCTAAAAGGTTGCATCTGGTTATAGCAGTATTTCTGTTGGATTTTTATTTGGAGACTGATGAAGGGTTTGCACTTGGCCACAGGCCAAGGTTGTTGATCCCCCATTTGAACAGCACAAACAAGGAAAAGAAAGGGGGGGTGGGGTGGAGGAGGGATAGAGTGAAAACCTGACGTGGAAGGGAAGTGGTAAACTGGATTTGTATAGTTGTGGACAAGGTTTGTCTAGGTTTCGTTAATTGTGCTGGGATTGTCTGATCCAAATCTTTGGTTGGAACTTCCAGAAATTATAAAGATGTGGTGGAAAAGCAACTGTAGCTCTGAGTGAAAGTAAATTCATGGATTTGGAACCAACTTTTTCTAATGTGTTTTCATGTATTATGAAGTTAATAATTTTGTTGTATGTTATATTGTAAATTTTTTCTATGGCAAATTGTGCTTTCTGTAGTTTTGTAAGTATCTGATGAATTATTCTTTACAAGAGCATGTGTTCAAATACACAGTTAAGAATAACATTTATGTGCTCAAATACACAATGTTAAGAATAACAATAATCAAAAATAAACAAGCAATACCTGTGGTAAAGCATAGCCAGGAACTGAACGAGTAGAAGGACGGCGAATGACAGGAGAAACATCAGACTCAGAGGTTCCACATTCATGGTTTCATCAGATTTTGTGCCATTTGGATAATACTTGGGAATCTTGATGCTGATTGTGTCACCAATTGCTTGAAGGAAGAAAGTGGCCACAACCCACAAGACATTCAAAATGAAGTACAGAAACGTTGCCTGCAAGGGAAAGTGATGAGCAACAATGAGTGACTAATTTTGAATCTGTGACAAATTTTAACAGATACTGAATCGATTGATTGAAAAAACACTTACCTTGTTTCTTAGGGACTTCAGTTCCCTTGTTACCTCATCCTTATGTGCTTTCTCATCCACTATCGGTGCCAGATACCTTTCTAACAATTTCTTCCAGAAGTCATGTTCATCCTGGGAAAATGTGCAAGAAAATCAAAATTACAGCAACCTCAAATTTACCAGACAAACAGCTTCAAATAGTGTACATAAAATATATAAGTCCTCAAAGGTTCTTAGTATTGAATAGTAGCTAATTCATTCAAGTCAGACTATATGTAATGACCTACATGCCACTGTTCATTGATTATTATTATTATTGATGTTATTATTATTATTATTGCCATTAAGACTGCACACAACATGCTATATTGACATCCTATAAAGTAGTCTGTAAAGGAAAAAACATCTTGTATCCAACTTTCAATGAAGATAATATTTATTTCCCAAATTATAGTAATTTCACAACCAATGAAATGCATGACTCCTTTGATCTCTACAGAACTGCATACTTAGTACTCTAGATCCCAGTTTTCTATTTTCTTCCTCAGATGAGTCTGTCCATCTGCCAATTTAAAATCTGCATGGTCCCAAAGTTTGAAATGTATTATAATCCATGTTTACTTGTCAATGAATCTGAAAGGTTTGAATTATTTTTGCAGCAGAAACACATTTCACATTAATCCTGAAATCATGTGACCAGAAAAGATATAAAAAAAACTGACATGAAAAACATAGATTGAAGAGAGCTTTACCTCAGTCAGCTTCTCAACCTGAGGAGCGATCAGTGTTTTTTCAATAGCACGTTTCACCCTCCTCTCCAGTCTCTCCATGCGGTTAGTTTTGAGGATTCTCCTGGCAGTCTCATTCAGAGCATACTGCAGCTCCTCCAGCTGGCTGTCTGTCAGCACATCCTCTGGGCCCACCTTGTCTTTCAGTTCTCCATTAACTGTGTCGGTCAGCATCATCACCAGCTCTTCACACACGTCCTCTTGATTCTTGTTCCTCAGAGAGTAGCGGATCTGCTCCTGCAGGTTCCTCTTCATATTGGCATATGTCAGTTTCTTTAGGAATTCCGTTTTAACAGGAGTTACCCAGGCTGTGGGTGGAAAGCAGAAACATTCATCACAAACACCACATTTACATTTACAGATTTTCAATTTCCAGATTTCACTCAAAAAATCATTACATGATACAATATATACAATATAATGGTATATACAATCTATACAATAGCACAGCTGCTATGTGACAGGACATTATACTTGTTTGTGCCATGATGCTAATTCTTTATACAGGATACTGTTATAAAAATGTTATGACTTCATGTACAATGTATAAAATCATAAACCTGTTTGTGTCTGATTCCATGAAATGACAGGCCCATTTATAAAACTATTTTCTTTAACATTTGTGCAAACAAGACAATCAAGCCTTTCAGTTTAACACAGGTGACATTAATTATTAACAGCCTGCAGCTGAAGGTTCTCTTACAGCATAGGGTGCAGTAGAACACCACCTGCAGCTGCATGTCTCATGAATAATGGAGAGTTTGAGGCAGTTGATTTGTGAGATGTTTACTGTCTCCTGTGCTCTTGCAAGACTTAGAGACTAATTTGTGCGTGAAATCTGCATCTATACAAAGGTAAATGCTTAACCTGTTGCTGCATGGTACAGGTTTGTCTGGACAAAAAGGATTATTTAATGAAAAGTTGCTGAATCAGCACCATGTGGAGGATCAAAATACAAGATAGAGGTGAGAAAAATAGGCATACTACTATATGATCATATTTCATTTGAGAACAGCCGTGTAAAGCGATATTAAATCTTTACTAATAAACTGCTCAGGCCTAAGGTTATCAGAGTCCATTATATGCAACACACTAATTAATGATATTTGTATGTACCCTTAAGAATCCTTTAGGAATTGAAGATGTAGTGTAAAACTCACCACTTTCAGGAACAACCTCTGGTTTCTCTTCTTCTTCATACTTGTCTTCTTCATCGTCACTGCTTTCATAGTCATCGTCTACATCAGTGCTGTCATCACTGTCACTGCTTTCAGATACAATCAAAATTTCAATTGATTTTGTTTTTGGCTGATATCAGCACAAGCACTGTGTACTACCTTCAAGTATATTTCTAAGTAAATAAATAAACATGAAGGCATTTAAAAATGGGCATGCAGTTATCTGCTAAAAACAAAGGCTAATCTAATAGGCTACATAACTAATCAGTTACATCAATGCTAATAATGCTAAGTCAACTATCCAACATAATATATTAGTTTGCATTTAACTTTAGCACATTTACCTTTTAATAGAACGACTGTCACTCTCATCTCTGGTGGCCACTTTGGTGTCAGACAGTCTACGCTTGGAGTTGGACATCTGGGGTTGAATGGTCTGGTAATTATTTTCCAAGGCGTGCTTTTCTGGTTGAGCATTGCTAATATTTTCCTGCGGGCTTTGAAGCTGTTCTTGCACAATGATCCTTTGGTCAGCTTTTGTATTTTGATTGAGAGCATTCTGTATTTGCTGCAAAGCCACATTTGTTGTCTCCTGGGTGACTTGAAACTTCAAATCCCAGCAACAGAGTTTGCAGTTGCGGTCACACAGAACACCAACACCTTTCCCCTCCACTTTGTCCCTGTTTGATTCACGCGTTCCCCAGGACACAATGTGCATATTGACCAGTGAATAAATGGTGAGCAGGAGATATCCACTGGGGATGCAGATGAAATACATCAGTCCATAGATAATCAAACTGAACTCCTGGGGATGAAGTATAGCTGTAACAACATACAGGATACTCATGGATACCAAGAAGATTCCGGTTGGTGTGATGAAGGTCTCTTGGATAACCATGTCACCTGCAGACAGAAAGATGTTAATGGTAACTAAAAGCTAGCTTGCAAAACAGGTTGAATTTGAGCTGACTTCTTTTTGCTCCTTAATATGGTGCTCTCCACACTTAAAAATGTAAATGTGAAAATTCTTCGGGAAAAATACTTTCAAATGTATGAATACTGATGAGAAACAACAAAAACATTTTTGTGCTGTTTGGAGGTTCAAACTTGAAAATCAGATAGATGGTTTGCTGACATGAAGAATCACAAATCAACGAGAGTTTTTCTGGCACTTGACACAGTATTTAGCCATGATTCAGTATTTAGCCCACAAAATGCCCACATAGCATTAAAAATCTTGGGAAAGATTTAACGTTCCATATTACTATGTGGGAGGGCCTAGGTCTTCGAAAGGTATTTAAAATGAAATAAATTATTGCTCTCTATGTCTCTCTTTGCCTCTCTGTAATGAAGTATAATGTCCTCTCTATACAATATCTAGTCACAATTTCCTCTAAGCTGATTAGATCTCCGAAACTAACATGGGCAGCAGCGTGGCATAGTGGTAAGGAGCAGGGCTCATATTCAAAAGGCTACTGGTCACTGCTGTTGTATCATTGGACAAGGTACTTAACCTCAGAATTTCCTCAGTAAATATCCAGCTGTATAAATGGATAACATATAAAACTGTAACCTATGTAAGTTGCCCTGGGTAAGAGTATCTGTTAAATGACAACAATGTAATGTACATGTAAAAAGATACAGAGAGACAGTTCTTACCTATTATGGAGAAGAGGGAGGCAGTCATCAGGAAGGCATACAGAACGCTCATAATAGCCGCAATGGTGATCTGGAGGTTTGGTTTGCATGTGAAGCATATAAGCATGTATACAACAGGAGGGATGACAGAGACTATGATTGCAAGGGTTCCTTCCATCTTAAACACAAACTGGAAAGCACCTGAAATGTAAGCAAATCCATGTCACACTTCACTGTATTTGAGAAAATGTCCTTGAAATACAGAGGTAATGTTCATATATAAAGACGCTGGGACACACAAACACCAGATAATTAGGCACATTGTAGCACATACTTAACCAAGACTGTGTTCTACTTAGCTAACATGTTCATGGCCATTTGGGATCAGACCAGTCTGGCTACATCTGCAAAACTGAGAGCGTTTCACTCAGCACTAAGACACTCCCTGAATAGTAAACTTTCCCATTTATTACATTAAATTGAAAATGACACTTGCTTGAGAATGTCACAACGGGCAGATATTATCAGAAAAGTTCTGTCCTAACATCCTTGGGTCTGTGGCCTTATAAATATTCTTTTTTTACATCACTCTGCTCTTGCTGATATTATGCAGTTCTTAGTTCATGGCTGAGCCTCTGGAATCACTTCAAAGCACTATGTGGGTGATACAGCATTTGCAGCGATATCATTTACAGCAATATTTGCAAAGTCTTGTCAGCCCCTCAATACATGGAAGTGCTACAAGGACGACAAGCTGACTATTACAGACTCTTACCGGCTATCATCAAGCTGACAGAAGCAGGTCCCAGAATTGAAGAGCCCACGGTGAAGATCTGATATATAATGTACAGCATGGAGATAGAGCTGTTCCTCTTGACTGTTTCTCTTCCACTGTGCAGGAGATCCAGAGTGTTGGCCAGGGTGGAGGGTCCCCAGCGGCGCCTCTGGTTGTAGAACTCTTTGAACTCCTGAGGGGCGTTGGTGTAGGCATCAGAGGCTGCATTGTACTCTACCCTCCAGCCCTGCTGTAGCAGAAGAGTGCAAAGCCAGCGGTCCTCTCCTGAAAAATGGAAGAGGACGATAGATCAGTACGAATAATCACTGACCTATATTTAGTAACTAGACAGGTAGAGTCAAATTCTTAAAACTCTAATCTTCATCCACTAACACTGAGATTTTTTTCTTCCACTTTTATGAATAAAGTAACAATGTTAAAATCGTATTATATAAGGGATTTTTTTCTTCATAATAGCAAGCTCACTCTCTCAGAAGGCTGCCACTGAGCAGGATAAAGAGATTCAATGCTGCTTTCATAGTAGTGTAGATTCTTGTAGGACACTACAGATGTTTATTGTGTACATATGTGCAACTGTACATCATGCATCCTATAAAGGATGACACAAATTTCTCACTCATATAGTGTGAGATATTCTGTATAAGATAAAGTATCTACAAAGTTGCAAAATGTCCATGTGTGAAAACAATCTGAGCATATGGTGGATTGGACAACTGCTGGCTTTCCAGTCTCCCATTCACTCTAATTTTTGTCACAGTGGTTACACTATCTCTCTTAACATTACAGCTACAACAATCTCACACATGATCGGCTGTATGTATCAGCCTTTGAAGGAAGCCTTCCTAGCTACCTCTGAGGACTCGCAATGCTGCTTGTGTCTCAGTAGTTACCAACCTTATCACTATGTAACCCTGGCTTTGTTAGTGCCATGATAGCTGGCTTGCTATTTTTCCTGTGTACACCTATTTTGTCCAAGCTATGTTAGTACCAGAAAGTCTCTCAGCAGAGTTTATACAATATTGAGATTGTATTCCACTCTGAGAGAGTGTTCCACTATATTGGACTTTAACAAAGGGGAATAACTGAGGTAAACTCACCTTGATCATATTGGACATATTCAGACGCTCTGGTGGCAGTTGTAGTGTATCTTTTCAGGACATTGTCATCCATTAGTGCTGAGCCTCTAAATAAACTGAAGCATCCAGGACTACAGAGGACAGATCCAAAGACATGCTCAGCTGTTTTCTGAAGCCAATGTCCCACAGCATACTCAAACTTCTGATACCACACCATTGGTCCTACAGAAAAAATAAGAATATGTACCGGTATCTTTCTTCTATCTAACAACCATATACAGGCAGTCCCCATTTTATTCACATTACCAGGACAATTTCTTCTGCTTAGAAAAAAATGTAAAACGTTGCACTTTAATCTTTGAAAGTAATAAAAGTAAAAAATTATAGAAGTAAAAAGTAATAATAATAAAAAAATTGGGAACCATATGACTTTGCTGTGTGCAATGAGAGTAAGACTGAAGTGTCACATTAAAAAAATCTTATGTATATTTTATTTATATGCGTTATCATGTTATTTTAATTTTATGTAGATTACACTTAATGTACAATTGTATCCATCATGAATACAAAGTATAATTGTCTTTAAGTGTACAAATGCCTTAATGTCATGTTTGCATATGGCCACCTATGGGTAAAATTCCTGACAATCTGGTTTATGATGGGCGCCCAGGAATTCATTCTGTCGTAAAAGCGGCAGCCCTTTTAAAATAAAATATGACTCAAGAGAATGAGAAATTATTACTGTATGAGATCATTAGAAATGATGATAAAGAGAACCCAAGCTATTTTTAAGTTCACTTGGCATGCTTTCTTACCCATTCCCGTTGGATGGATTCTTCCACAGGCTGCGCCTACATTTTCATACATTCGAAGGCGATCGACCAGCAAGATTAAGGCAGAGGGATGGAAGTCGGTATCCCCATCCAACGCCATGATGTATGTGTTGTCATCTGATATATACCTCCTCTTGTTGTCATTGTCGTGAGTTGGCAAGAGGAAACTTTCGCCGTCCAGGGATATAAGACTTGCACGGCATGGGTTGTTCTGCCTCTGTAATGACAAAACATGCAGAAAATACGAGGTGAAGAACTCGATTATTCGATTTTCCATAAATATTTTTAACATAAAAACTGATTGTCATTTAAACTGTTTCATCGGGAAACTGTTAAGAAATAGCATACCGTTATTTTTTGAGGATTTTTGACAATGTAGCCTTTCCAGCCAAGTAAATAGTACAAATACATTATCTGTAACAGAAGACAATGAAGTTATAATATCAAAACCTTTACTGTAATATGTGAATTTTAACATTGATTTACAGAGTGTACAACAGTAAAGATATTTTTTTGTTGGGTACAAACACCAAAAGTAATGATAAAGTGCAGTTTTTCATATATATATTTTTCTGAGCGAAAGCATTGTAATATAACACAAATACTGCTATGGAAAGTAATCAATGAACTCATTGAAAAATAATAAATGCACATATATAAATGAATCCTCACCTGTGACCACCTCTTTTTGTTTCGGATAAGTTGTTTATCTTTGAGATGAATGTACAACATATTTCCCTCTGGCATCACAAACATTAATCGTCCACCATATGGTGTTTCAATAATGGACACATCGTCTGGTTCTTTGTTTGTAAACACCCTGCAAAAGCAGCAACAGTAAAGGTTTGCATTAAGTTATTAAATGAGCAGCAAACCCGTTTCTGATGGAGGAAATGTGAAATCCAACAGACTCTCCCTAATTTAGTCATCTGTAAACTGACCAATCACGAGTGAGAAAGTTTGTGGCAGTAAAAATAGCCAATAAAGGATCAGTTGCCTAAGGAAATGCCTTACAATATTCACATATGTAGCCATTCAAAAACAACAGAATTTAGTGGCTAGTTAGCTTGTATGGTAAACGCTGAGCTCTGAGTGTGTATTTTGTATTGCAGACCTGGCTGTGAAATTTGTTTAAATTGAGTGTGGAATTGGCTGGAACACAGCAGGTTACAGTAGCAATCCACACTGTTAGTTATGTTGTTAAAACATAAGTTGTATTATAGCTATTCACAGTAGTCCTTCATGTAAAAAATGCATTTTTTGCATCTCAACATCCATAATCATAGATCATGTTAAAAACTTTGATGGTTTCAAAATCCATCACAAATTTCCATTAGATGAATTACATCAGCATGTGGAGTATTGTCCAAGAAAAAACAAGGACAAATTAGCTGTTTTTGGTAAAATTTGTCCTTTTGAAATAAAGAAAAGAACTCTAGATACCTCGCTAAAGTAAGCTGTCTGCCCTTACTAAATTTTCTAATGGTATCCACTGAAATCACACAGCTCTCCTGATAAATGAGTTTGTTCTTGAATGAGCATTTTTTAAATTTATTTCAGCTTTTCTAAAACATGAAGGCAAACCAAGGAGCTGAGCAAAGACACTACTAAAGACAAAAGACACTACAAAGACAGCTACTAAATAAAAGCTACTGAACCTCCTTGAAAAAGTGATAAAAACGTAATTTGAAAGACTATTTACTAGCATATTTACTAGCAGACAAATAACATTTTTTACAGTTTTAACATTTTAAGATGAATCATGAAACTCACCTGTACACTTCTATGACCACATGGATGAGATCATTCACATACTCATTGACAAACTGTTTCCCCGTTTCTTTGTCTGTCCGAAAAGAGTCATCCACAAATATATGGCATTCAAAGTCAAAATTATCTTTATGTTCTTCTTTTGGATCTCCTCTGTATCGGTCCAACCTAAAACCAACAAACCAAAATATGACAAATAAACTTGCAAGTTGCAATGACTGGATCATGGCCTTTACACTTGTACATATACATTCACTTTCAACAGATTAATATTGGATGGTAAGATTGCAGAGTTGCAGAATTCCACATGAATGGGAGCAATTAGTATCAATCCCTAAAGGCAAAAACTCCTGTCCTTGTTCTCCTTGCTCTGTTGCCACAGGTTCTATCTCTGTTATCTTAACTAAATGTCCAAACAAAAATGAACAACAACCTGTTAATCTGAAACCAAAAGTGTGTTTGCATGTTGCACTTGCTAGTATCCAGTTCAGATTTATTATTGGTACCTAAATGATCGTGCATGCCAAAATTTGAAAAGTTCCAAGTTAAGTTTCAAGTTTGGTACACTGTGAACTGTGTGGCCCCCTTGTGTTTGGCAAATTGCACAAAAATTTATCCTATGGTGAATGAGCACTTGCTCATCTTGTGTTAAAGGAGCATTTGCTTATTATTGCATATCAAGCTAAAATATATTTTTATTATCTTGAAAAATCTTTATTGTTTCAAGTAAATCTGTCCGTACTAAACCTGAAGCCAACTGGTTCATGTTGTGGGAAAAAAAAATCAAAATGGTGGATGACTGAAGTCATAAGTCTAAATTTGTTCTTTGTACACTGCTCTTTAAATACAATTGACATATTTTAACTGCATGAAATAGTAGAGTTAGCACATTTTGTGCCTATACATGCTATAATACACTGCATAACCAACTGTCGATCACAGCACCGCCAAGACTTCAATAAATGCCAAAGTGTGGTTGGCTTCCATGGCTCTGTTAAATCCTGCCAAATTACAGTTTTGTAATTGAGTAATGTAATTGTAATCCAGAGTTTTTGATGCTGACGTAGTTTAGTGATTTTCATGGTGGTAATATGATGGAAAAATCCAAAAGCATTTACAATAGGGTGCCTGTGCACCTTCAGTAAATGTCACTCTAATAATGTAAAAAAATTGGAATAACAATTGAGATGTCCCATTTCCTTTACATTACAAGATGTAAGCTTCTACTTACCGAAACATTGATGTGAGGATCTTAAGCATTTCATCATATGTTTCATGCCACATAGTTGCACAAAGGTATATGACACAACTTTCAAGTTCATCATGACTACAATGAAAAACAAAAGATAAAACGATAGATTTTAGAAATATATATAGTATCAAATAGTTTGAGGTGGATTTTATGTAAACCATTACAGTGATGTAAAAATACATTATCTTCAATTAGGTTATTTATGCCCTAAACTGTTAAGATTTATTAAAAAAAAAAAAAAAAAAAAAAACTTTTTTACTCTTTAAGAGATATGGGTTGGAGGTTAAGGCAATCTAAACACTTTTATCTGGCACAGGTCATTATGGTGTGTGCTTCCAAACTCTTTTGCAAAAGTGATTCAAACTGCATTTGTTTAACCTCAACTTGTCTATGAAACAGGCCTCATGCAGGAGTTTAAGGGAATAGGTGTTGGAGGTTTTCTCTCAAACAGGAGATTTGTGTACATGAATTTATAACATTTTAAAGTATTTCAAATATTGTATGTCTATGAAAAAGTATATACACTATATATGTTATATATTGTGTAATTCACAGCTGGAACTTGCCTTTCTTGGTTCCTTGCTCTCACAACCTTCATTTTGGTGTTCAGCAACATAGACTGATCAATGAACGCAGACTCGTACAGCCGGCGAACAAACAGCTGGGTTGTCCGCTCTATCCTCTGAACTTTGATCCTCCACACGTGGTATGTAGAAGCCATGAGTGCAAGCCACATACACACTCCCTCTAGGGCTAGCATTGCAAAGGGCCAAGACTCATAGTGGCTATTTAGTGTCGTCCTACAAATGCTGTTGGATATTTCAGCCAATATGATTTGTGTGGTATTCTTGTACGCAATGTTTTTTAAGCTGGAACAGAAGGTTGTGAAATTTCCTGCGGCACCGTCATGTAGGTCACTGGCTTGTGCTAGAAAGAGTGCAATGCCTGTAATGAGGACTGCAGGCCCAGTGCATGAAAGAGGGAGGGCAAAGCTAAAACGGACTGCATGAATTTTACATGCCACCACCCCAAACCAGTGGCATATGGCAGAGGAAAAGGCTTGGAGTAACAATATTCCAATGCCCAGGTTTAGTGCATCCTGAGGAACATCATTGAAGTATGACCAATTAATACCCTGAACAAAGTGAGAGTGAATTGCATAGACAGCACCGATAATCACCATCCTCAAAAGGCTGGAAATCACGAAGACAAAATCTCTGAACCCATCTAATTCAGTAAGCATCTCCTGAATGTTATTGCTGGCCTGCATAGGGTTCTCCCACCAATTGAGTGATACCAACACAGATGCAAAGAGAGCAATTGCAACGTACACATAGCAACTTTCTTTCTGGTTGTCAACGAAAGTCGTAACTCGTACATAATAATCTACTGATAAAAGAATGTAGCCTGTCAGTGCAAGAATCAGAGAACAAATTGGAAAGATAATTTTCCAACTCTCTCTTTGTAAGCGAAACACAACCTGCAAAAGTGCAGAAAGAAAGCAAATTCCTCCAGTACTAAAAAGGTTGGTGAGAACATCAAACTGTGGCATCACAACGAGCACAAGAAGTGATGTCCCCAGTGATACCAGGGCTTCAATCGTGCACATCTGTAAAATAAAATATAAAATATACAGTCACTACATGAAGCATTTTTATATTCAATATGACCCACAATGTCTAAAGAGTTTCATGCACCCAAGTAGTAAGCAATTTGGACAGGGAAATTGGACTTTTTCTCTATTACTGATTGTTTGTTGTATTGCCACATAAAAAAGTGTTTAAGCATCATATTTCAATTGTGTTAATTACACCAGCAAATGTAAAGCAACTCACAAGTCCCATGGTCTTCATGTTTGGGGTAACAAAATTCTTGAAAGCACATTTCCACAGTGACTTCAAGAACATCAGTAGGTTTGGAACAACCAAACAGAATACCAGCATGAGAATGTAAAATTGCTGGTCTTTTCCTCTTAGCGAAGCAGGGCTGGACAGCATGCAAAGTACCAGCAGAGAACCCTGTAGTTAAGAAGTGAAAGTATACATTCTGTCAACCAAAAACCATTTATATTTAATGTGTGTGTGTGTGTGTGTGTGTGTGTGTGTGAGTGGGTGTGTTTTTTACTTCTCCTCAATTTTCCCAAAACAAGCACATTTTCTAGTGATGTCAATAATTTCATATTAATGAAAGTTCGACTGAATTAAATAGCTGCTGTAAATAGACAGCAACATCAACAATTTAAAGCAACAATGAATTAGATTCAGCAGACAATGTTATACAGTGCAGTACTGTTTTACTGTACAGCTCATTAGTTTAGCCAGGTAGCAAATGAATTAATCATAACTATTTAGATATAAAAACATACTGCTATATTGGTGGTTTACCCATTAAGTTAAATTAGGTACCCTAATTCAGTCAAAAAGGCCATTAAAATTAAAAATCATGTCTTTCACATCCTAGCTAAAAAGGCCAGTTTGAACTGGTGCCAGAGGGATCTGATTAACTTACAATGCATCAATTATTAAACTTGCTATATAGCTGTTTTCTCTGTTATTTGGATGATCATTGGCTCACTATGTCATGTTCAAAAATTACAGGTTTGACATCACAAATGCTGGATCTGAATATAATTTATGGTGTGACTTTGTACTTTGTTATCTTGGGTGGGATTCACTTTATCATAAATACCATTTTGTCATAAACACCCAAAGAATTAAGAGCCAAGATTACTCAAATAAGAATTGGCAGATTTAGGCAAAATCAATAAAGGAGGGATAAATATTCTCCTTTAAGCAAACATGTTTATTTTGCTTGTGATTAATGTTCTAGAGTGTAAATTTCACAATGTCCTATCTCTTGCATATCATTAAGGTCTATAATATTATCATGGTAGGATTGTTTCATTCATGAATAGAACACTAAATCACTTATCAATAAGTCTACTACCTTTCTGTGAGTGGCTCCATGTTTAACTTACTATAGAAGGTTTTCAACAATAGACATGAATGGCTGTGTGTGCCTTATTCAGTCCCATGTTTACATACAGTAAAGCACTTAGGGTCGTATTCTCCCATGCGCATTAATCAAAAAAGCACACAGCTACGCACTTTTCAGCCTACACGTATTCTCCCCTTGACTTAAGTATATGATTTGGATGTCATGAAGGCAGTTATGCGCTTTGGGTGGAGCAACCCCAAAAAAAAATTACAGTGCACCTGTACTTGGTCCACTCTGATGAGCTTTTGGAGAGGGCAAGGGTGAGGACTGATAAATTACTGCAGAGTTTTACCTTGCTGATAATGGCAGTTGTCAGGACGAATAGCCCCACAATTAATGCCACCAGGTGTTGTCCCAAAGTGAAGCATCTCCTCTGTTGTTCTTTCTCAGCACCAATAGGATTTAACTGGAAAGGGTCCCAAGTATCTCTGCAAAAGTGTGCCATATAATATGTATAATAATAATAATGTAAGTTACACTGTAGTAAGTTACCACTTTGACTCTTTGATATAAGAAACATGCAAATATTATAGGTTTTGGTACAAATGTTCATTTATTAATGTGCATTATTAAAATAGAAATATAGCTATGCATGGGGACATTGGTTGGACTGTAATCTTTTAAGAACAAAGTAATCTAATTCCCTACTGAAAATAGACTTGTTGAATGTTTTTGAGTATTATGTATTTTTCAAACATAATTGAGACTAAGTTTGAGGTAATTGACAATTGTTTATGTATTTATTCAAGAAAACCCTGCCACGTTTAGTACAACTCCCTTCTTTTCTAACACTGGTGTCCAGAGATTTATGATATAAATGTATTGTTAATTAAAGGCACCTCTAGGTGTGATGTTATGAATCCTGATGAATGTCAGTCATGAAAAGATAATAACAAATACTGATATTAAGTGTCAAACTTGCAAATAAATGAAACTGTCAATTTCTGTGAATTTCTGCCAAGCCTATAGATCACTTTCTTTTATTCTGGAACTGGATCTTGAATCCATCAACAGATCCCCTCCTTCTGAAGCACTACAGGCAGTGATACAAAATTGGTTGTGTGTATTCCATGGCAGACTAAATGTGCAATGTTATAATGAGTGAAATGTTATTAAAGTTTCAATACATGTAAAGCCATAAACACAACCTTCAGCAGTTTTGATTTATATCTTTGCAGTGCCAGATTTACAACATCTTGTAAGTATACATGGCATAATGTAGAATATATATATATATATATATATTGCATAATATTAATGTCATTATTATCTCTGCAGGAACAAATGAGAGAAAAGAAAGTTGTACAGAAAGTATGCTGTACAGCTTTGAAAGCCTCTTTTTTGACAGAATTTTCCTTTACCTTCATTCAAGAATATACAAAACATTTCTACTTCAGTTTTTTGTTGTTACTACAGCTTTTATTATCTCATGGATCCTGTAACATTTTTTTTCTCAGTAAGATTTTGAGTTTACGTTTTCTTTTTCATAACATTTATCACCAAAAGGCATAAAATAAATCATTGTTAAAAGTAATTTTCTTGACATCTCAAGCTAACACAATACTATAACTCGAATAATGAGAACATTTAACACAGAGAGAACACGTTTACGAATGTACTAATGACAGACAAAGCAATGCATAATATTTTTGTTATACTATGTCTTTTATAGACTTATTGTTAGAGGTTTCAGTAAATAACACAATGCCACTTTTTTGTAACAAATGGTATTACCAAAGGAAATATATAAATAGATAAAATGTATCAGAAGGTTAGACAAGTGTTTCCCTGTCCTGATTCTTAAGAATTACTGTGCAAGTTTTATTCCAAGTGGAGTCTATTCACTATTCTTTGAATTATTAACTATTGGATTGAATTGGAAATTACATTACATTACAGTTGGGATGTGTACACAGACAACTCAAGTGGGAAACGTGGATTCTCAAAAGATAGTGCAGGGAGGTGAAAGTGCACAGCACTATCAATATTTCCCTACCCAGCCAACAACAAACACACCCCCAGCCTGTATCCCTGCAGAGTCTACCATGAATTCTTTAATCCAGATGCTTTTTAATAAGACAGTATTTGCCCAAGCCCACAGGACGGCTCATTATGTTTTAAATTTTCCAGCTAAATCATCTACAAGAAACTCATCTGGAGTTACAACAAAAAATCCAACGTTACAATTTACTCAGGTTCTCTTTAATTTACATTTACTGTAGTTATGTCATGAGTTTGTCTTTATGAGGTGAATACCACAGAATAATTCAAGAAATCATTGTCTACCTTTGTTTACTAGATAGCTGTATAGCCTAATTGAACATATGGATTTTTCAAAGTTAGGTAATTTGGTCTTTTTGAATTATCAACACCACTAGCATTTGTTCATCGTCCTTTTAAAATAATACTTTTTATTTAGAGCTTGATTTTAACAAACATTTCTGGTGTCTAGCTACATACTCTAACATTTGGATTTACGTGGGCACTGCAGAAGTGAACAATTCACTACCCATATTTCAAAAGTACATTCGAGTCCACTTAAAAAATTACAGTGGACACTGACAATTCAATTTAAAGACAACTTTTAAAGTTGAGATTATTTTCATACCCCCTAAACCAAAACTGTCAGTTGTCGTATTAATTTAGTTAATACGACAACTGTGTTTTTAAACCCAAAGATAGACAAATGATAAATGTAATTTATTATTTAATTTTATTTTTGTTGGATAAATGCACAAAAATAATATAAAAATGAATTGCCAGTGTAATTACCAATGCATTTACTATTAATTTATTTGTAACCTCCTTAGTGGTACAATTTAGTTGTGCAATTTGTCAGGATAGGTCCATTGATATAGATACTAAATACATAGTAACAAAGAGCCTACCCTTCAGTTGCTTTGTTTATCTAATCTAAGCCTATCCTTAAATTAATCATACCCTCCCATTAATCATACCCTCCCATTTAGAAGTTTTACCCTCAGTTGAGTGATTCATAGCCTCACATTAGTCATTTTACCCTTGTATTGCTAATTTACATCCTAAATGCAATACGCTATACTTGACATGACGAAGAGTATCTACAGAAAAGAAGTGTTTTATCTGATCAACAGAACAAAGCATACCTTCGAGTTAGAAACTCACCCTCAATTAATAAAACTAAAAATCATTTGGACTTTGCTCCCCTTGATGAATCGTGTCTTCAGATTAAGGTAGTGTACCTTCAATTTAATCCAAGGTGCATTATTAAAGGTAGAATAATAAATATATTGTCATATATTTTAGTTTATAAAATATGTGACAAAGGGGAGGCGGTGTAGCATAGTGGTTAAGGAGCAGGACTCGTAACCGAAAGGCTGCCGGTTCGATCCCTGCTAGGACACTGAGCTGTACCCTTGGGCAAGGTACTTAACTCACAATTGCCTCAGTAAATATCCAGCTGTATAAATGGATGACATTGTAAAGAACTGTAACCTATGTAAGTCGCTTTGGATAAAAGCGTCTGCTAAATGAATAAATGTAAATGTAGTTTAGGTTTATGACTATGAAATACAGAATGGTATTGAATAATACAGGGTTTGAAAAGTCTGTCTTGGCCTGTTAAAACACCTTGAACTATGTTCAGATTAGGTGTGGGCACAAAATGCTTATTTGAGAGCAGATTACTAGTGTACACTACATTTAGAAGAAGATAGGAAGAATAAATTCAAACAATATGATTTATTAATTTAAGGGAATCTCTAATCTCAAACTTAATTTCAGAGGCTCTGTAGTTAAAGATAATATTTAAGATATATTTACAAATATAATTTTACTTCAAAAACCTCCAACAACACATTGATCTCACCATGTCATCCACTGTCCATAACAGTATTCAGTTAAAAGTCCAGTAAAACAAACTTTACTGAGTTTAGTTGTATACTTACACCTCGCAACACAAAACATTTGACTGCACACAGTGATAATTAAATGCCTAATGCAACAAGGAGAATAAAAAAACCAACATCAAGAACTAACCTGTGTCGACCCTCCCTTTTCTTCCCTCTGTGTTTCAGCTCCTCCATGTCCAACTGAGATTTGAATTGTTATAGTAAATGGCTACTGTCAGAGATGCCACACAAGGAAATATGGCAATTATGCAAGCTGACCTTACACAGTTTCCAGTTAAACAGTTATCAGCTGTGCTTCAGCCCTCCTACTTTTATTGTCCATTGTTACAGGGTAATTCAAGGATCACCTTGGAGACGTTATTCTTTAACAACTTCACATCTTTGTGTCCTGGCTTTTATAACTTTATAATTTACCTTAACCTTGCTACTTAAATTCTAAGTGCTCATAAACATATGTATTTCTCAACTGGGCTAGCTTTTCCATGAAGTGCTCTTCACAGTAAGATTGTCAACAGGAATAATAATAATAATACATTTTATATATATATATATATATATATATATATATATATATATATATATATATAAATAACATAAAAACCCAAGTGAGATAGAAAGAATACATAAATCCATATAAACTCTTGGAAATATGTGAGAATAGATGTGTTAGATATGTATAAGTCGTTAATATGAGTCATTAAGTGACAGTCACTTCACAATCGAGTGAAATTGGATGTCCGAGCTCTTTTTTTGCTATAAATGGATGAGCCAGAGGAGGTGATACAGCCAGATCACAGGTCTGAGTTTAGGTCCCTTTCATAGTTTGTGGTCCTGGGCTAAGTCTAATTTTCAATGTTGTGCAGGACGACCAGGGTCTGGGTATGCAGGGTATGCAGGTAGTGGAGCAAGATGAAAAAGAGTGGTATTCACACTGTCAATTGAGTAAGTGTAATTTATGCATGATGCAAAGTCATACAGATTCTGACTCAATTTAAAACACTGCAGGGAATTCTGTGCCATCACACACAGTATGACTCTTTTTGTATTTTAAGAACTGTATATCTAGTTGTATATATCTATTTGTATGTGGTGCTACATGGTATCATTCAGCAAAACTTCAAATAGTATTGATTAAAATAGCGTGAATAATACAATATTCATATTCTTGAGGCACACCTTAATTGTAAAGATATGGTGATTACAGGGATTATCTGAAAAATATGGCAACTGCAAGGAGTAGCTAGCCCAAGTGGACATTTGAGACATTGTTTTCTCAATAACGAAATAAAAACAAAAAGATAAAATAAATATAATTGAAGATAGAAAAAGTGAACCTGTACATCAACAAAGTATCACAACATCAAGCTGACAGTAACTGAAAAGTCTACACAAACTTTGATGAAAAGAGGACCTTTTAGATTACTTCTTTGTGTAGTTATTGCTAATTAAAATAAAATTTTGCTGTCTGTTTTGTAATATAAGAAATGGCGTCTCCAGCAATATGAAATGCCTTTTCACTTGGAGTGACTGAAATACAAACTTTGTCATAATTCATTTAGTCATTACTGCAGGTGTGATATAACATTGAAAATCAATATCACTCTTTATACTCAAAGATAGACTATTTTCTGAGTTACATATAACACTCTTACGATTGTATATGCTTGAAAGGATGTCAGCACTCTCAAGGAAATGCACTTATCTTTGTGTTAGCAACTCCAAATTTCCCAGAGGGCCATAGTTCAGCATAAATGATACTAGGAGCAATGCCCATCTAACAATAAAAAGTTAAAGAGAGCCAAAGGAACCTGTAAATTATCATTTGAATAACCACAGGTGTTCTGTGAAGAAGCAGTGACTACACATGCAATACTGGACGTCATCTTGACTTTTCCTTTGTTTTTTCAAATAACCATTCTTATATCTTATCATATAATGAAAAAGCAACACACAAACAAAGAGTCTAAAAATGCTTTCCAGAACAGAACCAGGTATTCTCTGCTGCTGCAGACTACGGGTCATTCTAGGCCAATGACACAGGCCAGACTTGAACTTGCAACAGCTTAGGCTAAAGGTCTCAGCCTGCACTTTGAAGGAGCACATTCAACAATTGAGCTACTTGGCAGAGCTTTTTGATTTTTCAGAGAGGGTCCGTTTGTGTAACCTCCTGTTGTAAATTGTCAGTAATATTATGAAGGCAAAGTATGATTTGGGCTATTAAGACAGAAATGTTAAGTACTAATGGTAGAATGGTCCAATAAAAACAATGTCTATTAACATCAGCCTGGCCATTTCTTGCTAAAATGGGAACCTTTCACCAAGACAGATAACAGTCACTCACAAACCTCCTTGTATCTTTAAAACAAATGTCTGCACTTTTTTAAATAAATAATTTTGGATGGATTAGTATAGTATGCAACTTTTAAGGATTTTGAATTTCCCAGGATAAAGGCATCTTCTAAGCATATAAACAACATAATGTAACATGTAATGGTGCCATTAATTGCTATTCTATGTCACAAAACCCTGACTGTCAATGTCTTACAAAAGCACAAAGTAAGGTATGTGTTTTCAGTAATGACAGGTAGCTGCCAAATAAAGGAAACACTTGAGTGTGATACAAAGTATATTTACCTGAAGTATATTTTGCCCATTATTGTGTCTCCCATGGTAAAAGGAAGAGATCTGAGTGACTTTGAGAGAGGGGTGATTGTTGGGGCATGTTTAGCAGGAGGTTCAGTGACAAAGATGGCTCAACTTGTCGATGGCTCATGAGAAACAGTGGCTAAGGAAGTCTGAGGGAAAGACCTCATCAACTAGGGGCAACTGTCGTTGAAAGCACATACTCCTCAACTGTGATGTCTGTGCATTAGTTTGACATGCAAGGCAGACAAGCAACTCCAAATCAGTTGACTACAAATATCAATGTAGAGCATGAACAGACAATTTCTTCAACAATAGTCTGCCCATAAATTCACAGAGAGGGATACTGTAGTTGCGTTGCAGTGCATAAACCCCTTATTATGATTTGGGGAATTTTCTGTGATATTAAAGGTCACTGAACACTTACACATCTTAACACAGTTTTAGAGGTATCACTTACAGGGAGTAGACACAATAATTGAAACACCAAACCACACATCAATATGTATATGTACTAATAAGGGGCCTTCAGAACAGCTTCAGTCCCAATAGGAATGCTATTATATAAGTATCGAATTGTTTCAAATGGGATACTGGACCAGTTGCAGTTTTAACACAAAATGTGTTTAGGTGTTTATGTGTTCCAATTTTTCCTACAATAATGCAAGTAAGAAGGTATTTACCTCTAAGAAGGTATTTGGACTTCTGCCCAACTCGGAGTATTGTCTTAGTTGCATTAAAACTGCATTATTAATGTGCATGTAAACATGACCATTGATGGATATGAAAACCAATAATTATGTGTTCTCACACCCCATCATTACAACGTGCCATCATTACACGGTCTCAAGTCTGACACTTAAGGGCTTGTTACACAGTATATTTTCTCCAAATCTAGCAAAACATTAAAACTTGTCTAAAAAGTCTGCTATCTAATGTTGTTCTTACAGGATGATTGTCTTATTGTGGAGCTTCACTATCAATATAAATGACACGTTGTGACTGCAGTATAATGCTTTGTTTTGCTGATAGAGCATTTTGGTTTTTACAGCTTCACTGCAGACTTGGTGATAGAGCAACTATTTAACAAAAGGCACAACCCAGCAGACAGTTATTTTTTTGATCTGAGTGGTTTAGTCTGAGAAGGCCTGTCTGACTGAAAGATGGCTCCCCAAAGCACAGTAGCAAGACAGGGCTGGGAATGATGCTTTTATTCACATGTGCTGTCCAAAGGTCAGTGGCAGATACGTTATCCAACAGATAGGACAGTCAAGTCATTTCACTCAGCAGATAAAAGAATGAAGGATAAAGAGCAGGACATGTTTACCCATATCACACTAATCCCTCTGGAATGTGTGCATACATGTTTCTGTTGTACCTTTCAACCCAATAGTGGCAGGACATACAATCTTCAAAATCAGAAAGAAAGGGAAGCAAACACTCTCTCATCCTAATCATGACCATCCTTTAAAAAGTCTCCACCTTATTGCTTTGGGTGTGCTAGTTTCTTCAGAGAGCCAGTAAAGGACATAAAGTCCTTGGTAATTGAACGGCATACCATGAGAACTGTGTGGTTCAAAGATGCAAAAATGCCTTCTCTTATATGCTATTCTGTTAATTACTTTGCCTTAAAATAAATAAAGACAAAATAATAGACAGCTTCTATTCCTCTAATAGACAACTTCTAATAATAACTTCTGTTATATAAAACATTAACTGAACTAATTTTCTATGCAATTCAGGTACATTCAAAAACATGCCTTCTAGTACATTATCTTGACAGGTGTCCTGGTGTATACTTAAAAAAAAACTGTGAAAGATGTTTACCCCCCTAGGCCAGTCTTTTATGACCCAAGCAGGAGAATTTCCATAAATTATAAATCAGCAGGTTGTATCCAGAGATGAACTCTGACAGCAGGTTCGAATCAGAGCAACACTGCGACACAGCGTACTGATGCATCAGTGTGTCTTGACAAAAGTAAGAATTCTTATTCCGAACCATTTGTGTCCTAGAATACTTTTTGCATTACATACTGTATTTGTACATCAGTAAAATATGTGTTTTCCTAAGCATTTAATGGCTGGAAACAGATGAGAGCAATGTTCACCCACTCTGCAGTAAATATCAACGGGTCCACGCTCAGGTGCTTCATTTGACAACACATATTTAATATGTTATATTGTGGCAACCAGGCCATAGTTCAGTGCGATAACAGCCTATTTATTGAGCAGTGTGAGATAGTGTCCCACCATTATTATCATCCAGACTCACCCTGCCTTCAGAGTCAGACATATGACACTGTCAGTGAATTGATGGCAATGAATGGCAATTCAATTTAATTATAAGGAAGAGACATATATCCAGTAAATGTTGAATATGTAACTAACTGATGTTTTAATATATTGAAACTAGTGTCTGGTCCCAAAGAAATCAATTTAAGACGTGAAATAGTCTTTATGTTTCAAGAACTACCAACAGCGTATTATAATAAATTTATAACTTGACTAATAATATACATTATGTGACAGATACTTAAGATGCAGTATAATAGTGCATATGTAATAGTATATTTGACCTGTCCTATCAAAGTCACAGTCAACTTTATTGTCAATTCTCCAACATGCACAGGACATATGGAAGATTGAAATTGCATTTCTCTCAGGCCCACGGTGACAATACAACAGTTCGACATAACACAGTGACACTGAGAGACAAGAACAAGAATTTTCACAGATATACAATAAACACAAATGGCTCAATAACACAGACATAAATAAAATGTGTGACATTAGAGACAGAACAAGCTACAAATATTTACAGCAAGGCCATCAAGGCACATGGTAGGTTTAGAAATATAAAAATATAAATATAAATATAAATTCCACAGGATATGATGTAGACTGCTATATAAGTAAAGTGACTGTGCAGATCTATGCGAGTTTGTGTGTGATTAATGTTGGGAGTAGGGATGGGTGGAGAATAGTCCACGCTTCAGTATGGGGGGGGTTCAAAGTTCAGTTCTGAATAAATTTAAAGACAATGAAGCACAGACAATCTCTTACAGCACTTATCTTTAAAACAACCCATCATTAATTTAACTGCACAGCACAATCATTGCACATCAAGCCAAGATTTTGTTCCTGTATCCTGTACCTTGTATGAATCAATATTAATTTTTACTTTATACTGATGGTTTTTTATGGTGCAATGTGGCCAGGACATTCGTAGAGCTACATTTTGCTCAGAGGAAATTATTTAAAAAACATCAAAAACTGCCTGCCATGATAAACTACCCTAGTATATGGAATCGGTTGTTGTCAACTTTTTATTTTAAAATACTTTACATTTTCCCAATTGAACCTGCTCTTTCAAATCCTTCAGGATGTGGCAGCCGAACTTGATAACTTTAAGTTACTTTTGTCCACGCCTCTCAATTTGGTAAAATCACTGCCACTAACATCATGCAGCAGCTCTTTAGTGAGCTTAGTACTGTATGTAGTCGATAATGGGTACTTGTGCCCAGCTAGTTACTTAGTTAGCCAACATGTCTTGACTTTGCAAACCAAAGGCAGGAAGAGCCACTTATTAAAAATATCACAATAACATTACATTCTGAAATTCACAATACATTTTCACCTTAAAGAAGACCAAAAAAGAAGAATCCGAGGTGCTAATTGTTTTGAATGCAAAGTCAAATAATGGTTGGTTTAAATTTTACATTAATCACCGAACGCCAGATTTTACACTACTGTGATGAGGAGGATTATTTTATTGTGTCCATACTTGTTTTGCTTGTCTTATATAGAAATCAGTAAAATTCTAACAACTTCTAACTACTCTCCCATGACCCAGAGAAAGATAGTTGTTTACGGTTATTTCAGTCACTCAAATTCAGTAGGCTGTTAGCAATTTCAATGCCAGTTAATGTTACATCCAAAAGATACAGGCTACCATAAGATAGTGAGATAATACCTAACGCTACTGATATTTGTGATTATGCAATTCATTAACTGGATTGTGGTTTAAATGGTTGTTTTATGTGAGAAAATTTTTTTAAAAAGCTAAAATGTTACCGTTGTGACTGTGCAACTTGTTTATAAGTTAGTTTTCAAGCAATATTTGTCATTATGTAGTTTCTTGCCAACTAAACTACTTATTTTGATTTCCTAGCTGACCAGCTAGCACTTACAGTTTTACCTGACATGAAGGATGTGCTACTTCCTCATTACTGCCCAGGCCCCTGTCCCACATAAGTCACATAGATATTAATTTTTGTATACCACAACAGGTAATTAGACCATCATACAACATTGGCTGGAACTGTCAGAAAGCTAGCTAAGTGAAAGCAATTTCTTATGTCTTTCTTATGATTTCCTCATAAAAAGTAAACTTCAAATCTATGGTTTCATGTACTCTGTTTCTACTAGCTAGCTTCTACTTTGTCTGGCCATCTATTGAAACTTGGTCATGCAGTGTTTCTAATATTGCTGGCTCCTTATTTGGTGTTTTGCTTGTGTTGTACTCTGACTCAGTTGTAACTCCCTTTGGGGGGAATGTTGCCAAATTAATACATGTAAATGTAAACGCAAGTTGATTTGAGCTAGGTGTGCACGTTAATCCTAATCCTATGTAAATGGACTGATAACAGGCAACTTTGTAAAACTACTAATTGATCCCTTCAGAACCAGAAGGGGGCAGCCAAAGAGCTGCATTCTGTTCCGGAGCTGTAAGATGCTGGTCCCTATTAACCTATTCATTTTCTCTTCAGCAGCAGAGGCCACAAACTTAGCCAGTCTGTCTGATGTAAGATGATGTCAGGGAGAAACCCATTAAATGGTAGTTTCTTTAGCAACAGCAGACAGCTTGTGATGCAAAAACGAAGGTTTTGGAATAGTTTATTTTGAACAGATAAAAAAATCTCTGACAGAACAAGTTATAATGACTGAGTCATGTCCAGCCTGTCAGGAATGCAGCTGCTGCTTCCCGGGTTGGCCACCAGATGGCCACATGGCTTCCCATGTTCTCCATGTCTCAGATAGTTAATCTGTTTCACCCATATTGATTAGTTATTGTTTATACCTGTGTTTTCTCTTATTTAGGCCCTGCCCTTTGTTCATTTCTTTGCTCAGTCTTGAGTTGGCATACCTTGTGTGTATGTGTGCATGTGCATGTGTGTGCATGTTCATGCCCAAGCCTGTTTATATTTTGTGAGTCTTCAGTAAAGGTATTTTTATTTTTGAAGCTGATCTCCTGTGAAGCTGGTCTCAAGTCATCTTGGCATTTGGGTTCAATCTGCTCCTTGTCACACAGCCATGTCATTGGCTAGCCATCAAAAGATTAGTTTATTGTCTGAAGTTTGAAAAAGATGAATTACTTGTAAAACTCTGTAGTTGGCATATTTTACCCCAACCACATCGATCTCAGCAACTGTCCTAAATTTTCCATAAAACAGGTGCAACATGCAACTTGGCTAATTGTTACTCCATAGCCAGTCAAGAGTAATCAAGCAGACTCCTGAGTCATCAATAAACCAATGGCGTGTAAGACTTATCTTTACTTACCTCATTAGCATACTGAAGGCAGAAATTCATGAATAAATGTAGAAATATGTAAATAAATAAATGTAGAAATGTAATAATAAATAAACAAATGTAAAAAGTAGACATTTAGAAATTACATTTATTTATTTATTTATTTTAAAATCATGTTGGTTGTTATATTCTCTTGACACGCAGGGATTTCAGAAAAAGACAAAGACAGCACTGTGAAACAGTGCTATCCTATGGTTTTAGAGACAACTGCAGACTTGAAACAATTCCGTTGCAGAGGTTCAGTTATTTTGAATTACGTGACAGGCAAAAGCCAAAAAATGTTCCAGCTGGACTTTGTACCAGTTTGATTGATAAAATCTGACACATGAGTTGATCAATTAATAAAAATAGATACTTCATTAACACCTGTTCAACAGCATCTGTGTATAAATACTACCCATTTCAGTTGGCATGTTACTAAGACATCATAAAACCAAAACATTAATACACAATAAAATTCAGTACTTACAGTATTAACACTCCAGGGTTAGTATATAAATATACAGATTTTTTTGTAACAAACTAAAGTTAAAGTGCAAATGCATTTCATAAATGTGCAAATTCAAGATACAGGAAACATATTAGTATGCTACTCTGATCAGAGTAGTTAAAAGAGAGTTATTTTGATAAGTACAGACAAAAGGTTATTTTAGTGTAAATAAAAACTGACATAAATGTTCAAGTACATGAACTAACAGTGCCTAAGTATCAGCATGGAAACTGTTTGCAGACCAGGAAAGGGGCAAGAAAATAAGAACATTGAGAAGCCATATTAATGAGTCCAGACATGAACAGTGAATCTGTTCATACATTTTTACATCATGAATTTTACCTGCACTGCTTTTCCGTGGAATAATTAGTACTAACAGTCTTTCCGCATGAAGATTTGATTTATGTTTTGGGAATCCTTCTTGCTTTAAAGGAAATTCTGTGGGAAAGAATGTCATGTTAAATATGGCCCTTCCCCTTCATTTAAATGTATTATAATACAAAATGTGTACAAATAGCTATACATACAAAGAGGGGTCTTATATTAATCTTAGGACGTGGGCCTAATTAGTAGTTTTCATGATTCAGTCTTCAGTAAATTTGAGTAAAGTATAAGAAATATCTTCATGAGAAGACACTTTAAGAATAAAAAGAAGGCTATGAAAATTGTTTAAATTCTTTATAAAGTGACAGTTTTACAGGTTTAACCTACCTTTTCCTCATTTATGACCTCCATTGACTTTTTGAATTCCCTTTTATAAGCCGCAGCTTCTGTCCCATTGTAGGCTATGAAGTGAATTAGTGTTTGGATTCTGAAAAATAAGTAAAAGATCATTAATCAACAAATATGTTATGGCAAAAAGTATTCATTGCAGCCATAAGACAGAAATAGGCTTGGTAGGCTTCAGCCGGTATTCTTCAATCTTAAGTTTATCAGTAATTAACCACTGATATCATTTAACTTGTTTTTAAAGAGCAAACATCTCATATGAAAATAACATTCACTCTTGTCTTTCTGTTAGTAAGTGCACCTCTCTCCTTACACAGGTTTAATAGGCCTGCTGAGTATGTTGACTATATGAAAGAAAAAGTAATGAGTTGTTATAAATTTTCTTTTCCATTAGAGCAGTAATCAGGCATTCATCAACACTCACAAATTAAAACTGAATTCTGCCAAGCATAAAAATGAGAAAGTTAACGTTAGTCATGTACATGGAATATAATGAGAGTTCTACTGCTGTGTGCATAAAAAATTTACCTGTGCCAGAGCATTGCAATAAACTGAATCGCCAGCAGCAATGCAAAGCCCAGGAGAAACATCAGCCCTATTGGGTCAACTTGAAAATCCCCTGGAATTGTTGTTCCATTGGGAGCTGTTTTCGGAATTGGAATGGTGACTACAGAACCAATGGCCTGAAGAAAGAATGTGGCCACTAGCCACAAAGCATTGCACATGAAGAAGACAAATGTCGCCTGGGAATAAAAAGAAGAGATTTGGTCAAAATCCCACACTAAAGCAAGCTATATGTTTTAAGAATGTGTCATTATCAAAGTGCTTTTATTTTATAATAAGAAATAAGACAGTATTACACTGTTATGGAAGTAACAATTGAAACCATGTACAACAAAAACTACCCTACACAGCTATATGCCATTGCACCTAACATGTATCTTTACATTATTGGCATTTAGCAGACTGCACAGCAGGCAGTTAGACAGTATCTAACAGCAAACCAAATGAAAGAGTAGATATAATTAACAATCATTCATCTTGTAAACAAATATACAAACACTTATTTGCATCTTGTTTGGTAATCACATTGCTGTTTCCATGCATTATTAGAGTTAAGCGTGCAGCTCATCTTTGTATGTACCTTATTTCTGAGGTCTTTCAGGTCATCTGCAATTTTCTTCTGCTTTTGCTTGTCTTCATCCAGAGGTTTTAAATATCTTTCTTGGAGATCTCTCCAGAACTGTTCTTCATCCTAGACAACAAACAAAACAATGAAAAACAATGAATTGTGTTTTACATTGCAGATGAATGTACTGAGGACAGATATAAATAAAGGTGCCTCTGCTCTGATTCAAGACTCACCTGATCAAGTATGTCCGGGACTAAGGAAAGCTCACATGATTTCTCCTTCAGCTGTGAAATCCAGCCTTTTATAATGACATCAGATAGATTGAAGAAATAAAATCAGTGACACAATCTACTAACATTACATTGAGAAAACCTATTTTATGGTTATCTTCATCTTGTATTTTAGGTGAGTGTATACTTTACTTTCCAAATAAGCTAAATTTAGAGTATTATAAATGATTATTCTGTGAGGCTTTTTTGATTTGGAAATCATTGCAACTATACTATGTTTGCACAATTTTTTTCTGCTGAGCGTGTTGGACTAAGTCAAAAGTGTTCTGCAGAATTTGTACTTTGCACTTTGTACTTACATGGTGTAGAAGGATCTTCTTCCCTAGAAGAGATGTAAACACATTCATTAAAGGGGCTAACATTCCATGTCAATTTGAGCCACATTTTAAATCTGAAACTAAATGGGAAATAATCCCCAGTTTATCAATATCAACAAAACAGAAGACTTTATGTGCAAAATTAGAAATCACGACCTACCGTTCCTCCTCAAGTGAAACGACAGCAGTTTCAGGTTCTGTAGTGTTTGGGGCTTCTGTGGGTGCTGGAGCCGCTATGATTTTTTCGTCTTCATTTATTTGAAACTCAATGTTCCAGCAACAACATCTGCACTTTTTCTCGTATTTTACATTCTTTTGAATTGTTTCCTTGGGTGCTGCCTTGGCCTGGCTGGCAGTTTCTCGGGTCCCCCATGACACATTGTTCATGTTAACCAGGGAGTAAATGGCCAACAGGAGGTAACCGCTCGGAATGGTCAGGACGTACAGGACTCCATAAATGACCAGATGGAATTCCAGGGGATGTAGCAGAGCTGTGACGATATACATCAGCACAATGCTGATGAAGAAAAGACCAGTGGGAGTCAAAATGGTGCCCTGGCTGACAACATCCCCTAATCAGGAAAAAAATACAGATTAGAGAGAGTGCATATCACAAGTTTTATCTACTAGTTGTTACACACAGTAAATATGAAAGTATATATGAAGTATATATGAAAAATGAAAAATAAAAAAAACAAAGGATCACTCAAAACTCAGAGGGCTAATTTTAAACAGGTTTAATAATAATTATAATCATTATCATTTAATTTAAAAATTGTTATGAAAATGACAGAGAAACTTAGATACTGAGTATTTACTCAATACTAAAAAGTAATGTAAGTTGCCACGTACCAATAATAGACAAAAGCGTTGCTGACATGAGGAAGGCATAAAATATACTCATAACAGCAGCAATGGTAATCTGGGTGTTAGATTTTAGTTTGAAGCACAGTGCCAGATAGATTGCAGGGGGTAAAACTGCCAGCAAAAGGGCAGCATTGACGTTGATTTTGAAGACAAACGCGAAGCTTCCTGCAGGAAAACAAAGACATTCTAATTTGTATTTCATCATTCTTATTGTTGGTCAACAGTTGTCATTAAACTTATTACAGAAGGTAGAGATGCAAAAGACAATATTAAAGACTATGGGAACATTATTCAAAAAGTTAAAAATAAATAAATAAATTACATATGTAACTATTACATCTTGCTGCACAATTTTTTGAAGTTAGAGAAGCTTGATATCCTTTGATATTCTTGAAGCTCTCTTGATATTCCCACCATAAAATATGGTGGCAGTGTCAATGAAAGCAGAATGATAACTATACTTTAGAGATTAAATCAAAAATAGTGTCATCATAAGGGAAAGTGCATTTTAATCACATTAACCGCTAAAAGAAACATTAACCGCTTATTAATACGTTATCGTATTTCAGTTAAGTTTTGGTTTATGGTATGGTAGTTTGGACTGAATCCCAATTATTCCCAAGTGTTCCACAATTCAAATCTGTACTCCCATTAGACATTATCTCACCTGCAATCATCAAGCAGACAGTGGCTGGACCAAGGACAGTGGAAACCATGCCTAGGACCTGATAGAGGATGTATGGTTTGGATATGGATTTGTTTCTTTGTGCGGTCAGACTGCCAGTTCCCAGCAGGTCGATGGTGTTGGCCATGGTGGAGGGTCCCCAGCGGCGCCTCTGGTTGTAGAACTCTTTGAACTCCTGAGGGGCATTGGTGTAGGCATCAGAGGCTGCATTGTACTCTACCCTCCAGCCCTGCTGTAGCAGAAGTGTGCAAAGCCAGCGGTCCTCTCCTATGTAAAAAAAAATAATTGCAGTGAATTGCACATTGTACAGTAACATGGTACAGCAAAAATACACTTCAGGCAAAAAGACACTTTTTTGCCACACATCAAAACTTTGGCTGACTTGTCTCATTTGTATCAAAACTAGACATACCTTGGTCATACTGCACGTAGTGGCTAGCCTCACTGGCTTTGGTGGTGTATCTCTTCATGACATTGTCGTCCATGAGGGCTTTTCCCCGGAACAAGCTAAAACAGCCCGGACTGCAGAGCACACTGCCAAACACATGCTCCGCCGACTTCTGCAGCCAGTGGCCCACTGCGTACTCAAACTTCTGATACCACACCATGGGGCCTGCGATCAGAAATAATTATTTAATAACAGCTTAGCATCTCAACAGAGCTGCATAGTGGTGACACGCTGAGAAGTAACTCATTTATATTATATTTCATTACTGTTGAACATGTAAACCCTGGTGAAAGTAACCTTTTAGTTTTCTCTCAACAAGTGGTCACCATTAGATTGCTTGGAAGTCACATCCAGCACATGATAGGTGGATTAATGGCCCACACGGTCAGAGTTATCAAGCAGATGATGGCAATTCTTAAAGCAAAGTACAGGGTGTAATTCCGGGCAATCTAAAATTCAATGTTATTGTGGAAGGTATTGGGAGGTAACATACTGTTGCTTTAACTGAACTAGTTTGCTTGCCCTTTCAAGAGGGCAGCACATGAGATAATCTCATTCAGCTATGGAAACAATGTATATAATGCTTTTTTACACCATATGCTGTCTGAACTTCCCTGCAATGATCCATCTTGGGGTAGTGGGAGGTAACTATACATGAGGAAGAGAAATATTACGTGGCCGCAAGAAAGGTACAGTAGGTCTGTGAAAATGTACAAAGCCAAAACTGTGCAGGGAAGTAGGCATTCATTATTATGACAGGATTGTGGTGAGATAAGATCCTGGTTTGAAAATGCATATATTGCCACTGACTTCCAGACAGGTCTTCTTCTTACCAGTGCCCGTGGGATGGATCCTGCCGCAAGCTGCACCAACATCTGGATATAGCCTCAGGCGATCGATCAGGAGCATCACAGCTGAAGGCTGGAAATCAGTATCTCCATCCAAGGCCAGAATGTATGTGTTTTCCTTTTCCCTCTGAGAATGACAAAATGGGGCGGCAGTGTAACATAGTGGTCAAGGAGCAGGACTCATAACTGAAAGGTTGCCTTTTTGATTCCCTGCTGGGGGACTGCTGGTGTACACTTAACCCATATTGGCTGTGTAAATGGATAACATTGTAAAATAACTAACTGATGTAAGTTCCTCTGGATAAAAAACATCGGCTAAATGGCAATAATGTAAATGTAATGTAAAATGACACAAATGTGTGATATTGCTTTTTTTAGTATGCAAGAGAAATAGTTCAACAGTTCATATTCTTACCTCCAAATTTTCCTCCAGAATTTTCTTCTCTTCCCCAGCCTCATACCTCTGGAAATACTTTCTGCTCAACTTCCAGCCTAACAGGTAGTATAGATACATAATCTGCAAAAAAAGAGCTATTTTAATTTTTTTTTTTTTACAAAATATGTTGCAGTATGTATTTTTCATGGAGACACAAATAAAGGAACCTGCTACACAAATCATATAGGAAAATAATTATGAAGTGTTTTTCTTTGGCAGTGTCATTCCATGTGAAATGCCACAACAAAACAACAGCATGATCCCCTGCAGAGTTTCTCTATATATGTGGTAGACCTACATAAAAAAATGCATTGTGGAGGCAAACACAGGCAATAATTTCTGCTTCATATGCAAACTGTTCTGAGATAGGCCTACCCAGATTCTTTAAGATATCCTCATTTCCTCCTCTTTAAGATTTTTGATCTAAACAAAGCCATGAAGCCATGATCTTCAGTCATACTACAGCTCTAGGTGTGTACATACACAGCACATTTTAGCCTCTGAGATTTGTGATCGCATTGTATATGTTAACTGACACAGATTATATGAGCACAGTAAATTTCATAGTTGGACCTCTTGTATTTTTTGAGATAGTGGTAGATAGGGGGAGAGGGGTATGAAGGATACAAATAATAAGAATGTAACTGGTAATGCACTGGACAAATACTCTTATCAGATCCCAGAAAACTTGTATGACACATGAAGCTTAATCATGGTCTTTTCAGTCCTCATCATGGCAAACTTTCAAGTTATTTGAATAGGCCTTAACTTGCACCTAGTAAGATGTAAAAAAAACTGTTGGTGGATGGTTGATAATAGCTCAGCATGCAAAGGGGCTATAGGCTTACCTGAGACCATCGTTTTTTGTGCCGAATTAGTTGCTTGTCCTTGAAGTGGACATTCAGTATATTGCCGTGGGGCATTGTGTACCGGAGGCGACCACCATAAGGTGTTGGGATAATTTTCTGGTCCGGAATTGGTTTAATTTCCCTAAAGATGCTTGGGTCCTCCTGGCTGAAAATCCTGAAGAGGAATTAGCAGTTAACAATCAACAAGTAACTCCCATCAAGCATAGGGTGTTACCTGCATAAAGTGTGTATCTTATTATTATATCTAATTATTTACAGTCTTGTACCCATATAATGAATGATCAGAATATACAGTCTAACACATGACATTCACTTGGTGTAAAAGCAATGTTTTTATAAACTTTTGTGTTCACAGGATTGGTACTCACATGTACACTTCCTTCACAACTTCCACCAGGGTCTCTGCATATTCATTCACATGACGTTGTCTGCTTCCCTCCACGTCAACGAAAGCATCATCAAAGTATATGTGGGACTCAAACCTTGCATCTTTGTATGTGTTTTTCCTGGGTCTGAATTTGTCAAGCCTTTCAAATGGAACAATTAGGTTAAAATTTTGTTACAGGGTACGTAACTAACATACTAAAAATACATCTTCAAGTAGCAATAGCATACTTCATCAGTCAATAGGTTTTGGCTGTATGTTATAAACTGCAGCACACCATGAACATTTTCATTCATTTTTTTAATTATCAGCTTTCATCAGTAATTTAGTCATTTCATATTATTCATTGCTCACTGGTAATTTACTTTCCTGTTGTTTAATAACCAAATCCTCAATTTTATTTAGTATTTATACTTTTTAATTACAGTGCACAGTGTTCACAATAACCCATTCTTGCACCAATACTTTTTGAGACATAACCTTTTGAGAGGTCAGACAAAGTGTTGCCATTTTGCTTCTTGTTTCCCATTGCTGGAAAATTTACCTGAACATTGAAATGATTATTTTCATCATTTCATCATAAGTCTCGTGCCACATTGTCGCACACAGGTAGACTGTCACAGTTTCTTTGTCTCTGGTGAGGAAAACAGAAAAAAAATGTTTAACTCCCTTTGTCTTGCAGTGCATGGGGATTTTAAATCGGCAAGTCTCTGATGTATAGCTACCTGTTCTGTTTTTTTTTCTTCAGGGGTCTGAAACGAGCATTGAGCAGCAAAGACTGGTCGATGAAAGATCCTTCATACAGGCGGCGCACGAACAGATCCTTAGTTCTTTCAATGCGCTGGTATGGATGCCACAAAATGTAGATAGTGCAGAGCAACAGCCCAATCCACCAGCTGAGCACAGAGCTGCCGAGCAGACCCCAACCCAATTTGTCCCCTTGCAAGAAGACGGTGTGGCCACAGACAGTCCGAGTGACATCACTGGCAAGCTGCCTCATCACAGTAAGCTCTGAGCCATTGACACTGATAAAATTTTGACAGTATAGAGCTAGAGAGTAATTGCTTGTTGGGTTGTCCTGGACAGATTTCCTAAATGGGATTGCAAAAGTCAGCACAAAAGCAACCATAGCAGCAGGGGAGGCCAACCACATGGGGATGACAAAGCTCCGGCGAACTGCGTGCATTTTGCAGGCCACTACCACAAACCAGTGGCAGAATGCACTACATAGGACTTGGATGGCAAACAGGCCCAGAACAACTTTCTTTGTGTCCTGTGAGACTGAGAGAACAGATGACCACTCCAGACCCCTCAGTTTGACGTAGGCCCCCACTATAATTGCTGTAAATCCAATTCTGACAGCACTGGAAATGATGCAGACAAGATTTCTGCACTTCTTGATGTCACTGGAGACATACTGGAGGAAGGGACTATTAAATAGGCCACTGTAGTTCTCCCACCAGTTTAGAGAGACACACAAAGTCCCTGCTATTGCCAGACCAATGGATATGTCCATTTCTCGCTTTTGGGCATTTGATTCAGCTTCCTTTTTTTGGTAAAACATGACAAACAGCACGTACCCAGCAACTATTAGGACAAATGCAATAATGGGGCTTATGACTCTTTTGCAGTTTTTTTCTTTAGTACTCGCAACCAGCTGAAGAATTGTAGACAAGATGCCCACACTGTTCAGAATCATCACATTAGTGATAATGTCAAAATGAGGCATGGTGACAATGATGAGGACTACAGTTCCAAAGGCCACAACAGTTTCAATGCTGACGACCTGCAAGAAATAATGGAGTATAATGATGGTAAACAAACACCTGTCATCAATTTGAATGTTTTAATCAAGTGCTATGTATGATAGCAAATATTTTTTTATTATCTTTTTTCCCCCACCAGGCATGTTTACAGAAGTGTAAACTATTTTAAAATGCAAGCATTCACACAATTTTGCATTTACTGTTTTTACTGTCATTACACTTACCCATAGAACTGTTTTCCTTGAGGGTGTCTTTGAGTCTTTGAATGTAATCTTCCAGAGGCTCTTGATAAGTATCAGAACACTTGAAGCAATTGTACAACATCCAAGAAACAGAACTGCATATGCCTTTGTAGGCACAGTTTTTGAGGCTGTGTTTGAGACCGTGATCAAAAGCAGAAGTGAACACTGTAAAAACAAGACAAATCATAACAATCTGTGAATTAAGCTTCAACAATGTCAAATAAGGTCTTAGACAAATAACTGATAATATCCAGCATTTACTTATCTTATATGTAGAATGAGTCATTATGACCAAAATTACTAAATGTTAATAATAAATTCTGTACAAATGCAAATGCGTATAAAGCTGCCTCACCTTGCTAAAAAATGCAAGTGCAAAGGCCATCATCCCAACAAAGGTGCAGATGAGCCACTGGATTATTTTTAAATGCTTCCTTGGCTTCTGTTCATCTTGAATGATAGGCACTTCCCGACAGCTGTCCCAAGACTGCCTGGCCCTTGTAACCATAAGAATGATTTCAGCAAAACAATGTATCATACATTATGTGAAAAAAACAATCATGTATTCATTATCCATGACAATTAAAGGATTTATCAATATTGATATTTTGTAGAGTGATTTTCACTTTACTGTTATGAATTTTGTCATTAAGGCAAATATTTTGTAGCTTCTCAAGTGCTTAGCAATTCTGCTCAATAAAGGTTATGTAACATTAGCAGGACTTTGAATATTATCATCCATGTAAACAATGGGTTGACAAAGCTATGTTTCTGGGGGAACACAGAGTCTGCTGGATTTTGTTGTGCCTTGACACAACAGTGTGAAACATTTTTTATCATTCATTGAAGAGAGAATCACCTCATCTGCTGTTCCAGGTTAAATCAGATGTAAACTGAGTTGCCACCCAAGAAACATCTGATTTACATCAGGAAAACATCTTGTGCTACTTTTCATCAGGCAAGGACAGGAATTTAATCCACAAATTGCACAGGTAGAATTAAAACTAGTAGACCCTGCAACCCTCAAGGAAGTAAAGTTCCCCAACCATATTACAGAGCAACTTCTAATCATCCACTTTATGGAGATTGTATTAATCCATTTAAGGGGATTCTGGTATTTTGCTAACCTAACAAAATATTATCCGTCTTTCTCAACATGCTACCTTCACTGAAACGTCATCTGATTTCACCTTTGGTTTCAGCATGCTTTCAAGATGAATATTTTAAACATTAATGCATTTTTTTTTTTTTTTTGAAGGGTAAAATAGTGACGTGGTACTGAAACTTGAAGTTGTTTTCCATGAACCAACATGAGTGTGTTTATAGTTAATCTACATCATTTTAGATGATGAATTTGTTCAAAATTCCATGCATCGTTCACATACTCTGTATATATATATGAACAATTCTGATGCAAAGAACTGCGGACAAGACATTTGAACAACCAAAAGGTATTTTACCTTCGCTCCCGTAATTCCTGCGCGCTATCCATCTCGTTCGATCATCAAAGGTAACCTGATACTGCCAGCTCTAGATGTAACTACTGCTGGACTTATTATACCCGTGATGACGAGAAGGGCGTGAACTTCTTCTTAATTCAAGGCGCAAAAAAAAAAAAAAAAAAATTCCAGCGAAACGCTAATTGTGGGAAGTATATTTTTATTTCCTTGTCCCTGCCCCCTCTCCCCGCGGCAGGTTGGGTATTTTATACCTGCTTTTAGCAGGGCTAGGAGCTCGTGATGTCCAAAGGGACATCTGCAGCTGCATTATACATTCACAAACCATTAAAAATTATTTGAATGGCAACGCCGTGGTTTCATTAGAGATAAAATGTTGGAATGATGTTTCAATCTTCAAACGTTGGTATGACGTCATGAAGGTTCAAAAGTAAAGTTACGTTACCATTTCAACCTTACTACGGTCCCATTCGGAAAAGAAATATATAATGTAATATATTGAGAATTATTTTGTTCAGCCCAAGAATACATGGCAAATACAATTAACACAAATTAATGGAAGTCAGAAATGCAATGCAATATTCCAAAAATAGCAATATTTTACTATTAAAAATACATTTATTAAGCTAAAAAAAATATGTTCTGCAAAATATATTCTCAATAAATATTTTTCTGTTTTGGATGTTGTGGACACAATGTCATTGGCATTGGCACTGTATTCTGGATCATGTTAAAATGCATATATTGCGCACGAATGAATATTCCAATGTAAGAGCAAAATGGCTTCAGTGTTGACAATTCAATAAAGCTAGCAATGCATTAGTATCTTAGCAGTCCATGTATGTAACGGCTAGTCCATTTTGGGTTCTAAAGTGGAAGTTGTGATTTTTAGTTTAAATTTAAAAAAGGAGTCTGTTGTATTCCTGACTAAAGGTATATCTGAGTCCATAGCTCCTACAGTGTGTGAACATTGCCTTTCAATAAAGCACTGTTATTCATTGGACTCCATTCACAAACCTGCTCACTGTGGATACTGTATCAAAGCCTTGGTCACAAAGAAGTGTGGTTTGGAGACCCCACTTTTCCAACTGAGACAGAAAAGCTTCTGTAGTGGATTCAGTTTCCAGCTGCTTGAGAAAACAGAGCCATAAAAAGTCTTCACAAATTTCAATTCCATTGGTAGTAGTAATGTAGCATATGTGGATAGACAGTTGCTGTATCCCACCCACATTGTTTCCATTGCAAACACCATGAAGAATTTAACATTCTGGAATTTGCCTCGACTCTCTGTCCTCTTAGCTCTTCTTCAGAGCAATTTATTAATTCATTTTGAATTCTATGTGAAGAGTGTTTTGCACATTTTCAAAAGTGATTTTTTTTTTCATTTAGGTTAGAGCCAAGAAAGGAAATGGGTGAAATTTCCACTTTCATATTCACTGTTCACATTGCCATGTAATGCAAATGTTTCTTTGGCCCAGATTTATTATATCAAGAATAGAGAGGAGAGCTTTATTGTTAGGCAACATTCGATGAGTAGGCTTGGTTTATTATTGGATTCATAACTTTCTTCTGCCCTCTCACCACAGCAAGAAGGTTTTCAGCCACCTCTAAGGCTCTACGATGCCCTGGACTGCTGTTGTGGTTTGATCCAATCCCTCCTTTTTCACCAATAGCATTTTTCCAGTCTAAGACCATGAGCGATGAATTTAGCATTTCATTCCTTCAGACTATTGAATGTCAAGCAAATAGCACAGTATCTGAAACTTCTGATGGGGAGTGCCTCAGCTGTATGTACATCTTCTCCCATTGGATGTTATAGCACCACCCCCTCTCTCCAAAACTTCTTTGGGGGTAACTAAACTGTGCTTGTCATGATCTATATTGGAGAAGACAGCATTCTTCCTCATCACTCAGATGATTGGACTTTCATTCCTGGGTCATAATCATCATGAGTGTCCTCTCTCATTTCCTCTTATCTCTCCTTCTGTCTCTCTCTGTTTCCACTCCTCTTGTTTCTCTTCTCTTGCAGAGCCTACCCACTGTCTGTCTCCTCTCTTTCCTTGGCAGCACTTACCCCTTCTCTCTCCCTCTCTCTCTTTACCTGTCTCTCTGCACCTTCTCTTTGTATCTCTCTCTCTATTCTTTCTTTTTCTCCCTTTCCTCTTCTTACCTCTCCATCTTCAGTAACACTTGCATGCCATTTTTTTCTGTTCCTCCTCTTCTGCCTCTGTGGTGAGTCATCTCATACATTTTAAACGTTTAACTTTTTGCCATCTTTGATTTGAAGATTGTATTTACAAGTGGTTAAAGCTGCGTCACAAAAGACATTCCAATGTAATTGAAATGAGTTGCTTTGATTTTGTCCTTCATTGTCACAGCCCTTGGCTTAGTATGTTAATAATAGAGCACAATCTGTTCACCCTGTTAAGGAAAGACAGACATTGAACACATTTAAACTTACACAATCCTTCAATTATCATGTTTTAAACATTAGATTATTAAAATGCATACAGTTCTAGCATGGTCTCTTCCTTTTACTGTACCTGGTCTTTCTCTATCTCTCTCTTTTCCATTCCTCTTCTTGCTGCTTGGCCCAAAGATAAGCTTGGTTTGGCTCAGCCTTTTTCTCCCCATCCTATTGCCCTGGAGTGAAGAATATATACACGGTCAAACACTGAACAGATAATGAAATAAGATAATAAGAAATAATGCCATTTGAACGTTGTGCATTGTGCCTAGAAGTCAAGGCATGTATGGATAGAGTAGCTGTGAATTAGTCATCAGGGTTGTCAACTATCAGGCATTCGGCGTGGGACTCTCACTTTCAGGTTCATTCTCACACTCTCATGCTTTTCTTGAAAATGTCACACTTGCAGGAAATAAAGGTCAAATCAGTCTATTTTTATTGAGTCCAAACAGACTATGCTAGATGCTGCTATGCTGGGCTGCAATAAAAATATTTCTACAATAAAATGCATTTTTCCTATCACAACAGTGATCTCCAACTTAACTTGTTATGTGATCAAGACTACTCTCCACCAATATTCTCTTGGCTTTATGTGTTCATTCAACAATTTAAAATTACTCCTCCAGTGCCCAGCTTAAATGATTGCTTGACTGACACACATGATGGCTATACCGACGTCTGGCAACGACGATATTTAAGGTATTGTGGGTTTAATGGGTGATAAAAACATTTTCACGTACTATGACAATGAGACTTGTACATGTACGTAAAATTTGGATAGTTTTGTATCAGTAGAACATAATAGGTCACCCATTGGAATTTTCAAAGATTTTTCTAATTTTATATATGAATAAACTGGACTGTACTCATAGCTGCAATTTGTGAGGTGCCTGGAAATCACACAAGTGATGTCAGAGGAGTAGAACCTCTCTTCCAAGGAGTGCCAAGTCCACTGCGGTGCATTACATGGCCTATAGTGTTTGTCTTAAGGGGGAAAAATCATAAAAAGTTTATTCTTCATGACCACAACTGTAAGATCCCTTTAACTTATATCAGTTGTTGTTTTTTTCTTTGAATATACATAAAATAAAGATTATTGTTAATGTAACTTTTTCGTGCTTAATGTTAAAAGTAAATCAGAGACACTTCAAATCTTCAAAGTTCACAGATGTAAAGACCACCATCACTATGGGATTACTCTTAGGGATTCAAGCCAAGTATCTCTGTAAAGCTGCTTTGTGACAATGTCCTTTGTAAAAGGCATTATATATAAAAATGGAATTGTACTCCAAATATTTTCCATTATTTCTTTATTACTGTTTATGGAAGGTCCCCCTCATAGTCTGCCCAAGGCCACCATGCCATCTCCTGTCCACCACAGTACCCATAGTCTGGAACCTATGCCTTTTCATATGATTCTACTGTTAAATGTCCATTGTTTTTCAGGAGTCTCTTGACCACCTTTTCCTGGGGTCTGGAAAATCTTTACAAAATAAATTTTGATTAATTGATTGAGTTATTGATTGATTAAGAAGCTCCTTTGTTAAGAATGCCTCTAATACAGGACAACATCCATTGTAATATGTTCAAGGACTATTAAATGATCAGCAGTCATAGTCCTGATCTTTACTTTGCTTGGCTTTTTAGTGTGATGATGTTAAAATCATTGTATTCTGTGAATGAAATGTGCTGTCACAGATGCATCTGTACTTTATTTGTTCAACATATTTTTGTGAATTATCTTCTCCTTGAACAGAAGTGGTACAGCTCTCCCAATTAGACACAATTGTTTAAATTCTAGGCCCAATTATTCTTCATTAAGGTTAATGCTTGAGAGTATAAATAATTTGTTAATAATACATATCTTAAATGTAAATTTCTGTTATAGCAAACATTCTTCCAACAACCTATATCTGTAACAGTGGACTGATGGCAGATATTTGTGAAGTCAAATAGAGTTCAGTGCTCATGATGTAACAGCCCAGTCAAACAAGGTGATCATACAGATCAGGTTGCAATCAAATCATTAATTAAGAACTCAACTGAAATGAAAACCACACAATGGGTCTCTAAGACCAGGACTGAGAAACGCTGGCACAAATAACTCTTTCAAGAGGATAAGCATATAAGTAATTCATGTGCTAAAGTAGTTATTTTTTGTATCTGCTCTTTATGGATAAGATTGGTAAGTCATATGAATCTGCTTTGCTTTATCCATTTGATCATATGTAAGAATTTTGTGGAATAAATGCACATTTTTATTTCATAAGATGCTGGGCAGAGTGATTGACTGATTTGTTGTTTGACCAATTCACTTTCTAAATATTGCTCTGCATTCTAAATTTTCTAAAAAATGCAATGTGAGTACACTTAGTGAGAGAGTGTGCAAGAAGTAAAAAATTGTCGGAGATAGGGACGTTTCTAGCTGTTGAAAAGATTTGGGGCTAAGTCAAGTTTGCCTGGAGCTTGTCTTTTTTTTGATCGGCATCAGTAGGTTGGGGAGGTTATATCAACCTTTATAATAAATAAATATTAATACACCTTCGGACACTGCAAGTCAAGTTCCACTCTGTTACACAGTCTGTCTGTTGTTTTGCTATGAACACCTCCTTTTTCAGGGCGAAAATATTCGGGGCTAGGCTTAAAATATTCGGGGCTATAGTCCTGAATGATCAGACCTAATTATGCCACTGGTCAGAGATCAAGGAATAACCATTGCATTTTTAAAAATTCTTCGTATGGTAGAATGATTTAAAAATATTTGGTAGTCCGAGTACGTGATCATGGAACACGCCCTTTTGACTCGCATGGATTGATGAACTATTTTCTGTCTTACAGTGTCTGTTGTTTGTGCTAGATCTTTCTGGATGACTGGAAGTTTCTAGAGAAGGAAGACTTCTGTTGAAAATGACTTCCCCTTACTTAAGCCAGATTATGCAGAAATGACTGCTGACTGAGCTCTAAAAGATCAGTAAATGATAAAACCTCTCAAATATGCATGGTATCTACAGAACAAAAGTGTGGGTTTTGGGCATTGGCTAGTGACAGTGGATTCATATCTTAAATCTAAATCTAAATCTAGGCTGGACTAAGTCTGATTCGATATACTTCAGTGCACACAAACACACACACACACACACACACAATTCTATAAAATCTAGAATTTTATGACTGTAGCTGAAGCTATTTATATTTAAAAAAAAAAAAAAAAAACATTTCAAACCTTGGTGGTTAAAAGACTGGTGGCAGCTATATTGTTTCTTTTATATTATCCTTTAGATGTATGCTTTGGGTGTCATTTTAGATCTAATTTGCTCATATGCTTGTTATTTCCCCTCCTTCTTCACCCTGAACATTGGAAACTGCAATTGTGTATTGCAGCTCACCTCCTGTGATTCCCTCAACATTCACACTTGAGCACTGAGTTCAATATACTAGTACACTTGCCCACAGCTAACAACTGTTTTTCTCATTACAAGTCTCACAGTGAAAAGTAGGAGAGCAAATGTCATTTGGAGGATCTTTTCAGCTCTCACTGACATAAATTGAGCCACTCCTTGTTGCCTGACAAGAATGCAGAAGAGTGCTGTGATGAGTAACTCTGTCTGACATGAGTACATCCTACCTCAGAGGAACAATAAGCCCCTAATTATTTAACAACTGTGACGATTAGGTAATCTTCATAACTTGTAAGGTAGCAAAAACGTTGGCAGTAAAATATCTACCCTGGCAATTTTAGTATGTAGTATATACACTCACTGAGCACTTTTTTAGGAACACTGTACACCTGCTTATTCATGCAATTATCTAATCAGCCCTGGCAATTTTAGTATGTAGAATATACACTCACAGAGCACTTTTTTAGGCAGCAGTGCATTGCAGAAAATCATGCAGATACGGGTCAGGAGCTTCAGTTACTGTTCACATCAACCATCAGAATGGGAAAAAAAATGTGATCTCAGTGATTTCGACCATGGCATGATTGTTGGTGCCAGACGGGCTGGTTTGAGTATTTCTGTAACTGCTAATCTCCTGGGATTTTCACGCTCAACACTCTTTAGAGTTTACTCAGAATGGTGCCAAAAACAAAAAAACATCCAGTGAGTGGCAGTTCTGCAGACGGAAACGCCTTGTTAATGAGAGGTCAACAGAGAATGGCCAGACTGGTTCGGAGCTGACAGAAAGGCTACAGTAACTCAGATAACCACTCTGTACAATTGTGGTGAGCAGAAAAGCATCTCAGAATGCACAACACGTCAAACCTTGAGGTGGATGGGCTACAACAGCAGAAGACCACGCCGAGTTCCACTTCTGTTAGCCAAGAACACAAAGCTGAGACTGCAGTGGGCACAGGCTCACCAAAACTGGGCAGTTGAAGACTGGAAAAACATAGCCTGGTCTGATGAATCTTGATTTCTGCTGAGGCACACACATGAGAGGGTCAACATGGACCAGAATCTCAAAGGAATGTTTCCAACATCTTATGGAATCCATGCCACAAAAAATTGAGGCTGTTTTGAGAGCAAAGGGAGGCCCTACCTAGTATTTACATAGTGTTCCTAATAAACTGCTCAGTGAGTGTACATGAGAGCTGAGCTTTCATCTTTACCTAAATATACAGTAAATGTATATATGTAAAATTTTAGCTGCAATAATCAGGTAATCAGCTGTCATTCCTAAACCAAAAATATCAAGGTAACTGCAAAGCAGTAAATGAAGTAAATAGAACAAAAAATATTAAACCCAACACATTAAATTAAGAAACTCAACAATGGCTGCCCCAAGCTGGCAAAGGGTAAAATAGCTATTCATGTTTTAAGAGGGAAGCATGAAAATGCATTTATCTCAAAAATGATATAAACCACAGGTCTTCCACTACTTACTTAATTTTAACTGAGTCACATTTCAGAAGACTTAAGATGCACCTTGTACAGGGGTGCCAGGAAAACTAACATACAGTACCATACCCAGACAATTTTAATATTGTTTCAAATCAACAATAAGATACAGCATACAGAGAGCTTGTTGCGTGAGTTTGACACTTCTTATAGAATACCTTGGCCACACCTATATTTGCTGTGCCCATCTTTTAAGTTACTGCTGCAGTCAAACCTTAAACCTGTTTTTAGCATTCATCACATGCCTTAGATTATAATCAACAAAACCTCAAAATGAATGGTATGCAATACTGCACCCTATTACATTAGTCATGCACAGGAGTTATATATGGCACATGCAAATTAGGTGTTTTCCAATGGACTGTAATTTATGACAAAATACATGCTTCCTTAATTCCAGATTCCAGTTCATGGATGGTTTCTGGCTGATCTGTGGGTAGTCATCTTTCATCCATTAATTTTATTCATATGCACAGATGAAAAAGAAACAAGTAAACACAATCTTAATTGAACAGAGAAAACACATATTGTTCAAAAATATTAATTCAAGAAAACTGGGGTCACATTCATTCACACCCCTGTATTTTGTATGCTTAAAATCCTCCTCTGGAATGGATCATACTGACTATTTGCCTTTTGTAGGTTTTTTTATTATTATTTTTTTTTAAATGAGGTTAAGACACTTCTGAAGGGGGATTTGTGTCCATTCCTCTCAGTAGGATTGCTCTAGGTTGTTTAGATATTTTGGGTTTTTCTTCTGATTTCAGCATGGGTATATTTTTGTTGTTGTTTTTTTGCCAGAAAAGTTCAACTTTCATTTTATCTGACCACTAACCAGCAGCTGTTTTTCAGGTGTAGTATGTTAAATTCAAGCTACCTCTTTTGTGGTCTGTCTTCTTCCTTGAACCTAGCAATGAACTGCAAATTTGTGCAAAGGACTTGGAAAGTAAATTTTCTCTTCTTGAAGATGCCAGTATTTTTTGGAGGTCCCCAGCTATTGCCTTGTGATTTACATTTGCCTCTAGAGTTTCTTGTGTCAAAACCAGAGGTGGAAAGATAGATGTCTTCTTCCTGTCAAAGTTGCCATTATATCACTGCCCTTAAATTTCTTAATAATCAACACTATTGTAGAAAGTGGTACATTTGGCTTTTTGTGAATTCTTTTATAACCATCTCCCAATTTGTGGAGCAGCCAGCAGACTACAGAAAGCTGTCTGACCTTGAACTCAACAGACAGCACTAATGAATTTCTTCTGCATATTACCTCTTTTTATAAACCAGGGAACAGTAAACCTTCAGATGCCTCTGCATAGTTTCAGAACCATAGTTTCCATTGAACTTACAGAAAGCAGAAAGTTTGTCTCAATTTGTTTTTGATGGATTATATTTGTAAGGCATTTTTGCTACGTCTGGCAATCTGACCACTGAAGTTCCAAATAGTGACATAGCCTGCATGACATAAAATACTTTCAATGCCTGCCTGTTGGCACACCTGTTATTCGCTTCTGCATCTAATAGAAGTCTAATGTTTGTGCCATCTTCACAACATCAAAGACATTCTGATGCCTGGCTATGCATGCCTGTTGTCACGCAATTCATTTGCCCTCAGCTTCTAACAGCAATCTGCTCTATGCCAGCATTTGTTTTCATCTGTTCCCATGTTTGCTTTTCCTTTTCATTAACAATGACTGTTTATTGGTTGTTGGCAACAATCCTGTTAAAAAACCCACCTTTATTTCTTTGTTTGCTTGTTTTTCTAATCTTCATATGGTCCAAGAAGTCAAAATGAATATTAAAGTTAATCGCCTGATACCATTGATGTGACTTACAAGTACTTAGGTATACAATGCAGTAGCAACTGAAATGGAATTGCTCAATGTCTTCTTTTGTTGTATATTCTTTTGATCAGCTAGAGTTAGTTTGCTAGTATATTTAATTTAGTAATGTGTACTTAAATTATTTTTCCCACAATACCACTGATCTGTTGTGTGGATCTGGCTGGTGTTGTAATTTCCACTTCTGTGTTGATACTGCATGCACTGTAATGCATAATCACCTTATTATACTACTCTCCTTTATCGTGGGGAGTCAGACCACAGTTCACCATGTCTTCACAAGGTCTTATATAGATTGCTCTGTGGTGGATCTGCTCTGTCTGTCATTGAAGTTAGTTGCCACCTCCTTGTTACAAGTCCACACTGAACAACCAGAATGCAGCTCACTGAACTGGATCATGTCAGGGTTACAGATTGCCGAGCCTGTGATGGTATGCGTCTACTACAGGTTGTGGTTTGTACTCCCCATAGTCTGAGTCCACATCTGATGGCTTCTAGGTTGTGGCTCACTGAGTCTCTTTTGGCTGCTGCCTAGATTGCAGGTTATACCCTTATTTTCAATACAGTTACCCAGTACACAACAACTTCCTCATAAAACATGTAAATGGCTTCCCACAACAGATCATTTATACTGCGTTATTCATCTCCAACTGCCATCTACGTTATGTATCAACACTTAGATTTTTTTTTTTTTTTTTTTTGCGTTCACAATAAGCCAAAAAAATTACATATTTAAAGCCACCGAATTGACGTCACTCAGCCCCCCATCATTGTCGAAATCGCTCCAAAATGGTCTCAATAGTTTTTGCCGGTTGGTGCTGTAAAAAGAAACGTGTGCTACTATGTTTCTTAAGTTATTAAACTTTATTTGTTATACGCGTGATGTCACTCAGCCCCCCATCATTGTCCAAATCGCTCCAAAATTGTAAATTGTCACAATCGTTTGTGCTGATTTGTGCCGTTAAAAGAAACATTTGTGCTACTACCCTTCTGATGCAATAAATGCATTTCATCCACAACCTCACATATTTCCTTTAAAATTAACACACTGTAGGATAAAATTGACATTGGCAGCACAAACTCCCCCTTTCACGTTTCAGCAAATGGAAACTACGTTATCCGTAGTTCTAGCCTATATAATTCCCATGACTACGGTTTGCACCCCTTTTGCCTGTTTGTTCCCGGCAGCAGCTCTAACCCACAAGTGAGTCTTTTAAACTTTTAATTACAATTATCACATTTCGTCTTAAAGTGAAAATCTTAGTTACTTGGTTGTTATATTGGCTAACACAATTGCTTGTTTTCGTGTGCACCCGAAAACAAAGCGTTCGTGTTCGCTTCGTTGTAGTTTTAGCCTACAGCCCTACACAATCCGAACAGCAACAAAAAATTGCTATAGGCCTACATTGTCGTAACAATATCTTCTCTCCTTCTACAGGACTTACAGCTAGCCAACTAGCCAGGCTGATTTGCACCAACGAAATAAACAGATGCAATTTAAAACTGAGTCTGTATATTATTTTACAACTTGCGCAAATAAATCTATTCCCCCACACCCCCGCTTCCTCAAAGCGAGGCGAATCAGACTGGTGAAATATCAAGTTATTTATTGTCATTTCAGGAATATATAGAAATTGCAACGGAAAGGCGCAAGACACATGGACAAAGTTGACTGATTTGTATTTACTTCACAGTACAGTTAGGCATGTAGGCTATTTTATGTTAGACTACTTGCTGTTGATATTGTCACTTACAGAGTCTTATATGTGATCAGCTGAGTTCAGATGTCACATGAGGCTTTAGCCACATGAATACTTACGTCTACTTAAAACCCTTAACAGCACAAACGATGATTTTTACGGCACAAACTGGCACAAACGAACAGCAATAGTTTCATTAATTTTATGATGACATGGGGGGCCAGCTTCACGGAGGTACTGAAAAGGGAACTTCTAAAAAGCATTTAAATTTAGACAGTTATAACTAGCTAACTATCAATATCGTAGCTAGCGGAAACATCAAACGGACATTGATAGCTAAATACTGTAGATGGCAAAAACATAAAATTTGATTTGGCGGCTGTTTCATGGTGTGATTTATGCTTCTCCCCGCCGTTTAAGCCAGCAAGCTAAAATGTTAGGTAACAACTACGACTGCGATTGTCACGCCCGTCCGGCAACATGAAGAGGGGCATTCCTTCACCCACACACACCAACAGATTTTCATTTACGATACACTTTCGATTGCACCATTACCATTACTAACGCGGTTAGCACCGGGATTTAAATGTGAATCAGTAACGTTAGGTCTACAGACAAACGACATTAGTTGGGGGAAGTGTAGGCCACTGAAAGGTTTACTTTAGTTAGTGCAGTATTTTACACTGACCTGTCTTTGAGTACGCTAAGTACGTAGGGTAGACATAATGCTCAGGCCCGAGGAGTTACTATTGCTATGGTCACTGACCGTTTTCTTCCTTATGTCAGGAGCTCCTGAAAAGACACGCTGTAAACTGAAACCTCTGCGAGCTTGCTTTGCCTGGGGCAGTATGATCGCCTCTTTCCTCAATCACAGAGTAATACTTACAGTAAAGAAACAACTTCCGAGAAAACGATTTCACTTAGGAGATTTAGGAAAGGATAGGTTAGGTGCACACACCTGTCAACGTACGCCATCCAGCGGAGACAACAAGTTCAACGACTGCTTGTTAGCATATAGTTGTCCAGGGTCGGGAAATCATCCTCATATGATTATTAAATAGCTTGCTTGAGATCGCGTAATTAAGGGCTGTCTTACTGTATTGTATTGAAGTCTATATTCTAATATGTATTAGGTGGTTTGTAATTGCCATTTTAACAGACGGCTGTTTCTTGTTAGTAGTCTACTTGTTTTCTCCCTTCATATGTGGCATGTTCTGGTGGGCAGGGTTACATGGTAGAATAGCCTCCACCTTCGGATTGAGGAAGAGTTTGAATTGGGACTTCATTGACGGTTGGTCATTTAAACAGTTCATAAAAATACACCGCCAGGCTCTTTCAGTATTTCTTTTGTGTGGTTTGTTTGACTTAATTTGTTTGGTTGTAGTTAGCATACATGTTGGCTATCTCTGTCGCTGACTAGCTAGCTGCCTAGCTAGTGAATCCAGCAGTACCACTAGATGATGTTAGGAATGTTACTATAGCAACAGTATCGTAACAAGTGCGGTCACTGCTTTCATTGACAGAGTGATGATTGGTGTTATCAATAAAACTTGTTAAATTTGGTTTCTCCTCCTGCTTTATGTAGCTAAATAGCTAACCTTAAGTTTAGGCAACTATAGATCTGTTTTATAAAATTGCACTCAAACCCGTGGTGTATGATGAACAGAGTCCATTATACCACTGATTCTTGTGCCGTAAGGCTTGAAGATGCACACGTGGACTAAGGGGATGGGCATTATTTGGGAGTGTATTTGGGACTTCTAATTAAAAGAGTTTTTCATGATACTGCAGTTGAAATGAACATATGACTGCAAAAACACAGACCCTGTGGTATAAGACCAACGTGGAGTATATATGTACAGTCAGTTGAAGGGGGCAATTGAGAGCAAATAAAATCTACATCCCACACTGCCCTCAACACCCTTGAACTCCCCTCACTTGAGACTGCACCAGCTGCCATACTGAATCTCTTCCACATCCATAGGAGGTGGCATCTGCTGAATTGTTAGCTTCACAGCAAGAGGATGAAACTGATGAGCCATAACTTTGTGTTATAGAGGAAGACAGCTGAGACCACTGATCTTCAGTTAATGGCTCAAGCATGTAGAGTGATTTAAAAGGCATACGTAGCAGACACTCATTCACACAAATGCAAACAGTGGTACATGGTTTGTTTATGTATTATGTCACTTTATAAATTAAATGTATTGCATGCAATATACACTACTGTTCTAACATCGGAATGCCGCAGAAATTTCATTTCACTTAACGTTCTGTTCACTTACCCATTTAGCGCACTCTTGTTGGGGATGTAGCCATTGCCTTATTGACAGTGGAGAGAAACAGTTGTATGGGAGAAGTTTCAGTTACTCAGGCAAAACAGTTATATATAACACAAATAAAACAGCTGAAAACTCACATTACAGCACAGGAAATGTAATATCCCAATAATCCCATTAATGGTACATGGATGAAATGTAAATTGGATTTGATCTGAAATGCTGTAGCATAGTTGAAATGTTGTGGAATGTACACCAAGAATATGTTTTAACAGTCCAAACAGTTTCTGAGGTCCCTCTGTATGTACTTAAGTCTAATGTTAAATATTTAATTCCAGACAAAACAGAAACAATGCTGCTAAACAGCAGTTTCAATAGTGAAGAGGTTGGGGAGCTGAAAGGCAAAGTAATGTCAGTGAGAATGAGTCATTGAAATGGAGGGAGGTCATATCAGGGATGAGAAGTTTCACTCCAGCAGCTGTTACAGAGAAAAAAGAGGTGGGGGCAGGGGCGGTCCCATGAAAGTTTTGAAATGTTTCATGAATCTGGTAGTAAGAAGGCAGGGACAGACAGAAAGCAGGCAAAGATTTCTGTAGAACTGCAGCTGTTGACAGTAAAAAACAACTCTGTCAGTGTTAGCATTAAAGAACAGAGAATCGTGAAAAGGTTTATAGTTTATTCTTTTCCATATATATGAAACAGCCATCGCAGTCTTGCTGTGTACTCTTCATTTTGGTAAGTTTATTTTGTTGTAATGGGATTTTATAGTGAGGATGGAAAACCATATGGGTAACCCACACAGTTAGAAATGTACATTTATAAGCTCATGATTTCAGAGCTGTATCTTTTTCTGTGATTGATCTACTTTTTCTTTTGTTACGTATCTAGAGTACCGCAACTTGAAATTCTGCACTGTTTTTTGTTATCCGATAGTGCACGATTACTTGTAGGTTCATCTTCTTTCATCATTGTGGGAGTAGCTCTCTATCGATCCCCCAGCTATTCATAACCAAATGTGACTTGTTTTTAATAATCCTGTAGTGTCAATGTCTGATACCTGAACTCTGTTGTTAAGACATAGCATTCCTGGTTCTCTTCCTCAACTACAATACAACAGTAGACGTTAGGGCAACAACTAAATCCTCTCTCTCTCTCACTCTCCCGCTCCCTTCTAGCAACTTCTCGTCTTCCCCTCCCCCATCTCTCCCTCTCCACTCATTCCTCCCCATTTTCAAAATGGGCTTTAGCGGCCTGACAGTATTACATCAGTTACATCAAACTAGTCAAAATCATTTCAAAGTTAACCACTGCAGGTGTGTTGTTCTGTCACACATTTTTCATACATGTGGGCTTTATTTTGAGAGCTGAGAACTCATTTTCCTGTAAACACATTTTGTTTTTTTTTCCCCCACTCACCCCTCGCCTCTTTTTCTTCTCTCCCAATCCCCTCCCCTTTCCTCTTCCCATCCACCCCCTCCCCTTCTCTTGTAATATCAGTGTACATTAACTGTTCTTTTTTTCTGTGAAACCAGGTTGTGAATATTTTTTTCTCTATGTTTATGACTTTCAGTTTATGAGAGTATAATTGTAACTTTTTGTATTTTCCATGTTTACAATGGCACAGAATTTTACTGGTTTGGATAGGGCACTGATATGAAGGCTGCAAGTGTAAAATCAGCTTGATATTAACAAAAAAAATTCAGTAGAGTGTTTGCACAGGAAATTTTATTGTTCGCCAAACATGGGTGTATGTATTTTCATTTGTTTTGGAATGTATTTTTGTTGTGTCATAGCAATGTATCTCTCTCTCTCCTTGCAAGTAACAAGTAACATCTTTTGACTTTTTTGTTTGTTTCATAAAGACACTGGTTCTTTCAGTTCATTTTTTACTACATGATATTTCAGACTTTGAAGTGGAATGAATCAGTGCGCGGTGAGCAAGAAGTGGGAGCGTATGCGCATGGAGTGACTCAAAGTTCACTCTTCCTGGGTGTTCTTTCATTGCTTTTTGATCTGTGTGTATTGGCTAATCTCTGTTTACTGACTATAAACACTCTGGACCTGAAAGAAAGTGCAGATGGAAATTGCACATGGCAAAATTCGTTTTGTTAATTTGATGTCAGTAATTTTTGGCAAAAATCGCAGCTGTGCCACATTTGCAGTTGTCAGCCCAATTGCATTAGCACTTTGCTTCATGTATGAAGGTGAGTGTTAGTTTTGAAAAAAATAATGGGGGTGGTTGTGTTGTTTGATTTGTGTTTGCACCACCTGAGACCTGGTGGAAAGTACAGCGCAGTGTCTTCTCCAGCTATATTACAGCATGATTGATCAAAAACAGTGGGTAAGACCTAGGCCGTACATGACTGTGGTAGACTATAAAAGATTTTCTGCCCTCAGTCCCAAGACAATGAAGCAACATGACCTGCTTTCTCAAGCCAGTCGTCACTGCTGTGTTAACAGCCACCACACAGCTCACTTTTTGGATCATAATAAACTGTAAAACAACGTTATTTGCTTTATTTTCTAATTCTACAGTACATGTTACATGATCATCATGTACATCACCTCTCCTCTGTTCTCTGACTTTCACTTCTGTTATCTGTCTCAAGCTATGTCAGAACATTCTACCATGTTATGGTATTAACAGGGGACTAAGCAACATAAAACACAACCACCAGAGTTTTACGGCAAATACCATAATTACACTTGCTGCACCTATTTTGACTTTCCCATTGCACACTGAATGAGGCTCTTTGTATTGACCGATAGTTGTTTTTTGGTTATGCTGTGAGGTATTGAGTGCTTCCAGATTGATAGAATTGCAGTGGAACTACTATTTTGACTGTTGTAATAACTGAGCAATGCTGCTACAGTTGTTGTGTATTTGATACAAACTCCAAAAAATACATGGTGATGCTTTATAGTGAAAGCATCATCAGAATTGCCTCAGTAAATATCCAGCTGTATAAATGAGTAACATGGATAAGAGCCAAATAATGCCAATAATGTGATGTAATGTTTCTTGAGAGTTAGGTAAATCTCAATGATGGAAGTCAAGCGCTTGATGAGAACTTGATTCCTATTTTGGATCTGATTATCATCATCAGGTTTGGTTTTGATTCATGTCACCATCAGTTGCAATTTGTCATATCCATGATGAACCATAATGAGAACAGAGAAGATGTGAACTGTGAACTTGGACCTGCCTGGATATTATCCTTTTTCTTCTTCTGTTTTTTTTTTTTTTTTTAAAGGTGGTCTTTGACAGATTCTACTGTGAAGGGTGCTATCCTAAAGACAATATGGGTGATTGATTGGTACAATAATTTATGGTTTACTTGTTATTCATTGTCTCACAACTGTATATAGAGATTTAGATGTACAAAAGAGTTGAAAACCCCTGTCTCCCCCGTTGATGACAATACTTTTTTTTACAGAGATCTATGTATCTTTTCAACAGATGAATCGTGACACAACATACAATGTAAGAGAGTTTTTGCTGCATTTACAGGTTGTCTGTCAAACCTCCTTCTAGCCCTAGTTCACAATGTCGGTGATGGCAGCCCCTGGGATTACCCCAGCAGAGGACGAGAGAAAGCCAAACACTACAGTGGTGGGTGGGAGCAAACCACTGCATCGTTTCATTAGAGGAGAACCTAAGACTATTGGGGTGAGAAATTGAAGTTAGGGAGGAGATGCGCTGTGCAAAACTATCACAACATTTTGTTCAATGAGAGGGAGCTTTACAAAAGGGTCAACTTACAAGGCAATGAGACTTTTTGATTTGAGTGACAGTCAATACTGTAAAATTGTTTAAGTGATTTTGAAGTGTATAAAACTTAAAACATCTTTAGAAAAGCTTTTACAAGTTTGGAATCAGAAAAGAAAATACCATTATTAAGGTGTCTTTTGACCAAACTTATGCCTTCTAAGAATGCTTTAGAAACATTTAGCAATATGTGGCAAATGTTGAAGTGGACTGTATGTCCTGTCCCTTCTCTTCAGGTGGTGATGCTATTCTTGGGGGGGTCACTGTTTATTTTTGGCATTCCCATGAAGATGGATCCTGTGCAGACCTCTTCTGATTACTTCTGCTCCTTCTGGCTTGGGACCCTGGTCTGTTTCTTAGCCCATCTATGTTCAGATGAGGATGTACTCCATCTTCAAATGTTGTTAAATTTTTTATTACTAATTATTTGTTTGAGGATATCCTCGAAAATACAATAAGACAAGTCAAATTCTTTGTGGAAAACTGCATGAAATCTTGGAACTCATTACTTATTTTTTGCCTCTAACTTTTAGTAATCACCAACCATACATTTAAGATCATTACCACAATAACTGCCGCACCCACTGAGGGGTACGGGGTGAGGCGAGCGCAATCTTCAGACACACATGCACGCCATTCACATCTATTTTTCGAACTACAAGCCCCACAATGCACCAGGTGGAAATGCTGTTGGAGGATAGGTGCATCCTCCTGGTGCTATCTGAGTAATTAACGTGCAGAGCAACAATGGGATCCTAACTGACATAACCCTGTAGTTGTATAAAGTAGCTAGTACTGCGTCCTCAAACAGACTTTGCTCTCACACATCCTGTCCCGGCACTGTTGCTATGCTTACTGTATGCACTTTTGTATGTCGCTTTGGATAAAAGTGTCTGCTAAATAAATATAAATAAATGTAAATGTAACCACCCCCATTCCCAGTGGAACAAAACCAGTTTGTTCTGCGATGCAGGCTCCCAGTCATTACTGTAATTTTGAAACAATCCCTCACCCCCTGTAGCAGGGAGATCTGAAAATACAAGTAATAGCTACGTCTTTGAGGATTTGCCCGGTCTGTCACACACACAAAGCCTTTATTTTAATTCTCTTTGCATAGGTGTTGCATTTCCAGGTATTCCATGTTGAAACATTTTTGGACATTATGTTTATAGCTTTCCCACTGTCACTTTTTGCAGTTCATCATCTGTGGTACTCTATATGTCCTTGCTGAGCACACCCCCACTAAAAAGTTGGTGAGTTTCTAATTTTTGTGTGAGATTATTTCAATCTGAGATTGTGTTTTCCTTCATTTGTCTGTGAGGCTCTGTTTCTCTGTCTTTCTGTTTCTGTGTGTACATCTGTGGGTGAATTTGTTCATGTACGCATTTCTATATGAACAGAAACAGAATCCTTTGTGGAATTGTTTGTAAATGGGATTCTATAGAAGAAGGAGTGAAATATTTATTGTGAAATATATTCCATATATGATAACTGATTTCACAGCATATATATATATATATATATATATATATATATATATATATATATATATATATATATATATATATATATATATATATATGACCTATAACAACAACATCCCCTACCATTAACAGCTTCTGAGCATTGCTCTGTCATGAACATACTCTCAATTTATGTTGGTGTGATAATTACAGTCACCGTGTATCTGATTGCCATCTGATGCTAAGTAATTTCCACCACAATGGAGAAAGAATGTACAAATCTTTGCGTTTCTCTCAACACTTTCCTTCTCTTATAGGTAACAGCAAGTATGGCTCTCAGCATTGTCTCTATATTGGGGGTGGTACTGGCTTTCTTTGAATTCATCAAAGGCATGGTCCATGCCCAAATTCCACTGCTTCATCTTTCCTACAGTCACAAATATGGCAACGTCACTGAGGAAGAGAATATTGCGCTAAGATCACATATGGTGTGTTTCTCTTTCAGTGTGGTGTATAACTAGTGCTACCTGCTTACTTGGAAATTTCATGTCTGTCAACGAGTTCCCCATAAGCATGGAAAAAAAAAATAGAATTACTAATTTCTTACAATATGATGTATCAAACATTCTTAACATTGATTGTTTAGGGGCTGAAATAAAAGATGTTCTGTCTGTCTGGTTCTCACAGATGCAGTTGTATGGAATGGAGGGTGTTTTCATGTTCCACTGCTTAGCAGGGGGCGTACTGCTAATAGTAATGACAGCATTCGCCAGGACTGCATTGCAATCCACTAAAACACAGGTACAATACTGCAGTTATACTGAGCAATGCTCAGATTGTTGTATTGTTGTCATCTCTTCAGTGACCTTGTGGGTAGTGTCTGCCCAGAGCCCATACAGTTGTGGTTTCAATGTCCAATTGTAGTATAATAGAGACTTGTATCCACTGTCTCCATTAAGCACTTGAGAGGTTGGACTTGGTTCTATGCTGTGCTAGACTGGCATCATTCTTCACTCCATAACAGTTATGACAAGCTCCTGCCTTCTGAGCTATTCTGGCTAAAGCTGTCTGTAGCTTACCATCATTATGTAATATATGCAGTGACTGCAGTAACAAAAGAGGTCCATCTAGTACTATGTAGTACAATCACCCCTCATTGCAAGGACTAAGAGGCAAAATCACCTTTGATTGCTTGGCCTTCATGCATACATTATCTCAGAGTAAGTCGTCACCTAACACTCTTCCTGGCTTGACACAGGTCTGGTAAGCAAGGCTAGAAATACTGTTGTCATATTACAAAGATTACACTAATAAAGTTTGAGGAAACTGTGCTGTACCTTGTGTGCAAATTGTGTAAATATGAGTAAAATAAGTTAATTCTTTCTCTCTCCTCATAGGCAATTGTTGTGATGCACAACCTTCCATCGGAATAAGTGAAGAAAACCAACCATAGCCTCCCTTAATATCTCACTGCCCATCCTCTCTTCTTCTCCTGCAATGAAATGCACCTGAAGGAGTGACTGAATCATATAAATGCACACGAAAGAGGATGAAATAAGGACTTCAGCATGATATTAACATTATTATAATGTGAATATATTCATAAATGCGTACACGTATGTAAAGGTATATAGAAGTATACTTAAACAGACTTGACTTAATGTTTACATTTCATAGAGATAGATAAAAAGTCATTTCCAATGCAAATTGTAATAATTGTATGCACACTATATGCATTTCAATGAGGAAATTTAGACTGTTTGTGGAGTATTGCATGAAAATACACATGCAAATTACTCTCCTTTTGCACAGAATAAATACTCAAATCTGAATGTTTCCATATAAAGACCTTAAGGAGTTGCTGTACACTGATGGATGGTTTGTGCAGTAAAAAACAGCCATTGATGAATATCTATAAGTTAGAAATTAAAATCAAAGGACTTTGTGTAGTGCACAAAGAGTGTTTGTTTGCTCTTTCAGAGAGGATCATGAAAATGGTAACAGAAGAATATGTCTCCTCAGGCTTTATTCTGCCTCTGATACACACAGATACAGTACCTGACCAATATAAAAAAACAGTAAGCATGAATCCAAAACCCCCATGACGTAGTGTCTGTTGTTGACTTACTTTTTTATAGTTCAAATTAATGAAACAATTAATTTTAATATTCTGCTTTCACATAAACCCTCACATTTTCTGTACTTTAAAAGGACATAGCTGTATGATATACTTGTGCTTAGAAGGAGATGGTTATTACCATAAGAGGGAGCTTCCTATATAGGAGCCATATTCAAAGGTCATTCCTGGGATTGTGAATGGTGATTTCAGTGCAAAAAATACATTCAGCAGTTGCCTCTAGTTCCTTTGGTTTTACATATGCTGGAATATTAAGCATTTCTTTACTTCCACTTAAACAATTGCCACTCTTGGAAAAAATGAAATAAAACAACACATTCAATATAAACCACAGAGTATTTTAGTATCTGTCAACTTTTGCATCATGAAGTTATTTTCTGAAGTGTCAAAAAAAGAGAAAAATGATCAGCCCAACTGGGCTGAATGGCCTGTTCTCATTACATTACATTCAATTAGTTAGATGCTCTTATCTAGAACAACTTCCAGCACAACAGAACAGAAGTGTATCTATCAAAAGTAAATAAGCAACAGTGTAAGTCCAGGTTAACAACACGTCCAGGCCAGTGCTTGCAAGCACAATACCATTCAAGGACTACCACAAGTCAATTTCTGCTAATCTGAAACTAGATGGCCTTGAAAACTATGGGAAGTCATGTACATTTATCTCATATACCACCATATATCTCGATGTCACTAGATCACAATATCCATTAAATTTACATTCTTCTTTTATGTTCAATATCCGGTATTTCAAATTAATTACAAATTGTAGCTGCATCTTCTGTGTAGTTGCATTCCAATGCAAATATTAAAGGCAGCTCTGTAGAGGATGAAAGCCTGACTGCTCACATCACAGTTTAAAATGGCAGGTAACCCACAAAAAGATCACTTCAACCTCACTCTGCTGTTGGCTGTCAGGCAGGACCAGTCCTCTGCAAGCCCTCGAAGCTTCGCTGGTGGACCCGCATGTGCTCCGTGACTCGATATTGTCTGGAGAAGGTCATTGGGCAATGGGGACAGGAGTAGGGCCGCACTCCAAGGTGTGAGCGCATGTGCCTGTTGAGGGACCCTCGCTGGCTGAAGGCCCTATCGCACATTTTGCACTGGTAAGGGTGAAGAGCAGCAGGGTCAGCAGCACTTGCTTCAGTGGAGCCACTGAAATTCCTCGCAACCTCTGTGGAACCACCATAACCTATGGGCATCAGCGGATCTGAAACATCCACTTGGAATGGAGAAGAAAGACTGGATTTCTTGTGTAAGGTAGAGCTTCCAGTAATGTCAGTGTCAGAAACACTACTGCAAACATTGTCTTCACAGTTACTCGTCTCTACCACTTGTCCTTCCCTTAAAAAGCAGTGGTAGGTCACTTTCCCTCGGTAGGTTTGTGAGTCATTTCCGCTGTTGCTGATAAAATCCCATTTTTCCTTTTCTTGATGATCAGCATTGTGTACCATCACATTATTACTGCTTTGGAATGAAAACATACTCTCAATAGATGCTTCTGTCATTTTATCCTCACCTGATAGTGTTGTGTTTTCTGCACAAAAATTTGTTGTTTCATTCCAAAGGTCAGAATCAATGATAATGGTTTTCCTAAAGGATTTGGGTTCATTTACCTGAGCACAATCATCCCTGCTTACCTCTAGCTTCCAAGTGTTTGAAGTTTCCATATGACCTTCAATAGCACTTTCGGGAAACAGGTTACCCTTCCTCTCTTCAAGACTGTGAGCATTAGCATTAGGAGGTGTTTCCATATTGACAACATTTGTGTGACTGCAAACCATATGAACAACAGTGGGATGTATGGTGTCTCTGGTTTTGCTGTCCGTGTCAAACTGATTCTCAAGAGCTGAATGTCCCTTCTCAAGATCATAGTGTCTATCAATACTTTCAAAATCTTTTTCTGAGTCAGCAGCACCACCAATGCTGCTTTCAACATGTCTGTTTTTATGACAAACAAATTCTCCTGACCTGTTTGCAACAATGTCATCTTTCTGGTCTTTTATCTCAGTGTCCTCAGTTATGGCTTCAGCATTGTGAGTGCATCCATCAGCCCCCATTGAACTAATAACAGCATTGGTTATTACGGTTTTACAGATATTTTTAAGCCATTTTTCCTCATACTCAGTCTTTCTGGTAGTTTCACAATGGGGATGTCCTATCTCATTTGGAACATGGCAGAGCAATTCATCCCTATTTGTATCCGTGATGGCAGACGGAAATTTGGCTTGTCTTGACTCTGACCCATGCAAAGCTGCCTTATACCTTTCAACACGTTGTTGTCCGCTGTATTTTGGAAGGTATCCATGTTGATATATCCCCAGTACCTGGTCCTTGTCCTCTGCTTCCTGTTCTCTGATGTCATGACAGCCAAAGTCTATGTTACTGCTCTTGCAGCGGATCTCGGAGAGTAAGGGCATTCTCTCATAAAGCCCCGTTGTGCTTGCATGGCGTATGACAGGCACCACCTCACAGCTTGGCAATAATGGTAAGGTCCATTTGACTTCATGGTGGTGAGATGGAGAGTGTACGTTCCTTTTCATTTCCTGGTGCTCAACAAATCTTCTCTTTAGATTCACTTCCATTTCATCTAGCAGGAAAAAATAAATACATTACCCGAAAAGCCAGTTCATCTGGTGCAATACTCTAGCAATCTGGTAAAATACTGTAAAAGTTCATTTTACGTTCTGCTGGTTTCAGAATGTTTTATGCATATATTTCCATCAGCATTGATTTGAACACTGAGAACTTTTTTTTTGAAAATGACACAAATCCACTCAGGTGGATCAGGTAGTGTCCTTTACTGACAGACACATAACCTTATTAGTTAATCCAGTTAATCTACACAATGATTATTTTGTGACTGAAAATGAAATTGGGTGTTTAGCCATGCCAAAAACATGCATATAACATACAACAACAAATGCAGAGATATAGATCTGATTATATTATATTATATTATATTATATTATATTTAAAAATATGGTTTCAAAAGGTACCTCTACAAAAGCACTTTCAAAAGTTTAGTGTAACTTTCAAGAAAAACAGAAGCAGAAAAGGTAGAAAAGGCCTAATGGTCCTTTTTTAGCCATTTCATTTGTGATAGTACAAACTTGTATATGAATTTGGTGTGTTCAAACAGGTTTTGACTGAAGTCCAGACAAGTGTTTATATGGTACCAAACCTCAGAAGGGTTATTGCTGTTATTTCTGTAGGAAATCTTGAAAACAGTCTAAATCTCAGAGGTGTACAGGTATGGGATATGCCCCGCCAACCTGTAATTTGGCGGATGGCATACCTGCCATACAAATTTTTTACCAGCTTCCATATCCACAGCCAACCCAGGTGGACTGTCTAGTCTGCAGTTTAGAGCCTGTTGCAATTCCTCCATTTCAAGGTAGGCGGCAGCAGAGCACACAGACTCATCCAAGTCAGGTGGTGGCAGTGCTCCAGTGTAGATGAACTCCAGGAGATGTCCTAAGGTTTCAGGCGTTATGCTTGGGATTTGTAAATCCAACAATGCACCTTGATTTGAGAGAAGTGAAGCCAGGACTGGACTGGAAGCAGCTAGGACATTTTTGTGGGCCAAGTAGAGTTTGCCTGGGTTGAACTGTACTCGGATCACACAGTCACAGAATTGCCCCCTTTCTCTCTGGCAGTTCAGCTCCTTCAACAGGGCAGGAGCATGTGTAGCAGCAACAGAGGGATAGGTTATCACCTGAAAACAATTGTACATAAGCCATTATTGATGATATTCTCAGGAATATGAAATGCATAAACAAATACTGACTGACATACAGCAGTAAAGAATCTTCCATGTATGTGTTGTGAGCGTGTTGTATTAAATCAACCAATACTTCTGAACAAACAAAACAAAATATATAAATAGTGCAGAACAAATTAAACTAGTTTATTAACACTTTAGCTGAAACACTTAAGTGAAAAATACTGCTTTTAGTCTGTAAGATTGCATGGATATAATAGCGCGAGACAACAAGCAAAACGTTATAATAAAAACACCATACTAGAATATATCACCATGGCACAATAACTGAATCACATTAAAATACTAAGGCACTAAGGCAAGACATATTCTTCTCAGCCAGCTTCAAAGGATTCAATGGATAACGCATTAAAGCAGTTCATCACTAATCACTACTAGTGCCATTCAGATGTATTTCTCAGGTTGTAGCACTATTTGCATTAAATAAAACTGGCCAATTATAACGCGAGGCAAATAACATTTTATTGATTTTTTTATTATTGCCAAATAAAATCCGACACACAACAGCGAATAATAAGAGCAAATATATAGCCCCAGACAGCCCGGACTAAACACAATATATTAGCAAAAACAATTATCCTTACCTTCATCTTGTCTCCATTCGAGATACGTCTGAGTATCCAGCCCTCTATGAAATGAGAACTACGACTCGGCGTTCGAGTGTATATCCCAGTGCCTACGTGCGCTTTCATTCGGAAAACAATCACACGCTTTTCATACTACGGGCCAGACGTGACACATGCAAAGATTCTAAGAGGGGAGCTCCTGCGCCCCTGACGTCAAAGTCTCCATCTCCCTGTAAGGCGAGGCCCAACCCACACCAACACAGCAATGCCCTTTCAAGTTCCACAACGCAGCGCAAGCCTCCAATGACGCAATGTTTACAACTCCATAAATGTACCACTACTACCGTGCGCCCCTGGCACCCGTGCGTAGTGCCGTGTATAGAGTTACATAGATCTCGGTAGTCCCGTGGATCCGCTTTCCTTTCAGTTGATCGTAATGGAAATGCCACTAGTTAAGTGATATCTTTACGTTTCGGAAAAGTGTTCTGACAGTTGGTTGTAACTGGTTGATTCAGGTTTATTTGGCAAAATGCATCAATCAAGATGTATGGTTATAGTATAAAACTACAACACACCCAACTTTAAAAATGCACAAGTAGTTGTTTCTTGTATTTGCAGAAGATTCACGTAACAGCACATCTGGAGATGAGCTGCACGTCTGCCTTGTTAAAAGTAGAAACAGGAACAATCGCTGAGCGTTAATTCATCTCAACTCTTAAAACTACATAGACACAGTAAGACGCTATCCACATGCTGCTGCGTCTGGCCGCTAGGGAATACAGTTCTACTATACCAACACTTGAGGTACAGTACGTGCGTTGCCATCGGCGAGACATGCTGCTGTACATCACGTACGGATCAGCTGAGAGGGAGTCCCCGCCGACATGCCATCAATCTGCAACTGTTCACCACGCGCTGCCCTGTTCCAGATTTGTCCCACCGGAGTGCACGGGACTGCTAATATTAGCAACAACAAATATCAACCGGTGTGCGCATGTAACACATATTAATAGACAATTGGGCATCATCCGTGCGTGACTGTGAGTGTGCATAACTGAAATCACAGATGAATTTCATGCCATGTTATGCATAGCAAATAATCTGATGCGCGCGAACCCTTGACCCGAAACACGAGGTTCGAAAAGATAGTTCACCCACATGATTTTAATCCCGATTTAGTTAATTTGTTATTGCTGTTTATTTCCAGTTTCCTATGAGTTTATTATGTTCAGAATAATTACACACACACTTAAATCATACACCGTCCCATTTGCCGCCTCTGCTGCCATCTGCGTCAGTTTTTTTTTTTTTTTAAATATATGTGCAAGTGTTTAGGCCCTCGTAATTGGGCCCACTGTCTGTCTCTTAATTTTGTTAATTTTGTTTTAATTCCGTCTCTACCCCTCACATATCTAACATTCGATTTGGAATCAAGCTTTTCCTTCAGGACAATGCAAATGGTGCTAGATTCTGTCAGTAAAAAACAAATTCCAGTTGGAAACACTGGGTGTCACTACAATCTAGAAAAGGTGACATTATGACACGATTAACCACGTAAATGGCCTGGCGAAAGTTCCACAGCATTAGCAATTGAATGGAACTGACTTTATTTTATATCTGTATTTGTTTCGGCTATGAACTGAAAATGGAAGACATTCCAGCAGTTCCTTACAAAGAAGAAAAATACAAATTCTGATTCGGTTCAACAGAATCCTTTGTGATGGAATACCAACACAACTGCTCATACATACACTGATCATATATGATCATATATATTATATTCATCATATATGTAGTCATGCCTTTCTGATACTGTATGACTGAGATGTCAGAGGAAAAGGAGCATATGGTAATATGTTTGGTACTACAAATGTTAATGTGCCACAACTATGTGCTCTGCAGTTAAGCCCAACTATTTAATAATAGCATTCAGTAACAAAGAACAGAACTTGAGCATTAAGCAAGCTAAAAAAACAAGAAAGATAAAAAAAGGCCCATGTAATAAAGGGTTACAGTCCTGGTCCCAAATATAATGGGAAAGTGTGTGATTCAGATTGCAATCACACACACTTTACACTGCACATTCACAAAGTACCTACTTTTAAAAGGTCCAGCCTGGCACCCACTAGTTACCTGAAGGTGCATTGTTCAAACATGCCCATATTCCACTTAAATGAAGATGGCCAAACCCTGTCACCACTTCTGAAAAAAGAAGATTTGGCAGTCAGATTTTCATTTATATCACTCATGTGTATGAGGTTCACTGGAAGTTATGATATTAAAAATACATAACACATAGCTGGCATAAGGGAATCAAATCCTGGTTTTGGACGGTCATGACCTGCACATTACTACATAATTTGTTTCAACAGAAACAATCACAAATACCCATTTTGCTTTCAGTTTCTGAAACTGTTTATTAATTCAAATGGAAAATTGGCAAGATTTAACTCCTCCAGGTGCATTAACGGGCATCCCCTTGTCCAAGTATTCATTAGAGAGTGCATATAATGACAATGCCTATGCATTCACATGCAATTGAGGTTAGTGTGTTTGGAAAATGGAACGTTAGTGTCATGTTACTGCAATCTTCATCTGATTACACATACTGGTATATGAATCTGTTTACATGCATAAATTGTGCCATGTCAATTGCAAATACCTACCCCAACCAACCGCCTTCCCATCCCCCCACATGAAAGTGTCTTTGTGTCCTTATCTAGTTTTGTTTGCTGTATTAAGGAATGTTGCAGACATCCTTGGAATCACTTCTTTGTCATTTCCAGTGTATTGGTAATTCAGAGAACTGGATGTTTTGACAAGTTCTACAGAAGGGCACTGCTTCCGCAGTACAACACTCACCCTACCAGTCTGTTAGTGCCACAGAGAGAGCGTGTGGATAGTATATTAACAGCATCATGTGGTAAACATGACCTGAGACTTTATACTTTTGTATGTCAAAATGCTGCAATTTCACTGACTTTGAGGATGACAAGGATGATTATTGTTGCTTACAAATGAAGTTGAAATGATTCTAAAGATGAAAGGATAATGTTTCATTTTCTGCATGCTGTTCAGCCTTATATGGTACAAATGACAGGAATTTCAGGAGAAGGAATAGCTCACCATTACAAACACCTGACAGACATCTAAAGTCTAATTCCTCTGCTTTATGTTTTTCTTTGTATTTATGTTATTTTTGATTTTCTAAATGTGTATAACTTTTTATGTATTCATTTACAAAAAACATCTTTGTTTGAGTTGATAAAGTTTGAATCTTCAGCAATTGTTTGAGGGGTATGTACATGTTCTGTAAAGTAATCCAATACAGCTGAAGTATCATATTATCAAATCAGTATGCAGGAAACCCTTCGAAATGCATGGGATGATTTTAATGGAAAAGTACTTTTATGAATTGCTTTGTGGCTTTTGCCAGCATTAAACCAAATGTAAAAGACGTTTTTGGTTAATTAATTTCAGATGTCTCTACCTGGATGGTGATTTGACCTTACATTAACAATGCTAACAACAACAATGCTACACAATGTCATAAAAGCAGGCCTACAATGAGGTCAACCCTGTTTAGTATAACTGGAGGCAACACATTTTACAAAATTCTGTTACCTCAAGTCAGTCTCCCAAAAGCATATTGAAATAAAATTTGGGTTTCTCTATTGACTATAACTCCAAAATGGGTAATAGGCAAGACAGTTACTGAAAGGATTTACAGGGACACACTTGCTGGCCACTCCTACAGTGGCCTAAATGTTTTGCTTTTCTTCTGTTCGATGTAATTGCATCAGTAACAATATATATTATGATTATGCATAAATGCAGTGCAACTACAATAATGTGTGCCTCACTTTTCTTTTGGCATCTTATTTCTGTTCTGTTTAAATGTTTTGCATGTCTAATAATGCTGCTAATGAACAGAATTCTAACAAGACAAAAGACTGCCATATTGTCATGGCCAGGTAGCAAGCTTGCTAGTTAGTCACTTGCTGTCATCTTATGATATTTTCAATTGGAACAGTCACCCCTTATCATTAAAGGAGAAGTTTCAGGTGATCAACACGTCTTTTAGTGACCCCGTGCAAGAGTGCAACTATTCTGTCATCTTCAGAGATTTTCAATCACAGCCTCCATGCACGATTTATTTTACAACAGAGAACTGAGCTCCATGGTCATCGAGATTGCGTAAGCTACTGATTACGCAAATAATTCAGAGCATCAAGTGACTGTCTGGTTAAATATAATCAATATCAGTATGCTGGTCAGTTGACCAGCTGAATAGCTAGTTGGTTAGTCAACTGCTTACATAGCAGAAACTGTTACAGAGATTTTCAAATCGTGCACACGCCACTTATGCAATTTACACAGTGCCTCTAATAAAGTGGCATGAAAGGTTGCGCAAACAGGACATCAGTAATAACACACGAACAGGCATCAGTAGGTGAAACATATACATTCAAGTACATACAATAGGTACATTCAGGCTAGTAAAAAAGTTCAATAAACTGTTCTGTATTGGAGAGCAAAGCTTTCGCTGTTGAAAATGCTAACTTGTTAGAATTACCTTTTAACAAGAGTTATCAATAGTTGTGCTAAAATGTGCATGTGTACATGTGTGTTTGTGTGACTAAATGGATAAAAAAACAATATGACAAAAGAACTGTATGAATTGGATCACTGGAGCAAATTCATACTCCTCGCAAATAATACTTTTTTTCCTTTCCAGAAATAAAACTACTCTAACATTCTCCACTCTGGAATTTCAATGTAAGCTTCTGAACGTATTCTGAATTCAAATAGGTTTTATACCCAAAACCTTCAAATAGGTATTTTGAAGGTTTTGGGTATAAATGAAGGTAATTGGCACAAGGCATGCATTGTCATGTTAAGGTTAGGGAGCTCTCCAAAAACTGCAGGCCAATGGTCATTGACCTGAACAAGATGAAAGATGACTACAAAAGCATTCACAAAAAGATGACTCTACCATTTCCCATTATAGTGTCTATTAAGATATTTAATGAAACTGGTGCAGTGGCAACCTTACTAGGAAGAGGATCCATGTGTATCTTTCAGAGCATGTCAACCACTGTACTGTTTTTCTAAACATTTGTTAAGAACCTTGCAATCTTGCAAGCCAGACAGCAAATGCAATGCTTGCATATCCTGTAACATCGTTTATGGCAAAGATAGCTACGGACCATTGCCTTTGAAAACAATGAGGCAATATTTTGGCTATGCTGTGTGCAGTTAAAATAAGCCAAAGAATTGATGTGACACATAATTAGTTAGCCAAATACTTCTTCATTGTTGTAGCTGATTAAAATATTTAGATGATTTAAAGACAACTGCAACAAACTGCTGGGTATGTAAAAGTGCACTGAGCAACTCTCAGGGAGTGGAGTTTAGGAAACTGAGCCTTTATGAATTAAACTGGAATTGTATCTATTGCTGTTGAGCTTGTCATGCTTTTCATCTCGAGACCCAGCTCCGGCATTGCTGAAACATAGGCAGTAATGCAGCTAGCAGAACAGTAGTAACCTAAGTAAGCATGATGTTAGCAACAGCATATCTCTAGCTGGTGTTAATAAAGACAAATGATTCAACATGAGATGTCTTGACAAGCCTCAGATTCAAATGTGAACATTTTCTGAAATTGGACCTTACTCTAAAAAGGTGTGCAAGGTGTGCATTGCTAACTGTTTTGAGCTGAGTGGACATGCAGACATTTTGATACAGTTATGACAAGCTCACTAAGCAGTGAGCACATAGAAATTAAAATTTGTATGCTTCTGAAATGTGTACAGTGCAAATCATCGATATCTTTAATTGTTTGTAGGCTACATTAATAGACCATAGAATCCAGAAGTTAAACAGGATCAGAGTAGCTCAGGAAGCAGGGAAAACGTATGTAAAATGAACAACCATCAGTTTACCATTTATTTAATGCTTGAGATAATATATTGTGCAGTCTAATATGGTGCAATAGTCTAATATGGTGCAATACTTGATGTTTCAGATATTATCAGTTGAAAGAAGTCAAGTGAAAAATCACAGGAACAGCACAGTCACAGAACACAACAGTCTGTTGTGTGGAAGATCTAAGATAAAAGTGAGGTGTATAAAGTGATGTAAGGCATGATTTTAAAACACACTCCATTTGTCAAGCTTAGTTTATGACTTACGTAGCATGCAGTTTAAGCATATCACATTCCCAAACCTGGTAATGACGCTTGAGAGTCAAGCATAGTAAGAGTGAAGCCACAGCTTCAAATTTCTTGACAGAATATATGATGTAATTACCAGAAATGAAACCCATACCCATTGGAGTTTGAGTTCATACAGCATGCTATTTAAACTACCCTAATACCTTTTTGATACTGCATGCCCTGCAAAAAGGCACAGGATACCATTTTTGTTCGACCACTGCTCATTATTCTTAACTCTGTTATAAATTAACTGTCCTTTTTTACCCTCAGATTTTTGCTGTAGACTATTTTTTTTTTTTTTGCTGGATTCTGTCCTATCTGAGTAAAATCCTGTGCACATTATTCTTTAGCCATATTTATGAGCATGCACTTACTTGAAATTATTCCATGTATTATTCCTGTACATACTTTAAAAGTGGAACGTTGGAATTTTTAGGATTTTTTCGGGTTGTTTGCTGCAAAGAACATACCAGACATCACTTTTAGAAGGAGGTATTATACAAGAACATTCTTTCAGCATAAGCTTGGTCAATTTGTGCACAAAAACTGTTGCTACTTTCAAAATGTAAATGTTTCTGAAACTAGAGCCCTAGTATACCCATTAAATGTGTATGGGGAGTGGATAAAGGAGCTCTGTTTTCAGACTCCTTGGCTAATTGTGGAATGAACACATAACCTTTTGGAATTTGGCAGCAATGGCAGTAAATAACTAACCACAAGGCAATTTAACTAATATTCTGAGCATGGGATAATAAACCAAATGACCTAAAGTAGTCTGATCTGTAATTTTCTAGAAGCATCACAGTCAAAGCTAATAAACTCGTATTGGTTTTGTTCTGTATTTATGCACATCCAAAAGACACATGTCATACAAATGATCTGAAGCAAATCAAGGAGTATTATTTCACCACATTAAAGTAATTTAATTCATCTATCAAAAAAGTAAAACAAAACAATAAACACGTCAGCACACAGATTTTTTTGCTCCATAAAATTTTCACACTTTAAAATGTTAAACATCATTAAAAATACAATTCAAACAGCTTGTTTTCCACCTTTATGATTTCCAGTCATCCACCAGATCAGATGAGTGCCTTGAGTATAATGCAGGTCATTTTGAGACTGGTCTTCTGAGACATCTGTAGTGACAGTATTTTCTACCAAGAGTTCCACCAAAGGGTTTTACAGTCCGTGGTCTCAGAGTCTGTGGTCAGTTTATACCTCTAGAGGGAGTACTGCAGATGTGAGTCTGGTGTAGTCCACTGGCAGGTAACTGATATTCTTGGCTTGCTGGGGGGATTCCTTTTTTCATTTATAATATTCTTCAGTCTTTTGGTCTGGTCCAGTGTCCATACTTGTATAAGCTTTGTGATGCTGCAGTACAATCTGTCTGCTAGAAATCTTCACAGAATGGCTTTTGGTGTCCATTGTACATATGGAAATCTGGCTGAAGAGGATATCCAGAGTAGTCTATCCCATGAGCTGTATTAGCTGAAATATAAATGGATGTTTAGGGTATAAATATTGTAGAAGTTTGATACTTGTGAAAAGAGCTGAAAATGTGCATACGAAAATTCCAGCATCTAACAATATATATGGAGAAAATCCATATTTATTTCTGTTTGTGTAACCAACTTTCAGATGGTCAAACATTCTCTTTCAAACTTTTCTTGTTTTGTTAATTTAAAGACATGTTGATTTAAAGTACTGTGTGATACTAACCAAGAGACCCACTGTAGTAAGTTGCCCATGGTGTGGTGTAAGGCCTCCAACTTCGGCTGTTGTCATGAGGTTGCTCTGAGTTCTTCAGGTGATCGACTATCTGCAGGAAAGTACAGAACAATTCACTTTTTGACAGGAAAGTCCGATATCTCAATATACATTCTTGACGTATGAAATCACAACAATGATTGCCATGAACCTTAAAAAAGGTATGTTACATCTGTTTTATTGATTCTCAACGTTAATGATGCAAAGAAGCAATATTGTACCAAATTACCACCATACCTTCAATACAGCTTGTGTGTGTTCATTGTCAACTACAGGATGTTCTGTATTCCCTGTGGAATGTAATTTTTGAAACATGAGTTGTGCTGTCAAAAGAATGCTAACTCCAACTGTCAAAGATTACACACTGAAATGCACATGGGATATATGGTGTTCTCATACCATTTGTATCAGTGGGGAAGGGCAGCTGTGAGAGACAGTGCTCAGGAGGCCCATCCTTGATTACAGAAGTGGTAAAACAAGTGTCTCTATTGTGGAAGATGCCCGGGCTGTGCTCATTCTCACCCCTTCTATGCTTCCCAAAAGCCTCTGTAGAAAACAAATTAAGGACCAATCGTCAATTGTTCACTCAGCTACTATTAATTCAGACATTGGCAAAATACTGTGGGGGGAAAGAAGATTAGACCCAAGGCCTAGGTTTCAGTTATATTATTATTTATGCAGTCTATTTTCATTTTTGTGCAGCATATTTATTGCTCAAAATGCCCTTGTTAGTGAAATATATATAAAAAATTATTTTACGCATATCTATCTTTAATCCATTCTCCAGGACTATTAGACTTCCACTTGGCCAGTAAAGGTGACCTCTCATCAAAATGAACAGTCTGACATGTTTGTGGATTTGTATGGAGATGTGTGATGTTATATCTGCAGACAGGAAAAAACTGTTTCACAGAATAAGAGACATCACTGTCCATTATTTTTGCCCTCAGCTGTACCTGCAAAGTAGCACTACCCTGGGTAGTGTAGATCCAACTCTGTGGCCCGCATACTATCATCCATTTCATCCCCAATTATGCTTTCTAGCTGAGAGCTAAATTCACACTTTAGATAGCTACATGTCCAGAGCATGTTGTGAGAGACATCATCTAAACAGCCATCATAAGAAACTGGATTATTGCGAATGAATATTGCAGATAAATATTATAAACACAAGGAACAAGTCTTTGTTAAGAATGCATGTGATTAAAGTGAATTTACAAAGCAAAGTGATGAGTTAAAAAATGCACTAACCATTAAACATCTCCAGTGGGGGACAAATACATGGCTGAGTTGTTTCTGCAAAAGAGATCATTCCACTTTCTTCATATTTGATGCCAGAATCAGACCTCCTCAGCCCTATTTGAGGAAATAAGAAAGAAGAAAATATTACATGAGGGACCACCATTTGTAAATGAAAATCCTAGCACCATTAGCATGCATCAGAGATAGGGTCTCCACCATATAGTTATATATACATTTATGTATATATAACTATGTTTGTGTGTTGTAGTATGTGTCCACTGCAGACTTGTTTAAGTGTAGCCTTACTGAAGCATAGATCTGTGCACAAATGTAATTTATAAACTGTATGTTTCATATAAATGTAGCCTTGCAGAGAAAATTTGATTACATTATTGCTGTTTAGCAGACACTCTTATCCAGTGCTAACTTACATCTGTTACAATTTTTATTAATTAATTTATTAATTATCTTATACAGCTGGGTGGGGAAGGGGGGAGGGTGGGGAAGCAAACCAGCAACCTCTTTGTTACAAGCCCTGTTCCATAACACTACATTGCCATCCCTGCATAGATAGGGTGAGTAATGGTATGTCTGTTAAATGGTACTCACTTGCTTGTTTTATTATTGGTATAGTCTGATTTACTTTAAAGTTAGTCCGTAATGAAAATAAGCAACTCTAAACAAAAAAAAAAAATCAATCTATATAGCTTAAGGGTTAGTTATAAGCATATCTCAATGAGTAATTTACTATTTCACAAGAGTGGCATTCTTTGGCATGTTAGGTTCCATGCCATACCCTTGCTCTGGGCACATTCAGAACAGAAGGTTATATTATTTCTGTTGCAGTCAGGTTTTTTACTTTCTTGTTTGTAACATTAAACAGAGTATGTTGATTACAAAAAGTTTGCATATTACCTGTAATTCATAGATGTAACTATGCATAACCATGTGCTGACAAAGTGCCACAGCTCATTAACAAGGACAGGAACAATGGTAAAAGATCATTATCCAGCCATAGTCAGAAAAGTAGTAATGCATTTTCAGCATTCCAAAAGTTTGTTCAGTTAAAAGTCCTTGACATTGCCGTGTACTGGTCACAATATAGTGGCAAGGTTGAAACAGTCATGAGTTCACAACAGATAGGATAAACATGCGTGAAGGTACGGTTGGCATTGTAAACTGTACGGATGTTGAACGGGTGGACACTGTGATGGTGACAAATGGCACTGGTTACCAGTGCAACTTGTCAGCTGCACATAGGTGCAGTTGATGTGACCTGATGGAGAGCAGAACTAATTGCTGATTGGGCAATACCCAACAATGTCTATTAAAGAAACAGCACTTGTTAAATTGTGTAATATTTAGCCATTTCATAAGCCCCACTTGATACTTGTCACAGCCAGCTTTTCTTAGCGCTCTCTCTCTCTCTCTCTCTCTGTCTCTTTTTCTCCCCCTCTCTTTCTCTTTCTCGTTCATTGTAGTTATGAGGCACATCTGCCTGATCCACAGCCATATTATTCTTGGCTGTCAATGTTGTAGTACTTGATTATTGAAGACTATTTGCTATTAATTGTTGCTGTTCACACAGAAGGCAGAATTAAACAATGCTACAAACCACACACAAGAACACACAATTTATGTTTCATAATGTCTGGCTTAATTATATTCAGTTATATTTTTAAACTTCATTTTAAGAACAACCAATCATGTCATTGAACTTAACATAATTAGTTAAAAGTTGCTGTTGATCACCAAATATTTGTCCTCCTTCTCTCATAGTTGACCATTGTTTTTGCTGACCCCTGTCAAATTTTTGGTGTACACACTGTGCTGGGCCTTCCACCAGGTCTCAAATAGAAGAAATGTTTTTGCAAAAAAATACGCCTTAATAAATTCCACGTCCAAAAAGGATCAATGAAAACTAGATAAAATCGTGATAACCAATCAGAAGGCAAGTTCTGGGTGTGGCTTCTGAACTGGGTAGAGGTAGTTAGTCTGATGGACTGTTAAAGAGCTTGCTCCTCCAGACTCTCTGGTAAATCAGCATTGTATCATTTTCACAAAGTGCTGAGTTAAGTTGTGAAGTCCTGAAAGTAAAGAGCTGACAGAAAACATGACAGAGAAGCTACAAGGAATAATTTTGAGACATATGAGCATCATCAGATAGCATCAGATGTTATTATCTTTCACATAGGTAGCCCACAAAACTACTGACAAGGTATGCGATATCTGCACAAACCATGTTTTATAAATGAGTCTTCACATGTTATCTATGACCCAACTAACTAGTAGTAACCTTAGGCAATTGTTGCCAACTTAGCTTGCTTACTAATTAAACATGCTGGTAATTTTAAAAGCTATGTTAATTACAGTTACTGTAGAATCAATAGATAACCATCATTCATTGAAATACATAAAGCACAACTGCTCTTCATTTATTTAATTTAATGCGCATGTCTCCTTAGGTTCCATTGCCTATGAAACCAATTTAGATTTAGCCTTATTAAAGATTAAACTTGAAAAAACATTCTACCCCCTCATAGATTTAACAAGTTTGGAAAGTCCTGTGGTTCTTTGGTTCTCTGATCTCACTCATGGAACACATTTTGTGTCATGGGCAGCTTGCATACTGAAATAGCTCCTACCCCCAGTTCCAGGATTTCAATAGCTGGCTAGACCTGCAAATCAATCAGATATATGGCAGGATGAAATCCTCAAAACAATTATTGTCTTTTAAAGCTATGCTTGATTACTGTACTTAGTTTTTGTTTCAGTATGGCTGCCACTATAAATATGGTTCAGCAAAAGACAGTAATCATTCAGACTCATTGCATAAAATGTAAGTGGGTAGTATTGACTGGTATGTCAACAGAACATCGCTATCCAGGTCTTAAGTCTGACTAAAGAAGAGCAGGTGAATCCATTTATGTCACATCCTGAATGCAAAATAAATGTACAGTTCGTGGATTTTGCAACCATGTTAAGGACACTTGTTTAAAATGGGCCCATACCTTTCTCAGATATTCATCCTAATTGTATTAATTCAATTGCCTTTGTGTGTAAATAAAGACCTATTGCTTACAATGCTTCAGCAATTGAGGAAGTGGATGAAAGCTAAAACATTTTATACCTACAAGATTCTAAGAGAAACTGTTGATGGAATAGAAGGGGAAATATTTTAAGTACAGCCGCGGTTTTTAGATCAAATGATTGCATGATGATAGATGTTCCAAGTAGTAGAACAACCAATTAAAAGCCGTTTGGGCATTTCGCCAGATTAGACCAGGAAGACACGTCATGGAAATGTACAAAATATTTACCATGGAACATAACATAGTAGGCTATACAAAGCAAACCCTGCAACCTCCGTATATTCCGTAACAAAATTTAGCATTGAATACTGCATGCTAGTACATATATTAAATACTGTACATGCTAAATTCCAATAGAAACTCTCATGTTCCCAAGTAGAAGAATTCCCAAGGCAACAATTGCCATAGTTTAGTAGGCTATTGATATTTATTTAATTAACGAAGAACAGTGATTGATGCAGACAATGTATTGACGAAAATGTTTTTGGAGTTTGCTGTCTTGCAATCATGAGATTCATACCGAGCATTTCTGAAGGTTTTGCGGTCTCGTCGGAGTTGCGGAGTTATGAATCTCATAACCGTGAAATAACCGCTTTGGAAATACTAATCTAGTAAGATAACTTTTGAGATGCCATGGCGAATAGTATTGCAAAGGACTATTATGCATATCGAACTGTTTTTCTGAAATTTCTGGAATAGAATCAGAATCTCTTTTGATTTTGGAACAATTTGCATTTGATATATGAGCACAGAACTCCCTAAGTTACACTATTCATATGTAAAGACACTTCACTTTATCACTGTGGCTCTATTTGAATATCACATTGAGAGACAACAACAAATAACGCAATGAATATGATCAGGGAGATATTTACCTTTCCTTCGCTTTGGAGTTTTAATTGAGGGAAGAATCATGTAGACCCTGAAGGCGTTATTCCCTTTCTTAATACTCTTGTCACGCAGCTCCTTCACGTCTGGTAAGGAGTTGAGAGCACATCGAAAGTTGGCTTTCCACGTTTTGGGATCAGGTTTGTCTATGCCAGGCTTGTATCTCCCTGTGGAAAATAAAATAACAAACCCATCAAAACTGACAAACAAACACATCAAAACTCTGATGAAGTCTCAAACAAGATCGGTTTAATCACTATTTGGCTTTGCAAAACAGTTGTGTCAGAACTGAACATTCAGTTTAGCATTTTAACGGAGAATAGGTGGTGTAATTCTTTCTCAAAATATTTTCATAACATACAAAACGCACAATGCAAGGCCTCACTTGACCATGACTGACTGATTTATTTTTATGTCATATCTGAAAATGTGGGCCAACAATGCAGAAATTGTGAGCAACACATAAATCAGTCATCACAAACTAAATTATAACATGCTGACATGAACGATGGTTATAATGTAATTTAATTTACCCATTAAACTATGTGGTGGAATAGATAGTGATAAAAACGGGATGACATTTTTTTATTAAAACACAGCAATCTATCACATCATCTTATCATTTTGGTTAGTTACTGTGTTCTGAGGTGCTCTGTCTGTGATGATTTCACTTTGTTGTTCATTATTAGAGGCAGTACATAGGAAACATATTGCATATTCTAAAATATGTATAGAATATAAAAATGTTCTATAGCTGATGCTTCAGCAGAATGGGGTTAACTGCTTTACCAAGATGAATTGATACTAGTGTCCAGTATTTCACTGACACACTTGTATCTTATCGTAGATTTCTGGGAAACGTAGCATGGAAATGTATGCATTCTAGAGCCAACCAGCTAGAAAGGGAATGTAGGGGATTTCTTTGTGAGTTCAAGGGGAATGTTGTTTTTGTTAAAATACTCCAGTTTTTCTGAGGGTTTTAGCACTAGGCCCTTATCAGAACTGCCATCAAAAATCCTGCTGTCACCAATACTTCCACTTTATGCAAGACTGAGAAAGTTTCATATTATATTCAGAGGTTTATGTTTCTTTCAGTGTTGAGTTTTTACACAATTGAATGTAGACGGTTTCTGCATTGCTATGCAGTGTCAAAGCCACAGCCTTTGACTGCCAAAACATGGCAACCTTCAAGACACAGATTATTCAAATATATAATCTGGGTTATTCAGATGTTTGAAGTGGACTAGAATAGAACAGGAATAGAACAATATATAATAACACTGGGTTAGAACAGAACAGGACTTTATTGATCCCCAAAGGGAAATTCAGCTACCATCAGCAGTAATACAAATAAATAAATTGCAGCAGAATATACAAGCATAGTTACGTATGATAGACACAATCTAAAGATACAAGTGCACCACTATCATGGCTATCTTATAACATGTTAAAAAAAAAATCTTAACTCTGAGGAAAGATTCTATTGTTCTGTTGTGATGAAAGTTGCTCTGGATAAGAGTGTCTGCTAAATGCGTGTAATGTAATGTAATGAAAGAGGTCTCATCTGCACTTTCATGTATGACTATGAATTAACTGCACATTATTTGTGTCTAATATCTCATTTCCAGTCTAATTAATCCCAAGCTCTTCTCCAAAGTTGTTTTTCATGAAATGCAAAAAGAGGCATGATCAAGTATCAGTAACAACTATACAATCTGATTCATTTGCTATTATTCTAGTCAGTCATGGAAATGATTGATCATCTCTGATGGCACAAGTCAATGTGATCCCTCTGTATGCAGAATATCTGTGTACCTGAGAAAAACACTTTTATGGTGTGCTTTGCAATGTCCAGTGGCGCCCAGACTTGTTCCCTTACCCGTGTGCATCGCCCAGTTTCGGAAGAGAGTGGCGTCCTTGTCTATATTCCAACCGTGTCGAGCAGCATGTTTCCATGGAATCTGAAACACACCGGCTGTCTGAAGTGGGGAGAAGCGCACAAAAGATGGACTTAATCTAAACTCATTGTTATCTTATGCATGAACTGCTGCCAATGGACCAAAAATCAAATCAGTGGTAGATCAGTAGTTGAGATCACTCCCAGTTTTTCAAAAAAAGAGAACTAGTTATTGTGGTTTGTAAATAAGTGTCCTGCCAAAGAGATCGCTGTGTTCATATCATCACTTGACATGTGATACCTGTGGAATAAAGAACTCTGACCTGTTCCCTTGTCAAAAACAAGTTTTATACAACAAGATGTTTAAAAAAACATTAAACAAGAATTTATTGTTGTGTCATGAGTTTTGTTTCAGCTCAGTATATTATTTTAAATATACTAAAAAGTGTTGACGCTAAAAATCACAGTTTCAAGGAGTTGGGTTTCAAGGAGTTTGCTTGTTTCAGATAAATTCAAATAATCTCTTGAGCTAATGCAAAAAGCAACAATTTTTTAAAAAATATATATTAATATCAGTTACAAGTGGGTATATTGGATACCACTAACTAAGATAGACAGCAAAATGATAAACACTGAAAATACTTGGCAAATTACCTGCATGTTCTGTGATTTTTTAAATCCTTAACCATGCATTTTAAGTATATGGTACTGAGAAGTATAAACCATTGCAAAGTCTAATCCACTTTAAAGACAACAAAAAAGACTTTTAAATGAAACCTCCCACTCTAAGTGTACCACAATGAAACCAACCAGTGGACCCAAAACAAGTATTAAAATACCATACTAATACTATTAAAATACTAATACTATTAAAACAACCACAAAGGGACAATGAAAAAGTTAAAATATGAAAGATGAACTGATTTCCTGATCTACTTCCCCGATCTGAAGAACCCGTTTTGTTAGAGACATATTCTTCTGCCCCACAATAACAAAATTTGAATTTTCTGGCTGTAACTTCGGCCTTCCAGAGGTTAACTTAGTTTCCCTCTTCAGCACATTTATATGACTGCAAGACACTATACATTTTTGGAAATGTAGTATTCATTTGTCATCAGTATCATTTTATTCTATTTTGTAATCCTGGTAAAACAGACATTTATGAAGTTTTTTGTAATCCATAGCACTACCTGGAGAAGGTGTGGTGACACTAATAAACCCAATTAAAATGGACAAATGTGTGGCCCTTCAGAAACATTTCATTTTGACCAAAGATTTTTATATTCATTTAGGCTTTGTAGTTGTTCAAATATTTCAGTCAAAATTAATGCTGTTGCGTGTCTTAGATGAATTATCTATTAACTATTTTAATTTACTATCTTAGCTTTTGGCATGGACATAATTGTGCTGTCAGTTAAATTAAATATTTTGTTGTATTTGAATTGGTGGCTTGCTTTCTGGCCTTAAGGTTTACATTTAATTTGAAATTTCTTCTTACTTCATCAAGCCAAGTGACTCCCGGGTACTTTCCAGAATGGATCTGCTCCTCTAGCCAGGGTCGCATCCGCAGACGGCCTTGGTGCATCTTCTGTTTGTCCACTACAATGGCTCCACCCTCAACAGCCAGCAGACTTTATCCAGTCACAAGTGATAACAGCCCCTGTGTTCAGCACTGACATTCAGAAGAAGCAATTTAGATATTCAACACCAGTTAAGGTGACTGCTGTTCAGTTGTTTATGTATATGACCCAATGAGCCAAACAATGTCTGACACTCAGCCTCATCTACAAAGGATCACCTGAGGTGTGAGGCATAAACGCATGTGTGAGGTTTACTGGCAACATTGACTGTTGAACAGCATGGCTCATGTTTTTAATATTTTCTATTAATCTATTACATCATCTTAGGAGACCAAAGGTTTTCTTATCCAGCATGACTTACATTACATTACATTATTGGCATGTAGTGGACACTCTTATCCAGAGTGACTTACATAGGCTGCAAGTTTTACATGTCATGCATTTATACAGTTTAATATTTACTGAGGCAATTCTGGGTGAATTACTTTGCCCAACAGTACAGCAGCAGTGCCCCAGTGGGGAATCAAGCAAGCAACCTTTCAGTTATGAGCCCTGCTCCTTACAACTGTGCTATGCTGCCATAAGAAGTTTCATATTACATGACTTACAATTTTTAAATATTATCAGTTCATATGACTAGATTTGTTCTGAAACAAGTTGAGTTAGGTACCTTGCTTAGAGCTACAACAACAGTCCCCCAGCAGGGAATCGAACTGACAGCCTTTTGGCTTACAATCCCTACTATTGATACCACTTGATATGAGGTCAATCTGTTGAGTCATTTACAATTACACTTCTCTCCCACACCACTGATAGTTTTCTCTTTAAACTATTATTTACCATTAAAACAGTCTAACACAGTCTTTAAATTCAATTCTCTATGATAACACTGAAAGCTTAGCGCTGGTAGAGAACTACTGCTCCACTTACCTAAGCATAGACACCTTGCATTTCACGAAAGTATTATACAGTATGATCATCTGCTCCAACAGGTTTGCACTATACCTGTTTCCTGAGAACTACTGCAGAATTTCCAGTAGACTGAATGATATGTATACACAGTGCCCTTTTTGGCAAAGCTCCTCCTCCTACCATTCCAAGAACATAACACCCACTCTTCAGCTTGATAGCTTCCTACAACTGAAAGGTGAAAACAGTTCACCACGAGAACAGAACAGAGTGACGTAATGCTGAATGAGCTTACATATTATGAAATCATTTTAATGATATCGCAGAATTCGAGAAGCTTTTTTTTTTCAGGAAAAAAAAAAATTATTTGTGTAGGAAGTACATAGATTTTTCATTCCTGTCCTCTGTGACCAAAAATGAATAGCAAAGCACCCCTTGTGGCTCCACTGTGCCAGCAAAAGACAGACATACTGAACATCACTGCTGATTGGTGGGCACAAGCACTGGTGGGTGGAGCATGATGTGTTATTTGTTCCTAAAGGCTGTCATCAAAGCAAATGTATGTGTACCTTTGCTAATGTTGGCTACATTCACTCGTATGCACGTTTTTATACTCCTATTCACTCCTACATTCACTACTTTTCCAGTATTCAGCAAAAGAGCTTCTGGATGAATGATTTATCCCCAACTGTTTTCAGCAGAATTTGTGCATAACTGTCATCTCTGTTAGCATCCAAAGCAAGCAGACAAATAAATTCTCAATTAGATTAACCGTTTTGAACTTATGTTACCACATTTTTTTTATTGTGACTTACCAACCAACACGACTGAACACGTCTGAGGTGTGAGATTTTTTTGGAATTGATTACTATATTCAGCATTGATGCAGGCAACTCTTTTGCACTTTTCTACAGTAATTCCAAGAGAAAAAAGCTTGAAATGAATTAATATGGCCTTGTGTTTTATTTGATTCATAATACCTTAGAACTTAAATTTGTAGTATTACCATTTATTTGCTTCAGCTTCAAGTAATTTATGTGCTTGTCTCTAAATAATGGGGTAATGATTCTATAAAGGTCAACTAAGAGCAAGAGTACAGATGTGGTGCCAAAAGAGGCATATCAGAGTGCACAACTTGTCGTACCTTGATGGGATATGGCAGGCGATGACCTAACCGGGTTCCATTAATGCCATAGGCTGTGAAGGAAGGAACACTAAGGAACACAAATATAGAGGAATGGAGAAACATTGCTGAGCATGAGGAATCCCAGCTCCTGCTGTTTCACACTGATGGGAGGATCAGGATAGGGCAAAAACTGCATGAATCCATGGATCCATCCTGCTGGGTGTGAACAATGCAGACTGGTGGTGGTGTAATTTTGTGGGTGTTTTTGTGGCGCACATTGGGTGCCTTGATACAAGCAGAGCAATGTTTGAGTGACACACAATATCCAAACCAATCAGATGCATCCCTTCATGGCAGCAGTGTGATATATCTGTGAACAGATTATGTCAGCAGGATAATGTCCCATGCCACAAGAATAGGATTGTCTAAGAATGGTTTCTGGAACATGACAGTGAATCCAGCTCACTGTAGTGGCCTCACTTGAGCCCAGTCCCCAGTCACTAGATCTGCAAAACCAATGGGAAGCATTGGAGTTGACATGCACCAGCATCCCTGTGCCACACTTTAGACATCTTGTTGACTCCATGCCCTGATGAATTCAGGCTGTTGTGAGGGCAAGATCAGCTCACTATTAGGTAGGTATACCTAATAAAGTGCCTACTCAGTGTATTTTGATGGTACTTCACTTCACTATTGGCTGCAAACCTTCCTCTTCAGAGCAGCAAGCAAGTACTCAGCTTCGCCTGGACTCAATAGCGCCTCGTTATAGACTTATTAAAGGGCCTCTGTCACCTGTGTGGTGAGTGGGAATAAGAGAAAGCTAAGATGAGCTACGCAAAGAGACAAGCTGCGCAAGGTGGCTAGTTGTGCTTTAGTTCTTGTATTAAGAAGATTCTGTGTATGTCTGTGTGACTACCTCATATGTGCCCTTGGCCTGTACCTGACCCTGACCCATTCTCTCCTAACCTGTGTGTGATTGGGCAAGCAGCTCAGAAGGACTGCAAAAAAGGGCTATGAAACAAGTCTTGTGGCAATTGTGGACAGAGCAGTTCATTTTTTTGCTCCCATCAACACTTGCTAAGAAGTAAGTAGGATGTGTCATTCAAATTGAGCCTCAAATTGAAGCAGAGTAGGAAAAAAACACTGAAAATCGATAGTAACTGAAGTACATTATAGAAAACTAAACATTAAAAACTAACATAAATTAAGCCACAGAATTTGGAGCTGTGGAGCTAAAAATAACATTCACCACAATCAAATGTTTCTCACAATGACCTGTCCAATTGATTCAGTAACACAAGCACAGTTGCACAAATTTTGAAAAGGCACAACATAAAAATGAAAGTCTATTTCAGAGAAATGAGGTTGGGCTTAAAGGCCTTTTGACACCTACATGTTCCTGCAAGTAACTGGTATGACTGGTCCTTGCATTTGCAAAGTATTGCATTAGTTGGTGTAATTGAGATTTGTTTATTTTTCCATTCATTTTGAATGCAAATTGTCTCCAGTGAAATACAATATTTTCAGCTGGAAAATATTTTGTTATTCTTTTCAGTAACTGTTTATCAAAGTTGCATTCATGTTATTTAACAAGTACTCAGCTCCGCCTGGACTCAATAGCGCCTCGTTATGGACTTATTAAAGGGCCTCTGCATTCATGTTATTTAACAAGTACTCATGTTATTTAACTTGAATTATTTACAGTTCTTTCTTTATTTTGGTAGAATATTTACTCTTGCAAGATGTACCTGACTCAAAAACCTGGGTTTTGTACATGGCCAATGTTTTTGCTGCTGGAGTTGAGAGTTTGTATTAAAGTTGTATCAAAGTTTTGTCACAGTCGTATTGACGAATGTATAGTAAGGAGTAGAAAATGGAAATTGAAAAAAGAGATATATTATCCGCCGCTTTGTATAATAAAGCAAAGCAGTTTAACATATTTGCTTTGAAAAGAATTAGACTTTTATTTTTCATTCATAAGCACTAAATGATTGTACAACTTGTACTATCAGCATTGCACCATATATCCATCCACCAGCTGCACAGTATATTATTTTTTTGATGTCCAAATGAATAATATTTGAAAAGTGAAAAACACACATACACATCAGATTTTAATGATAACCTTGTATTTAAGAATAACAATTATATTACATTTGCTTTACACTCGCTTAACATACAGTCTTATGCTTAAAATACACTTTAAATAATTAGTTACAAATTAACAAGATCTTCTTAACCACTACAGCACACTGCTCTAATTCAGTCATGTAAGCCTAATCATGCATTTAACCATCCTTGGATGTGTGTTCAGTGTAATATAATGTTGCATGACAGCATTCACTTTGATATCCAGGTACTTCCCAAATTTCCAAAGAACACTGATAGTTGTAAACTGAGTCAGACTGATGTTTCTGAGCTGGTACGAAGTCTTCTCCTTGATTGATTTAATTGTCATTGTATGAAATACCCCAGAAAAAGATAAAAACTCAAAAGGAAGATCCAGTTTCCCGGAGCGATATTTTTAGGCTACAACATACGTATTCGGTTTGCAAACAGCCTTAATCATATTAAATAATTTGAGGATGCAGTGGTGACAGGGAATACTTTTCAAGAAGGTCTTTTGTGGTATTTCCATTAACTGAGATGTATAATGATTAATGGTTAATGTTTATAAGCAGGGCTCTCCTCCACAACTACAGGAGCTGATCTAGTGTCTCTCCCAGCCTTAGGCAGGACAATGACTGACCGTTCCTGATGGGAGGCCAGCAGGTCAATCACTCGGTCCTGAAGGCAGTTAGTGGCATCAATGCTCTCGCTGATCTTGTGATGGATGCCCATCAATTCCTCCGCCACGTCGGCCACGCTCTCGTTCTTCTCCGCGATGCGGGAGGCAATGCGGGCCACGTTCTTGTTGGTCTCGCACATCTCCCTGTAGAGGAGGCGGTTCTGCCGCGTCAGGGAGCGGAAGCCCTCTCGGAGTGCGGCCGTGTGCTCGCGGTGGGCCCTCAACAACTGCTGCTCAAAGGATCCCAAGGGAACCGGCTTTCTGGAACATGCCTCCGCCTGAGCCCTTAGAGGGAGTTTCATCCCAGGATGGGGTGTCGCGGCCGTCACACTGGGGGCCTGCTTTTCTTTGTGCATTGTCTCTGCTCTTCTGCCAAAGAGATACCTGCTGTGAACTTCAGTTTTGATGCTAATATCAGGATGTGGAACAGGCGCTGCAGAAGAACGCTCAGTGTGCAGCATCATAGAGACAGAAGTAACTGGAGATTCTTCAAACTGCTGATCTTTACAGGAAGTTTGCTGGGGTTCACCAGATGGCAAACATGTTTCTGGTGACACCAAGTCAGTATCGAGAAATAATTCTGTGAACAAAAGAAGAAAAAAATGAATACACACAGGTACACCAAACAAATTCCAACAAATTCTATCGACGTTATGTCTGAAGACGTTTTGTGGAGGCAGACTGGTGCGTCATATGTTTTTTGCAATTCAAAGAATAATACCATATTGTCTTGATGTTTTTTTTCTCCCAAAAAGTGTTTTAAAACAACTCATCCTATATACAAGTCAAGACTGCTAATATGTGTGAATGGTATGGAGAATGATATACTGTGAATGGTGAAAGGTGGCCAAAGTCACATTAGTGGATTGTGCATTCAACATTTGCAGTGTTTAGCTAGCACAATGTTAGGTAAATGGATAAGCTTATCTACAATGACCATGTTGAAAAAAAAAAACGTTTCCAAAGCTGTGAAAGCATCTAATGGGACATAGAGTGATATTTGGTACCAACTTTAAGTTAATAAAGCAAAAGTTGGATGATATAGCAAACATGTTCAGGATATAGCAAGAATGTTTAGAGATATATGTTTATTGAATCAAGAGGCAGTTTGGAAAGATGGAGTTTCAGTCTCTAGCAGTAACTCAGTAGCTCTGACTGTTGCGGGGAGCTCATTCTACCAGAGGAGGGCCAGGGTAGATAACAGACATGAATGAGAGGATGGAGCCTCTAAGAGAGGGATGACATGTAAGCCAGAGTTTGTGGAGTGGAATGATCTTGCAGGAATGTATGGTTTGATAACACACTGAAGGTAAGAGGGTGCCATTCCTCTCATTGTCCCATAGGCTAAGACCAGAGATTTGTATTTTATTCTGGCCACAACTGGTAACCAGCCAAGGGAGATTTCCAACATTTGCTGCAAAATGTATTTTACCATAAAAAGTAATACTCGCTGTGTAGGTATATCAAAATGAAAAAAAAATTAGAACACTACCTTCAGGAAGATTACAAGCAGTAGAATTTTGTTCTTCATCTTTTATAATAGTGTGAACGTTAAAGGAGTCGTAGACTTTCCTTTCCTCCGATGATTGCTCCAGAGAAGAGGAGCTGTCGCGTGGCATGTGGCGTCGTGCGTCCACAACCTTAGCTTTTGTTCTCCGCTTCAAATCCTGCCAGCGTCTCTTCACATCGTTTATTGAACGCTGAATTCCCGAAGCTGCACAAACCCGCTCTGTAATCTCAAACCAGATCTTGTACTTTTCCCGTGTCGTGAGATGGTTTCCCTGGAGACCAAACAGTGCATCCTCTTGTCTGGTCACTTCTTCCAAAAGGATGTCCAGTTCAGCATCTGTAAATTTGTGTTTGCGCAAACGTTCCCTCGGCAGGGTCATCTTTCCAAATGATGTTTCCACTTATCTGTGGGAAAGAAAAAGTGTTTTGTGTTAAAACATCTGTTTGTTAGTGAAATGCATTTGGTCTTGTGAGTATTGTTTGCTCCTTTTTTCTCAATGGATGAGAGAAATACAAATTATACTGAGAGTAAACCAATTCATACCATTATTAATTTATTCATGGGGGGGGGGGGGGGGGGGGGTTACATCTATATTGCAGTTGGTGAACTATCACCTTGACCTGGGACCACCACAGCAGACAAATGGCACATTTATTCTAATTCTGAATAACTATGACAGCACATTCAGATCAGTGCTATAATACTTCACATACAATACACGAGAAGAAACTATATAATTTCAATAATTTCCAAAAATTTGAAAATTGTGATCATTAATGGTTGTTGTTTCTGTTTCACTGTTTAAGGAAGTTTTATTTTGTGCTTACCAAAGCAGAATTCACTCCTACAACCATTCCCCTTGAAATATTAGTATAACATACAATTACATGACAATTATAAATCATAACTAAGAAATTGTGATTTATGAAACAATGTAAGCCCTGGCACCTCACTGTGAGACTTTCCAATTTGCAATATTAGTTGTCCATTTACTTTTGCTTTACAGCAAAATGATTGTTCCTATTATGCTAAAGAATTATGGAAGCACATCTTGTTCAACATCACAACACAAATGAACTCCCAAGATTTCAAGTCCTAATTACATTAACAGAATCAGCTTTACTTGCTTCACCTAAAGCACAACAGAATAAAATCCAAAGAATACCCAAGCCTACAATGTTTGTAATACAAACATATCAATTTACATTTCTACCACAGGGATCACCCTTTTGGAAGAACCACATTTAAGCATTTCCTTTATGATTTTGAGTGCAGTGACTGAGCTGACAAAATGTGTCCATTTTATGTGACTTAAAAGTGTGCATTAATTCAGTGTGCAGCAAATATTTGATTTTTGTATTTAAATGCGTGGCTCCTATTTTATTTTATGTGGCTATCATTTGATGCTCACTGATAACAACCGACCATTAATGGTAATAATAATAGCATCCATCAATAAATGTCCGTTCCTAATTAACTACCGAGATGTGGTACTCTACATGAAGAAGTCAGCCTTTTAAAGAGTACACTACCTTTGAGTTTTCAGGAAATTTCAGAGATAATTTGTATGGTCTTATTCTATAATTTATGGAATAAGGGCTATGTTTAAAACTCCACTCAGGAGATTCCGCTCTTTGTGCTGTTTTTACACTGAGGTGCTGTTTTTGCCGCAGCCATGACAGCCTGCTGTATAAGGTGAAATTGACTGCACCACATCCTTGTCTAGTCAGGTCTCCTAGTACAGACAGCGCACGCTGCGCTATTTGCCTCCTGAAACGCAGAAAGAAAATAAAAAAAACAAACGCTTGCGCTGATAAATTTAAGAGAATCCGATCGGTACCTTTAGCCAGGGGTCTTGGTTTGCGTGTTTATGCTGTTTTATTCCGTGTGGTTCCGTGGATTATTTTTCACCCGCACATTTTCACTTAGCGTTACCATGGTAGCATGCGCAGGAAGAACAATTTGCGCTGCATTGTAGTAGGTGTTGACGGGAAATTATGAATAGCTCCGTCGCCACGCAAATGACCGACGTATAGCCTGAAAACTCTCTGATTTCAAGAGCTAAAATCTACACATACATTGACAGCATACTGTCGCATCAAATAAGTTGTTTGCGCAATGTCATGTACTTTGTGCACTCTGACTATTTATGCGGGTTGACTTGCACTGTACGCAATTTGCGTTGAATCACGACGCAGACAGGGAATGCTTCCTCGTGCTATAGACAAGACCATTTTGCGACGATAGGAATTTTGCTATCATGTCGGATCATTTCTCTCTGTCTGCATTTTAGTGCCTTTTGTGCTTACCTCCAATGTATTTGTTTGTATCCGTATTCGTTTGGTTGATTGATGTCCTGGAATTTGCTTCAAATAAATCCAGGCTGACAACTGAATACACCGATTAGACTAATAATGTTAGCAATCATAGTTAATCAGTCGAACTTATAATGCTAGCAATTATTGTGTGGCATTATGATTATCATGATTTCTTTCCCCACAGTTTGAGTCAGACCTTGGGGGTTAGAAAATAAGAATAGAATAAGATTTGTTTTTAAGAACGTCTTTACAGGAACTGTGAATTGTTTGCCGGTTCCTTACACAGCATAGCCTACTTCTTCACTGAGCACTTAACATCTGAACCATTATTGTGGGTACCTGGACTGTATGTCTTAGTGGCTACACCCCTTAAGCAATAATAAGATAATATATGCATACATTCCCAATATTTCGGATGAGGTACCATCCTTTAGAATGTATTGTATAATTGGCTGAGTCGCTTTATGGCAACAATATCACACTGCATTGCGTACTAAATGCACACATTGTTCTCAAACGCATTTGCAAGAAAGAAAAAAAAGATTTGTCCACTAGGTGGCACACGAGTACAATGGCAGAAAAAGAATTAGACATAGGGTATGTGAAATATTTTATTTTCCCATAATTTAATATGGCTTCCTGGACGTTTCTGACCACGAGGAGTCAACGGTTCAGTTCTAAGTGATAGGAAACGAAAATGCATGCAATGTATTGTCAGTCATAAATATTTTTACGACTTAAAATAGGCTAGTATTATTATTTATATTCACCGTGCAATTTTTGCATGATAAAGATGAGGATAAAGATAAAGCTTCTCAGTCATTTTCACTTTGGTAATTTTCTTTTTCTATCTGTTGCATCAGTTACATCTCTTTTTTATTTAGTATCGAGGAACAAAATATATTTATGTAATCCATGAATATGTGTGTGTGACAAAGATATTATATAAGACAGAGAAATAATTAATTGATTATACACTTTTCTCCATATAACACTATTATATAAAATTTCTTTATATTACTCATTTCTTAAATTGTTTTAAACAGGTGGCAAACTACTGCACTAGCGGCTGGAGAAAGTGGTAACATGAGGTGACATACATTCATGCAATCCACAGCATTTGATTTGATAGCCAACTACATCAACAGATTCTTCTCCGATTTAATACATACTGTTATGGATCGGGAACCCATATGGGTGCCAACAACCTGGAGATATTATTTGTCTACCACTTTGTTAAAATACGGAAAAGTCAGGAATTTGGTACAGGGAAGCTAGCCACGTGACACAGTGTCAGTCACGTGAAAAAAATACTCCCTGACTGCGAAGACGTAGGCCGAGGCTGGACAGATGCTGTAATTTCTATATGTAGATGGGCCCTGACTTTCACTTAATATTCATCGGTATATAAACCGATCTACGTACTATAAAAAATTAAACAATCCGCATTGCTTTGGTAAATACACCGCACAGTCTACAGTTTGAAACAAGGACACAATCTGCGCTCTCTCGACAGAAATGGCTTCTTTCAGCGGCTCAGAGTGGAGGGCTGTTTGCGAGAAATTTCGCCGTGCTCAAACTCTTTCCGATATTGAATCTAGGAAAGACCCAGAGACCGATCCTTTCCGCTCTAAGTACATCGCTAGAGAGATTTTGAAAGAGATAGCCAGCGATCTGAAGAATTTTGATAGCGGGGAAAACGACAATGATGATAATGACGCCGACCAACCCCAAGAAGAGCCACTTCCAGAGGAAGGTAGAGAAGGAAATGTTGGGAGCGGTCATCCTGGTGATTCCCCCGCCGGGTTTAGAGCAGCCAGGCTGGGGGTTATTGAATACTATCTGGGAGTAAACCATGTGGAGACCGAGGAACTTTCTGCAGGAGAAGAACATTTGATGAAATGCCTTAGATTGTTGAATAAATGCAGCATATCACAGGAGAACGTCTCCCTTTTTATACACGTCAGGGTAATGTTGACATTCCTTTACAAATTATTGCACTTTGTAATACTGTCATGTAGCAATAGGCCTATATCTAGTTTACGTAACTAGGTAAAATTTTGTCATTTAAGATAACTAGATTACTTAGTAACGTAATATAAACCATACATATAGCTACCTACGTTGTGTCCAATCTATAATGTCGCTACTGTGGCTAGCCAGTATGCTTGTTTTTTGAGTTGTAGGTCGTCGGGTAACGTTATATTAGCAACTTATCGATTCCCTGCCTATAAGAGCTTATCAGACAGGTCGTGGTTGCAGTTTAGCTAGACGAGAATAGCGAAATTCCATACCGACGCGTTTTAGCAAGTAGTAAGAAAATTGTGTATGCATGTGTGTGTTTTGTTTCAGAATCAGCTGGGTGTCTTGTGGGCCGGCCGCGATGAAATCGAGAAAGCGCAAGGGTTTTTGGAGGTTGCTGAATCAATGTACACCACGTATATGAAAGAGGTACCCAGTTATTTCGTGCTTCACAAACATGATGATTCACATAATGTTGCATCCAACCATCGCTTACACTGAAGAGAATGTTTAAAACAGCGTATGCGTTAAAAAAAAAAAAAAAAAAAAAAAAAACTAATCGCTGTTTTAAAAATTGCTTGTGTCCTACATTTTTCGTTGTAAATGTTCCACCTTGGAAACTGTGCAAGAGTAGAGAAGCACAAGCATAGTAATAACTCTTGAATAGTGCCAGGCTGCTCCCCCCCAAATATTTCCCAAGAAATAACAGCAATGTCTGTCTTGTATTGGTGCGATTCACATTGCTAAAGCACATGGGTGTATGACCATCATGGCCCTTGTGCTTTGCCCTGTATGTTGCACTTCTCAGTTTTAAGGTGTTCTAATTTTTTTAGTTTTAATGGTTTACATTGTCTTCTGTCTACAGGTTGGACAGCCACCAATGGACCTCACAGAGTTTTTCATGGCAAAAGAGGATGCTTTATCACAGCAAGAGAAAACAAAGAGGTAAAGAAATTGATGTAAAGATAGTGAAAAGTACCCCATTCTCAAAGCTTGTGCTGCTGAAGACAGATATTGTGAGCAATGATTTTTGTATCTGCTTTCTGTCTAAACAGGTTTGAAATGGCATATACCCACACTCTTTACTACCTGGCACAAGTGTACAAGAATTTGGAGCAGTATGAGAAAGCAGGGCGATACTGCCACAGCACGCTACAGAGACAGCTGGAGTTTAACCAGTTTGTTCCCCTGGAATGGGCGATCAATGCAGCCACACTTTCACAGTACTACATCACCAAGGTAAAGCATAGGTACAGTTCGTCATGTCTGTCAGCACTCTGTGACCTGATATTGTTTTTGAGCATTAATGTTACAGGAGCAATTTAATTGTTCACCTTAATTACACATTATCCGTTCTATAGTAAACAGGTTAGATTTCAACTTTGTGAAATTCCTCCATACATGCTTTGGCAATGTATGACTAAATTTCATAATCCAGTTTGGTATATTCTTGTGTACGTTGAAGAAACAGTTTAACTGGAAGTGTTCATTACTGCCTCCATTAAGTGTTTAAACTACTATAGCTGTCTGTTTTTGAAGTGTATAAAGTGAAACCAGATCATCTGAAAATCACCATAACCAAAACCTAACTATAATGCTAGTATGGCTCTCCTGTGTTAATAATGGGAGATCCACAACAGGTGTTTTGAGATGGCCATTAGGTAAGAGATCATGTCACTGTGCATGGAGATGTTGTACCATTCTGTTCTCCACAGGCTCTCAGCGCATACAGTTACTGGCCACACGCCCACTCACATTGTTTGTGTCTCCTTGGCTGATAGTCCCGCTACATGGAAGGCCGACACTGTTTAGCTGCAGCCACCATCATTGCAGGTCTGGCCGGAGAGGTGCCTTCAGAAGCGGCCGCTCAGGAAAGTGAGTGCCCTTTTTACACTTAAAACGACTCTACACAAGAACTTGCCAGAAAGTCCTTGCCAGAAAATAGCGTCTTGACTTTAATCTGCAGACTTAATGTTCCCCTGCTAGATGCTTTTCTCTGCAGGATTGTTCAGTACCTTCGGAAACATTTGCACACCCTCACTACCCTATTTAGATGCTACAAGTACACACAGGTGCAAGATACAAGTGCTGTTATAAAAAACGCTTGTCTTAATCAATGTTGATATTTAAATACTGCTAAAGCATGCTGTTCAAGCGCAGAAACACTGACTGTTCACTGCCTGGTCTGGTTGCCTGCCACATTACCTTAAAAATATTATTTGTGCTGTAATGTGTTGTTATTACTTGGATAATGTGAGACAGCACAGAACTTGAATTCAGATATACCTTATTTTGTGTTACAGCAGGGTTTTTTGAAACTGTAAATAACAATGAAAGACTGAATTCAAAATTTAGTTTTCATCTGACATATTTTGAAAGTGACCAAATTCAATCGAACATGGGCCCAAAACATACAGATAAACACATCCAGGAGTTTAACAGGATTAAAATGACAATTATCATTAGTTCATAGTTTATTGTATATTATTGCTGTCTCAAATGAAAATACAAATACACTCAACAAAACAGCTAACTTTGAGCAAAATGGTATCCGTAAAATTCCCAAAGATCACTGTTCTTTTTAGAGGCAAACTTCAAACCTGTTGAGACGAGTTACAAACAACAATCTAATAGCAAACAGGTTTTATTTCCATACAGGAGCCCATTTGTGATACCAAGGATTTGAACAAATATGCCCAGAACCATAATGCAATTTTTGAATTTGTCTTGAACTTCGTCTAATTAGCTAGATTCAAATGAAAGATGAATATTTGAAGTTATTCATTCATGTCCTACCCATCTAAAAATAAATTTGAGCCCTCTACATGGTTACCCAGTAACACAGCATGACACTGATAGCCAGTGATAGAAAGGTCATGGTTTTCCCTCTGTGAGGCAGTACATGGGGCAGAGTTGGCTATGTAGGAGTCATGGGGAAACCCAGAATAATTGGCAAACAAGTATGGGCATATTGTGCATCACACACCACTCTGAGCAACAAAAGTATGGACTCACAATATTGAATGATGATCTGCAAAAACTGTAAACCTCAGAATAAAACTACTTTCCAAGGAAAGAGCTTCTCGCACTCAGAGTAGAAATCTCATGAGAATATGTACTGTTGTCACTTGCTAGAGCATGTCCTCATCATTTTTTGTTTCAGATGAGGCTGATTGTGAAAAGCGGGAGCAGCTTCGTCAGAAGAGAGCTGAAATTGCGAGGTGTTGGATTAAATATTGCCTAAATCTTCTACAAGATGCGAAGAAGCTTCTGGAGGTGATTTGTGCACAGTCTGTTTTTACTACTGCTGTTTGCAAAGAAATCATGAAGTCACATCTGCTGATTTTAAAAGAGAAAAAAGAACCCCCCCCCCCTTCAGTTTGCTACATTACAGCGTATCTCGGTTACATACACACAGCTGTATTAAATCTCAACCCTGTGAGAGGGATTTCTACTTGATTGTTTCAGTGCTGATCATTTAGTTTACAGTGTTGCCTTTGTGCAATGTTTGACTGTTCCTGTTATGACATAATATAGGACAACATTGGGGAGCTGGACCTGGACCGGCAGGCTGAGTTAAAGAGGGCCCGGCGGCAGGAGGAAGAAGAAAAGGAGAAGGGATGGAAGAGTGCTGTGCTGTTCGGTTCCAGTGACACCTTTGACTCAATCTGCAGCCTTGAAGAGAAGGTGAGCTGTGCCTTTCCCCTGGACTTTGAGGAAGCACGCGCTATCTTCCTGGCAGGGCAGGCCCACGTGGCTGAAGCCAGGGAATACTTTGAGATGGACGGCCACGTGACGGACCACATTGAGATTCTGCAGGACCACAGTGCCCTTTTCAAGGCCCTGTCGTTCTTCGAAGAAGACCTTGAGCGGCGTTGCAAGATGCACAAGAGGCGTGTCGACATGCTGGAGCCCATCTGCAAGGACCTGAACGCCCAATACTACCTGCTCATCTGCCGGCAGCTGCAGTTTGAGCTGGCTGAGACGTACTACGAGATGATGGACCTCAAGCTGGCCATAGCCAACAAGCAGGATGAGCTGGATTCCCACACCATCAAGAAGTTCAACCACCTCTGCACAGCCTCCATAAAGTACTACCAGATGTTCCTTGACTCCATCCGCTCGCCCGAGGGGAAGTTCCCAGAAAAGCTGGAGGATGACGTATTGCGGCCGGCGCTCGTGGCCAAGTTCCGGATGGCACGTCTCCACAGCCGCCTCATCTCCCCCAGTGCGTCCACGCAGCTAGAGAACCTCAGCAGGTCCCTCGAGTGCTACAACTTTGTGGTACACTACTGTGAGGAAAATCCAGAGGCCAAGAAGTCTGTGGAGACGGAGCTGGAGCTGAGTGAAGAGATGGTCAGTCTTCTACCCCTGAAGATCAACCGCCTGAGAACCAAGCTTGCCTCCTCAAACTGATGCAACTCAGTGGTGAAAGCCTTACCATTTCCGTGCACATTCATTATACTAATGTCTTGTCTTCACGGTTCATTTCATTGATACATGATAAGCGTGAGGCTTCGTAGTAACAAGCATGAACTGTAGGTATCCAAAATTGTAAATTACTAAATGTTCGTGATCCCAATCACATTGTTGACAGTTTGTATTTTATTTATTTTTTGTGACCACGGCTGTGCAAACTGACATAATTGTGATATTATGCTGTATATAAAGAATCAATAAAAATATACAAACTTGGATAAGGTGGTAATTACAGTTTGTGTGTGTTTGAATAGAATGTGGTTTGTTGTAAAACTGAAACGACTGAAAACGGAGGAAAGTACATCATACATGAGTATTTCTTGAAAGCCAGTTCTATGTGGTACTGTGCTGTCCATGTGCTGTTAGGTCTTTGTTTTACCCTGGCTGAACTCATGCATTCAGCTTGCCTTTACCTGTGAAAGAGCCTCACCACACATCGTCCATCCTCCTATTGTGTAGTTGACTAAGGATATCGCTGAAAAGTCAATCGTGTACCCATTTCAGTCACTTTCTATGACAGATTTCTTTCAAAATTTTAATCAGTTTCTTCTCTTCCAGATTTTAAAGTTACCTTACAAAGGTATCAAACTTTTAGTCTCCCCAATTAAAATGAGTTCAGATTCTGATCTTTGTCAGAGATTGTAGTGGTTGTCATCAAGGAATACCTGTAATTAAAATCCAGGCAGGCGTACCAGTCCATAGTCACCTGTATAGTTATGCAATCTGTTTTTTGTAACAAAAAGCAACAAGAAGTTTTTTTCTTAGGGATTTAACACAGGCTACTTGCTCCACACTACAGTGCACTATCACCTGGTGCTGTCAAACCACGTTCAAATGTAAAATATTTGTTTCTTAGTAATTTCTCACCCTCTGTTTTTAAATATAAATTTTAATTTGTCAGAACTTTGACATCTGTGCTGCTGAATCACATCAGAACCATATGAAGAGCTGGACAGAAACTGCTCATTAATGTCAGCTGTTTATTATGTGAACAATAGTATGTCTCAACGGCAGGGAATAGAAATGTATTTTTCTCCAAACAACCAATCATTTTGGCCCTGTTCTTTGTGCTCTGGGCACTCACTGGTTAAACCAAATCCCTTACTGTTTAGAACAGAATGAAGTTTATTAAATAGTAAATATTTTTTATTTGTTACTTAAATGCATCTTGTGTCAGTTTTTCTGTGTAATTCTGTTTGGCTAAAGTATGGATGTATAATATGCATGTAATTTTTCTGAGGAATTATTTTAATGAAATGACGTAGATGCAGCACTGCAACTACTCATCACTAAATGGTCTCCAACAGTTGTCACACAGAGGAAAAGTTAGCTGTGCCTCTGGGTGTATCTGGATATGATTCATACTATGTAAATAAGCTTAATTGTTAGCTAATTTGGCAGCCTGGGTGAAACAAACAATATATGAATACCATATTGTTTTGGTCCATTGTGTCATTTGTTACTTTCTGAGAATAGTACCTGTTCATGCAAAGTCTAATTACATACTCCCTCCCTCTGCTTTTTATATGATAATAATTTATGCTTGCTCTATTCCTCAAACTTAATGATAAGCAAACTGTTGCACATTGAGCAAAATAATTTCAGCCACTTGTATGTAGTACCTCTAATAAGTATTTATCTAAGTGTAAGTTAGAATGCAGTTTTTCCTCACAGTGACTGAACTGTAACGAAAAAATCAACAAAATAAGAACAAACAACAGTAACGGGGAAAAAAATTAATAAAATAAGAACAAACAAAAATCAACAGAAAACGTATTCCACAATTTTCCAGCTGTCAACATTAAACGGTTTCATGGTCCTCTACATTATAAACTATGTATGTGTGCTCTGACAATTTGTAACAATTGTTTGGACTAAGTAATAGAATTGCAACACAATAAGCACAACTTTGATCATGTTAACATGTAGTGGCCCTGCAGTTGTGGGACATACCCCACGCTGTGTGCCTACTCTGAACAGATCCGTGATTTACAGTTCTTGTGGATAGGGAATGGAACTATGCCCGTTGTGAGCTAGGATTATTCTGATTTTATACTATTTATTTTTAATACGTCGTTTAAAAATGGTGATCAGTTAAATACTCTTGCACAGTTGTCATTGCACGCTGTTAGCGTTTCACAAAAAGGTGAAACACTTCCGCTCCTTCACTTCGCAGTCGGATGACGTGGCTGAACTCGGCGGCGGTGGCGGAGCGTGTGAATTGGAGATTTTTTTAATTCAACGTTCGATCAACGCACTTGACTATGATTGGTCCTGTCGGTTCATGTGACTTTTGCCGGACAATCATAGTGGACTGCGTTGAGCGCTAGCGAATTTTTTTACGCCATATGCGTGTGAGAGCATCTGAAGCCTGCCACTGACATACAACCAGGAAGAAGGAAGGTGGGATAGCTCTAACAAAGCTAAAATCCCTAATCTGTCTGCAAACTTTTGGCCTGAAAATGACGGGGTCGACCAGGTGGAAGATAACTGTGGTGACCTTGCTGTCCGCGGTGGGAGTGTTGCAGCCGGTTCGCGCGGATGAGCACGAACACACGGTAAGAAAATTTGGGGCCGATTGAAAAATAGGAGCGTTATGTGCAGTTGATAATGCTAATGCACGGTTGATTGGCAGCTAACGCTGGCTAATTCTCTTTCAAAAATGCACATCTTGTTTATCGACTAAAATATAATTATAAAAAGGGTGAACACCGAAATCATGGCAAAATGATAAATATAGCTGAATTATTTACCAAGCTATCCAGCATGCAGACGTTACCCGACAAAAATAAGCATCGATCTTGATGACTAGCAGGCTAGCCCGAGATCGCCACGAGCTAGCAAGCTATAAACCTCTCCTAAGTTATTTCAAAGTCGCTGGCTAGCTAGCTAATTAGCTGTTCTGTCTTGCTAGCAATTGCAGTTTGTTGCTTGCTGGACAATGTTGCTAGTTGCGATGATTTCAGGGGTAATTTCTGTCGTTAGCTAGAAGGTTTATGCAGCCATCCATTTAAACTGGCATGATGTTAGTTCAGACGACTAGCTAATTAACACGTTTATAATGCCCTCGCAAATACAAGATTGGTAGTCAAAGTTAGCCAAATTAACTGAAAAAGACTATATATTAACGTTAACAGCTATCTAGCTAGCTCACTAGCTACGCTACACTGTGTAAATATGTCTGTGGCACTGACGGCACATCCGGTTGTTCGGGCCTGGTTGTGTGCTGGAGCTGTGCTGGACACGATTCTAGCCGGCCAGCTAGCTACCTGTCAAGGTTTTCCTGATGTCGGTCATGCTGTTGACGAGATAGTTTACTATTGTATGGCTGGCATCACTAAATGTACTTCAGTTACCATGTATGCCCAGATAATATGTAGAACGTGGCTGGCTAGGTTCCTGTAAATCTGTAGCTACGTGGAGTAAAAACGCCGGGAGAGGAAGGCGGTTTAGGAGGAGCAAGGAGGAAGAATTCAAATGTCGTAATTCTTGTTGCTAGTACTCGTTTGGCTGGCTAGCAAAGCTACCTTGGCCACCAATAGATAACGATAAAATAAACTAGGGAAGGAGTAGAGAGGAGAGCACTCACAGAGCAATGCAAATATACTATCTAGAAGTGGACAACAGCCGTATAAGCAACCAGACGTTTATTGGGTAGAATTTGATATATTTACAGCGCCTGAATATTCAAGGAAACAAAAGTTGGGCAAAGGCAGAGGTAATGCTATCCAAGTCAAATGAGCATAGCCCATTTCTTAGTAAACCCATATTGGGAAGTGTAATAATTTTTAGTAGGGGCGTACAAGATCATTCTGCCAGTGTCATTATTTTACTCGGGAGCTCCATTCAACTTAATGTCAGTGTCAATAAGATCTTAATTTTCCTAAAATCGCATCTACCATTTTCATTGCTGCCTCTATTTGTCAAAACACTGTTTGGCAGGGGCAGGGATAATATCACCTCTGGCTGTTCATCGCCTTAAAACGTGCAGAACTTGCTGTATTCGTAATTGAATTATTAAGCGAATAAAAGCATGGGATCCTTTAAAAAATAAAGCTAATCAGAGAAATGAAAAGATTTAGGTTTTAATTCTAAATATAGATGGTAAATTTTATAAATTGGATTAAAGAGAGATGTCGGTGTAGAAATTCAAAAGGAAGCAGTGACAACACGGTGCAATTCACTGCTGATACGGAACCGGTCAGGCTCTACGTCAAAGTCATTTAAGTGTGTGACAAATAGCATAGACACAGTATAATGACATTTAATGTAATGGCTGTGTAAACAAACACGAACTGATCATAGTTTATCTGCCGGGTTTAAAGTAGCGATTTACTCTTGACACAGTGCACAGTTTTGATGGGTGTGAATTTACTTGTAGAGAAAGTGAGGTGTGTCAGTTTGGTAGGTCATTGACTCTCAGCTCATAGGGGCTAAACACCCAAGCCTGGCTGATAGTGAACCCATGTGGGTGCAGGACACCACCAAATTTAAAGGGTAGCATTAACGGATCACAGAGATGTGTGCTAAAGGTAGGTCCTAGCACAGAGGTGCCTTATGGCATTTTAAAAAAGTACATCCAATCCAATTTTGGTCCCACAACAATTTAATTTTACTGGATTGGCGATAGCAGGAACAATGTGAGTTGGCATGTGAGAAGTGCCCATGTAGAGATGGGAGAGAATCAGCCGTAGGTTTTATATTTTTCATTTTCTACAGTGAACAGCACAAATTAATTTGCCCAGAACTGTATTGTTATTGGAGAAGCACAATCATGGGCTTTTTCTTTAAACAGTAAGTGTATTTATGAAACTCAGCAAGCATCTTGGGAGTGTTTTATATTTTTATTCTGGTGGAATGAGTTGGGAGTCTTAAATCACAGGTCATGTTATCCAAGGATGTTTATTACAGGCCTCAATAACATCTCTATGTATGTATAGTACTACTTTGTTTGTGGAATGGGTTCTCCAGTGGCTGTGTTAGCAGTATTTGCAGTTGTTGGCAATGTTGTGTCCGACTTGCATTGATAATAGTGAGTTACATTTTGATAGTGCATCCAAGAATGTGTTGAGTAGCTACTGGATATATAAACATTTTCACTGCTTACATAGATGATAATTGTATGTTTTGTGTTTTATTATTATTTGCTGGCCAGATTAACCTAATCTAGGGTGACTTGAAGAGTCTGTCCACTTTGCTCAAGGGTACAATTGTCCATTCAGGAACTGATCTATCAACCTTCTGTTTATAAGTTTATTGACCCAACCACTCCATCCTTCTGTTGCCTCAGATTGTGTATAGCAGCAGTTAGTTGTGGAGGCAATAAGTCACAAGGTGCTGAGTGAGACAGTGAAGTGTGAGGTGTGGCTTTTTGCCAGTTTTTGCCTGTTACATACAGCTAGGTCATTTGTAGCTAACTACACATAACTTGGAACATGTGAATGCCACTGTCTTGTCTGTAACTATTCTGGTCAGGTTATTTATGTTATATTTTCCTTTTGAAAATCATTTGATTTGGTGCTGTTATATTTCATGACAACATCTTTAAATTTACTTGCATATTAAAGGGATTTGAGTGATTTGTCAAAGGATAGCATTTTATCAGTTTTCAATATTTGAAAGGTCATATCTAGGTAGCCTGGCAGGTTTAGATGGCTACCCCTGACATACAGTTGGGGAGTGACTAGCGAATGCACGATGAACGCACATTGCTGTAATCTGAAAGCGCATGTCAGTCAGAGTGCAGATGGACAGGGACTAAGTAGCTAGTTCAAAAAGTCAAGTGATGGATTTCTACTGTTGAGCTGTCCTTACGGATCAGAATGTCCCAAGTAAAACAACGTTTCCAAATGGTGCCATATTCCTTCCTAGTTAGCTACATTATAATGTATCCATTATATTCAGTTTTCTGCTCTATTTACTTGATTTCCTTTTTCTCAGTTTTAAATTACAGTTTCGGTTTTCATTGTTTAGATGTCCACAATTTCATTGTTTCGATTAGTAATAGAATGAAAGTATGGCATTTTCACTTTAGCTTTTTATTTAAGTCCTTAAATTGAGAAAAGAGCAATTTGTATTAGCCATAGAAAGAAAACTTGTACCAGTATATTCCCATAGTTTTGAGTATGTAAATTTAAATGTTTCTATGCAAAATGTGAAGATTGGTAAGACACCCAATTCATAAAAATAACTGGGGCTGAGCATTTGCATGATTCTGTGATTTACCAAATTCTGCAGTAAATCCCACATTCTATAATTAAATCCTCCGTTTGTTTACATTCTGGCATTTATTCAACCCCACCCAGATAGCAGGCAAGTCATTTGAAGTGAGTGGCTGTTTAGTTAAGCATTTGAATAGCTACATCTTAGTTATGACAACTCTGTACCTGAATCTACCAGCCCGAACCTTGATGGGAAACTCCAAAGTTAAGAGAGGGAAAGTAAATAAAAACAATAGCTATATTATATTGATATCTATTACAACAGTATGAGATTTAGATTTCTTTACATGTCCAATGCCATTCTGTTTGGCAAAACTGAGCATCCAAGTTTTAAATCATCTGATTGATTTTACAACTGACTGAGTCCTAATCTGAAAATGTTGATGTATTTGTCTCTTGCAGTATACAGATAAAGAAGAGGTCGTTTTATGGATGAACACAGTGGGGCCATATCACAACAGACAAGAAACCTATAAATACTTCTCCCTTCCCTTTTGTGTGGGCACCAAAAAGACAATCAGTCACTACCATGAGACACTGGGAGAAGCTCTTCAAGGAGTGGAGCTGGAATTCAGTGGTTTGGATATCAAATTCAAAGGTAAATGGCATCATACAGTCCTCAAATTATCCCATACTGCAGTGATATGCCCCTTCCACTTTAAGTGCGCTGTGCTGGCGGAATAAATGGGTATCTGGTTAGTTTCACTCCACCGAATAAATTCAGTATTTTTGTAATTCATTCTAGCAAAGTTCAGGTAACTAGACATTGACATCTACAGAATCTCCCCATCAATGTCAGCATGAATATGCACGAGACAGGGAGCAAAGAGAGGAAGCAGTTGATTCAGAGGGAGAAGAAATGGCTAATTGAAACAGCAAGAAGTAACCATTTATCTTACTGTCTAACGTACCTTACCTGCCTGGGTAAATGCCTTTCTTTTAGGTAGAGAACACAACAATAAAGCTGGTTGCTAGTTAGCTTGCGTTATCATTTTGGTTGTGCTCCACATTGTTTGTGTTTAATGTAACAGCTTGCTAATGGCTTACTCACCTTATGAAGACAATGGCAGAGTAATGTGAGTAGAATCATGTTGACAGCTTGTTAGCTAGCCAGCTAACCAAGTGGAACCAAGTGGATGTATGAAAGGAGAGTATGGTGTTAACTGTTCACTGTGACATTGTTTTGACTGAAAAATGATTACGCCCATTACTATTTAGGTTGTACATGGCAGAGTTAGCTAGCTAGTGGAGTTGTAGGTGGCCAGCTAGTTTCTGATATCTTGGTTCAGAGAACAATGGTAAGATAAATGCCTAATGAAATGTGATCACAATGCACTTAAAACAGACTCCAATTTCCACAGATGAGGTCATGCAGACAACTTACTGTGAGATTGAGCTGGACAAAGCCAAACGAGATGCTTTTGTTTATGCCATAAAAAATCACTACTGGTACCAAATGTACATCGACGATCTGCCTATATGGGGTGAGTAGTCTGACAGAGGATGTTGTGGAATTTTCACCTTCTGTGTGCTCCATAAAATATTTCAGTTCTGCATGACTCGGCAATAATATTTCTCCTGCATTGCTTTTCTTGTACTTCTGGATTACATGTGGCACTGTCTGCCAGATGGTTGATTCATATTCTGTATATATTGTAAGTGTGACAGCTTACCATAGTTCTTACCAAGTTCATTTGAATAACTGGTTCCAGAATCAAATCTCAAAATTGACACCAATGGTGATGACAACTGGTAGAAGGTGGATAATTGATTGATATGATTAAAATTGTTAATGGTGAATTAATCGTACCTGAACTGCAGATGGATGAACTTTAAAAGGAGTATTTGTTTTTCTGATCAACCAGATTTGTGGAGCTAAATTGAATGGTTGACCTCAGAGACCAGGTTGTTTTCACAGAAAATTGCATTAGTAGTTGTCGGAATTCTGTGTAAGATCTGTTGAAGAAGCATACCTTATATTTCATACAGCAACTATAAGAGAGTGGTGATCAGGAAGTCGGGCTCCTTGAACTGTGAAATGGGTGGAGGTATTAACAAAGTCTTTATTATGAACCAGTCAGTGTTTTGTTGAGCAAAGTGCTTTGGTTCGAATTAGTCAATGACTGACATCATATTAAAGATTCACCCACTGGGTGGGTGGATTTCTGGGATTCTCCTCAAACTTGTCACATTTTCCCAGCCAAACAGTCAGGAAAACACCTCATAATTGATGCTAGTTTTAGTGTTGCTTGAATGTGTTTGAATGAGCATCACAGGGAATTAAATTAATTGCATTTTGAAGTTACATTTTACTTTGCTAAGCTGATCCCTTGCATTGTCTGTTTTTAGGGATTGTTGGAGAAGCAGATGAAAATGGAGAAGATCACTACCTTTGGACATACAAGAAGCTGGAGATTGGTTATAACGGCAACAGAATTGTTGATGTGAATTTAACAAGTGAAGGAAAGGTCAAGCTTGTGCCCAACACAAGAATTGCAATGTCCTACTCTGTAAGTTTGTGTGAATGTAGCCACTGAGACATAATGCATCTTAGTTGTACCTCCATAGTTTATATAGTAGGTTTCTAATGTGCAAGCAGTTTACATTGGTAAAAGAATTAATGAGAGGTCTGTTCAAAAAACTTGGGCTTAGATTTGCAGTTTTGTTCCTTGTCTGTGATGGTTGAACAATTTTTATGGCTTTACTACAGGTGAAGTGGAAAAAATCTGATGTGAAGTTTGAAGACAGATTTGACAAGTATCTGGATCCATCCTTTTTTCAGCACAGGGTGAGTTGCAAGTATTTGGAATTGAGTAAATGGAATCCAAACAGTTATTTTAATTTGAATGGCTAACAAAGCAATCTCAGGAGAGAGCTCTCCCTCAGGTCCCTGCATATATGCATTACACCTCATATCGGTGCATAGGAAACAATTAATAGAGAGAGAATGAACACGTTCTAGAGGTTTATTACATAAAATAGAAGTTTGCAATTATCGGTTGACTGCATATGGATGAGACAGCTTTTTGAGCCAGAGGAGACACATTGGCATGTAGCCATTTGGGGAGTAGAGTTGAAACAATGACTGTCAGTCCAGATAGTTTGTACATCATTGGTCCTCACTGGAGGAAAAGCTCTTTGGTGTGGCGTGTTGATGTCTGTTTCCCAACATTTAGCCTGAACATGGGTTATGGATGGATGAGTTAATTCCCTCAAAATCCAGACTCCTCCTCCATCCCAGTATCCAGAGTGAGCTCTGAACTGCTTTCCTACAATGTGTGACATCTGTCTCTTGAGATATTAAGCAGGGCTGGGGTCAACCACATATTTTCAGTTGTATTTTTAAGTCCAGTTTTGGTTCTTTGCTTGGCTTCTTAGAATGTGTTGGAACTGGACTGGAACTTTGATTTGGGATTGGTATGTTGGTTAAGGCTAAAAGGTTAAAAGTAAGACTTATGATGCAGGAATGTAACTTCTTTGCACAAATTTACCATGTCTGTTTGCATTATCCTGGATTGTTTGGCCTAATAGTTATTTTCAAGCATAGGGATTTGCTCATGCAGCATAGACATCACCCTCAAATATCTTTAAGTATCTGAACAGTCATTCACTGTGTTCTAGATATGTGCCATTTTCATCATATTGTGATTTTAATGACCCACAGAAAAATGATGCAGCTTCTTTTTGGCCTTGACAGATTCACTGGTTTTCAATTTTCAACTCTTTTATGATGGTGATTTTTCTGGTGGGCCTGGTGTCTATGATCCTAATGAGGACATTACGGAAAGACTATGCCAGATACAGCAAGGAAGAAGAGATGGATGACATGGTAAGATGTGTGTTTCTTTCATGGGCCTTTGTAACTTTACCGTGCCCCTCTCGTTATTAAAGGTTTCCAGTGACACAAAGCACAGTGTACATGAATGTTAGCAGTTGATTCAGAATGTGACAGTAGCTAGGGTAAGGACGTTGCGGCCATTAGATGGTGTATATTATTATCTGTTTACACAAGTTCATGGAACTTGTATATAAATCATATTATTCTGCTTCATTAAACAAAATGATTTTACTGCGCTTTACCACATATAGTTTACAGAATATCACTTCCTCAGGAGTTGTTCAACCAAAGAAGTTAAACTAATTGTTCACAACCTATAGAGGAAGCAATTCAAAAAGAGGGTGTAATTCATTTTAAAAATGTTTTCCATCGCTACCATTTTCTTTGCTTCATCAGTGATTTTGTCTCTGTGCTCCTGCAGGACCGGGACCTGGGTGATGAATATGGCTGGAAACAGGTCCATGGAGATGTGTTTCGGCCCTCCAGCCACCCCATGATCTTCTCCTCACTCATTGGCTCAGGCTGCCAGATATTCTCTGTCTCCCTTATTGTCATAATCGTTGCCATGATTGAAGATCTGTACACGGAGTAAGTCATTTATGGCTGCATACCATACTGCACCGTCAGCCTCTTGCCCAGTCAGTCCATGCATACTTGAAATTACAAGCTTGCCTCTGTGTCACAATGTTTAGTTTGTAAGTGAATGACTGACATATCTGATAGACTACTCCAGCAAGTCTGCATATGTATCATCTGTACTGAATTGGGTTGTCTGTTAGGTCAGTGAGTAAACATAATAATGACTATCAGGTGAGGTTTGTTGATGAAGAAGGTTGATGGCAATAAAAACCTACATGTAACTTCATACATGTAAAAGAACGCTTGCCTTTTAAAACATCAACATGTAATTAATATTCAAGTGTGTGAATTTTACATGTCTGTGGCTGTGTTGCAAAGTACAGTTTAGTGTACCACGTAATACACTTATCAAGTATGCTTGGTCATACAGTACGTTTACACCTGATAGTATGGATAGTGCAGTGTGCTTGAAAGTACCTGATTGTCATACTGTCATTGCCAAAAAAGAAGTGTGCTGCTTACTATTCAGAAAGTGTTTCATGTTTCCTATCCCAGATTTCTTTGCAAAACAAATGCAGTGGGGCTTACGGTGGAGTTAAAAATGTAAAAAATGGCAGCAATTTGAACGGTTGTACATAGTATACAATTAGCTGGATAGCAAACAACCATTTGTATTTAACTGATAACACATTTGTTATCAATAATTGATGTCAGATCCACGTGAATAATCAGTAAATGACTCAATAAAATTGAATTAATTTTGAGCTCAGATGTGAAAACCACCATGCACTGTGTGCATCCAGGACAAGGGTTGGGGAAACCCTACCATGCAGAGATGCACTTCGATCACTAGATGGCAGGGTAGGATATGAGAGAGAGAGAGAGAGGGAGAGCTCATATAGTGGAGGGAAATATAGCTCCACTTGCAGCCAAGTCACAAATTCAGGTTACCGACCACTGGTGCAAACCACAGTTTTTATGTTACACATGTATGTATTAATCAGTTCATGTCCTCAGGCATGTCTTGATACCTATCATCTAGACACAGGGGGGCCCTCTAATAAGCCACTCTTGTCAGATAAAGCTGACACTAGAGCAAACTGGATGCAGGAGACATTATTCTTCACACTTCCATCATTGAGTGAATCACTATTCATGTGCACACAGAAGAACCTGTTAATACATTTCAGATATTCCCCATCAGAAAAAGCAGTCTATATTTTGGTTGACAGTAGTGTTTATCTCAAACTGTTTGTGGTCGTAGGAGAGGATCAATGCTCAGCACTGCAATCTTCGTCTATGCTGCTACTTCTCCAGTGAATGGTTACTTTGGTGGAAGTTTGTATGCAAAACAAGGTGGTGAGTAACATTCCCCTCCTAAGAAATGAAATCCTTTTACGTTTGGCACATTGTTCAGTCAGCGTAGCATTACATATTTGCTTAGCAAATGCGCACAGGATTGTTATTGTAGCTTTACGAATGAAACGGAAACATTTTGCCAACAGCTCCTACATTCCCTGAGGAAGAAAGGACTAGCAAGTCATTTTTGCTTGTCATTTTCAAAGTTATACATTTTCATTATACGGAAATATGAAAAACAAAAGCAGGAAAACCAAATGAAACACATTTGGAAAGTGTCATTTTCCTCATTCTTAAAAACTTTCCTTATCATAATTTTCCTTATCTTCACCTAGAAGGTTTTAACTGCTACACCCCCGCTTCCATCCTTGGTTCATATACCCATGTCTTTATATCCAGTATAGCAAAGCTTTCTTGGAAGGATTTGTCTTGCTTTTCATCATTTCGATGTTCAGTGACAAAAATATCAGAAGTGAGAGGCATCCTTATCTGACACCCAATGTGGTGTTGCTGTTGTGTCCCTTGTACAAACTCCTATGAGATAATACAGTGTAACAAAACCAAAAATAAAAGGTAAAAAATTAGCCCCACTAATCTTAAGACTGGACACACAGGAAGGAGATGGATCAAGCAAATGTTCATTGGAGCCTTCCTGATCCCTGCCATGGTGTGTGGGACTGCCTTCTTCATCAACTTCATTGCCATCTACTACCACGCCTCCAGGGCCATACCTTTTGGCACAATGGTGAGTGGGTGGAACACAGATATAGTTTTTTTGAGTTACCTAGTATGTTTACTTTGTGTATGTTTGCTTTAACAGAAACAAATGCATGTGTTTGTCCAGTATAGAGCTTTCATAAGAATTTTCTAAGTATATGCCATGGCTGTGTTCTTTTTCTTCTGTTGTTGTACTTGTGTATGTTTCAGTATATGCATACGATGTGTATAATGTAGTGCGCATGCTGTTCACCTTCCAACCTCAGGGTGATTCCTTAGAGGATGTAAGTGTTGGCATGTTGTTAGAGGATCTTAATTTAGGTATTTCACCTAAATGTCATTCTGATGATCACAGTAAACAGCATATAACTGGTTTTAAGCTTTATCCATGCATCCATCACATAATGAGAGTAATTTTCTGAAGTGAACATTTTCAGAAGTTTGAAAGATACAACACTGGGTGAATGTGTTAAGCTATTGAATGAGATGGTATTCTTCTTTCAAAGAATGAAGTAGTCTACAGTTCTTGACTGAGCCTTAAAAAGCTGTCTTATGCATTAGGGCTATTACTATGTTAGTTTTGTAGTACAGGTACAGTACCAGTTGAGTACCCTAAAATAACACCCTGCAAACAAATATATCATGGTAAAACAAATAGTTGTGTAGGTAACGTTTTTTTGATAATGAGGTCAGTGTGTCATAACCATTAGATCAGCTTGCCATCTGAGTAATTAGGGGGTTGGTTAGTTTTATATGCTAACCTAAGATTTTCGTATGATGTCACCACCCAATACATAGTACTAGCAACTTCCTCTTTTGTCATATGTATCTTGTGACGTGTCTGAATGTCAGTGCCTTATGGCATGTTGACCTTACCTGTGTAACTGCTCCTTCCTCCTGTCAGTCAATTGCCACACCCATACTCTTAACAATATAGCAGTGTAGTTGTACCTACAGTAGATACTGTTTCCCAATTGTTGAACGTATAAGCACAGGTAGGGTGTAGGTGATCACAACGATATTATGATTTGACACTGTATGGACAAGGCTAAAGTTCTGTCCCCACTTCTGTAGTAGTTGGCCTGGAGGGATGTGAAACACTGCTTTATTGATGTGTGTGTGTCTGCGTGTGCCTTGTTGAGTTGGATGCGATGACATCCATTAATGAGGTTAGGTAGCTAGCTTGGTGGCACAGTAACAGTACATTAGATAAATGTTAAAATAACTGTCTTGCTGGATGGCTAGGAGACTGGAATATTTTGAGCATCAGTTCTTTTAATTGTAAAAAACAGTAGAGCTATGTAGCTGTCTGCAATTCTTGGAAAATGCCAACATATTTCTCCTTGCATGAATATAGATGGTAGAGAGGTCCCTTTCCTATTTCCTCTTTTAATCATTGGAAGACATATGTAGGTTTGCTTGATGGAGAAAACCACAGTTTGTCATTCAGTGTTTTCTTTCCTTTCCTCTTAGGTTGCTGTTTGCTGTATCTGTTTCTTTGTCATTCTGCCTCTGAACCTGGTTGGTACAATTCTGGGCAGAAATCTGTCCGGCCAGCCAAACTTCCCTTGCCGTGTGAACGCTGTGCCTCGGCCTATCCCAGAGAAGAAATGGTAATTATGACCCTTTTTTGTGTGTATTTCAGTATTGTTTCACGATATACATCATCTACCTCAACATTCCTCATAAAAGAAAATACTCTATGCTAAGAGAGCCAGTACACTTCATTCATAAGTATATATTGAAGGAATACTAAAACAACTATCAAACCCAGCCTGTATTTCTCAAAGCTTAGTGAAGAATCTTTCTTCTGTCATTTCCTCCAGGTTCATGGAGCCCGCGGTGATTGTCTGTCTGGGAGGAATCCTACCCTTTGGCTCCATTTTTATTGAAATGTAAGATTCTGTTCATAATTGTGACAGATGAGTATGTTTCAGCCTTTTAATAAAAAAAAACAGTCATGATCTGTTTTATATTCAGCTGTGGTTTTGCTTTTTGACATTGTGCACTTGCAGGTATTTCATCTTCACCTCATTCTGGGCCTACAAGATTTACTACGTGTACGGCTTCATGATGCTCGTCCTGGTCATCTTGTGCATTGTGACTGTTTGTGTCACGATTGTCTGTACCTACTTCCTCCTCAACGCTGAAGACTACAGATGGTGGGTATTTTTTTTTTTTTGCCCCCCTTTTCACCTCCTTTGGCTCACATCATGCGACTTACTGAAATGAAGCCTCAATGGAGCAGGAGAACATAGAACAAAGGTGAACATGAGCACTTAGGTTTTGCAATAGTGTAAAAAGAGCACATGGTTGGAGCCATTGGAGATCTCCAAATGTGTAAGCCCCAAGCATTCAGATTTCAGAACCCACTGTTGGAATTTATGGACTCATGAGTACTGTGGTCTGTTGATGGTGTCTGAAGATTTTTGTAATCACTAATTTTGAATGTTTTCTTTTTCAGGCAATGGACAAGCTTCCTGTCAGCAGCATCCACTGCTGTTTATGTTTACATGTATTCCTTTTACTACTACTTCTTTAAAACAAAGTGAGTACTGCTTCATTTGGCTTGTTACCATGCTTAGGATATTTTATCAATGACCATCTCAGCTGCACATACAATATTGTGATATTTGAATGTGCTAACTTTATATCATCAGTGTATAAATGAGCAATACTACGAAAGCTACAGTATACAGATACTCTGTATTTTCTGAACATGAAAACAATAAAATTATCTTAACAAATCAATTACTGCAGATAAAACAAAGATATTTCTATAAAATGAGAGCCATTAACTGACCAGTTAAATGGTGTAGCTTCCTGTCCAATTAACCTGTTGTTCTCCTTTTAGGATGTATGGCTTGTTTCAAACATCCTTTTATTTTGGGTACATGGCTGTGTTCAGCACAGCTTTGGGAATAATGTGTGGTAAGTTTTTTTAAAATATTGTTTTGTGAACATTTTCTGCTGCTATATGTTAGTGGCATAAGAAAAGTAATATAGTTTTTTATTACATTATTTTGTAGTCATACCGTACACTACAAAACACTGACACTAGGAGCTGACAGACATGAATTCCAGTGTGCTTTGAAAGAATGTTTGAAAAGTTCAGATGAATGTAGTCATTTTGTTTAGCTGATTTCTTTCATGCAGATTGACTTATTTGCTTGTATTGTATGTGTCCCTCAGTTAAAGAGGTTGTTGTGGGTATACATTTGTGTTAAATGATTTTGTTTTAGTAAGTGTAATTACTAAAGTGCTGCCCCCAAAATATTATGCTGTATTTAATGTATCACATGTCTGCCAAACTCCTAAATAACATGTGTATCAAATGCCTTTACACCATTAGAGTAGAATGTGTGGAATTTTGGGATCCTAATCCATAACATCATGTCAGCCATCATGCTGCTGAGCACTCTGGCGATATGAGTTGTCAGTCTACTTTACCTAAATAAGAAACTGAAACCTTTGACCTGTGGTATCTGCTATGTCAAGTTATCAGAAAGAGCAAAGACAAACTTGCATATTATTCATATGCTTTTGCAATTTTAACAGATGTACAGGGCAGATTGTACAGAACAGACATTAAGTGGACAATGGGTTTATGAACACCTACCTTACATCTTCTGCCCAGTAATACATTTCTAAATTCAAACTGTCTGGTTAAGAACAAAGGCCTCTAAATTTTAAGAGTGCTTTGTGAAAACTTGTAACAACACATCATATAATTAGCTGATCTTATAGATTTGGCATTAAGATTCAGTCATATATTTTAATCATGATTACATCTTAAACTTCTAAATCTTTCTTTGTCTTTTAGGAGCAGTTGGTTACATGGGAACAAGTGCCTTCGTGAGGAAGATCTACACAAACGTGAAAATTGACTAGGATAAGTAACACCATGGGATTTGTGGATCAGCTTCAGGTTTTCCAACAGAAGTGGCGCAATTCATTTTTGCAAGAAGAGATTGTGGTATATTACTTTGTACAAATGTAGTTTTCCATTTTCTGAAAGAGTTCAAGAATGCAACCTGAGAAAGTACAAAAGCAAAATGAAAATGCTTACATCAAGTTATGTTTTTAGGTGACTGCTGTCATGAATTTTTTCTGGAGCAAATGCTTGGGGTATATGCAGTAAGATTAACTACACCACAGCTCCCCCTCATGCAACCTTCCCATGTCCCAAAAAAGAACATAGCTCATTACTGATGAATAGTCTAGCTCTCTTCAGTGAAGAGGACAGAGCCTAAGAAAAGCATGTTCTATTACGTAAGAAAAAGGCAGAGTTGGATGCCTCTACAGACTGACTTGGAGGCCATGTGGATCTGAGTCACTCAGAATGCCATTATTATTCTACTCTGGTTTCTACATTTCTTTCTTTTTTTTTTTTGTCACAAGGGGCACTGCACATATTTTGCAGTTGCGTTGCTTACACATTGGAAGCTATATTAAAGGAAAGTGCATGTAATATATCAGATTTAGCTTGGACAGAACCATTCCCGTATTTGTCATTCAGTGCAAATTTTTCCCACCTAAATTAATAAAATCCATCCATCCAAAGAAGGAAACTTTGGTCAAATATTTTATTTCTGCTGTAGTTTACTGTACAGGTAGAAAACACACAGTAAAATGTAGGACTGGTGAGCAATTTTGAGGTACAGTATAAGTGGCGGATTGTTTTAATTGGATGTTTGATGTGATCCTCTTCTCCAGTTTAGTCTTATCCTTTTTTTAAATGTTTGGGTTTGAATGAAGTCTTCTCGTAAAAATAATATATGGATAGGGGGTAAAACATGTATATAACCTTAAAATAATGTAACTTTAGATGTAGAACCCAAATGTATTTGGTTGTACAGATTTACTACAATTTTTTTTAAATGAAACATTCAGTATAAAATATTGATTTTTTTTTTTTTTTTTTGTTTTGGGTTTTTTTTTTTTTTTTTTGCTTGGGGGAGGGCAGCTTGGTTACATCTTGCCTGGAATTTGCATGAAATATTCATCTTAACTGTATGTCCGATCATATTGAGTTATCCATAACTATACCTGACATTGATGGATTTCCTCTTCCCAGGTAATGTGCAGCTTGTATACATTTTTTTAAAACAAAAAAGTGCTGAATTGAATTTGAGGCTGCTTGCAGAAGTAGTTGTTACATTAACAGATGGCGAACTGACTTTGGTTATGGTTTATTATTATTTAAAGCTTTAACTGGTGGACCATGCGATGGTCAGCCATTTCCCACATTTTATTTTGTTTCTCTCAACCTGAAAACAAAATTGTGAATGTCAAAAGGAATGAGGCATATCTGCTGAGTTTCTGCGAACATACTGTACAAAAGACGTTATTGCACACTTAACTGGATGTTTTCATTGTGTTACACGTTGCTTCAGAAATATTTCCATGTGTTTTTTTTTTTTTTTTTTTTTTAATTGTGTGTGTAAATACAGTACGTCCCTAAAACTCAAAGGAGGCAATGCTGCCTTATTTCCAACCTACAGTACCCACATTCAAGTAAATTTATGGATCAAAATCCACTGTAATGATTGACATAAAAATTAAAAAGTAGACAACACTCATTTGCTGTAAAGCGTAAACCAAGAGAAATAAACGTAATGTACAGGGACAATTTGGACATGGTTTCTATATGAAGGTGTGAAGTTTGTCAAATTGTACAAAGATTCCGTTTATATTTGCAGTTGTTCAAGGCTGATTGAGAGGTGCTGAAATCAGTTAGTTTCTTCTGTAGGCATACAATTTGCAGAAAATACAAGAATCTGTAAATTATCACATTTCCTAATCAGTAGAATAAAAACAACGGTGTGATGAGTTTTTCACTGTTTACTTCATATTTTTGTATGGAGTGTTTCTTTCAGATTGTGCTTTCTTTTGTCTGCATACATTTTTCCAGAGGTAAGAAAGGCAATACATTTCTTTTTTAGCTTTTTGAAATATACATTTACTATTTCTACATAATTAAGCACAGAATTAACCTTGTTGGTTGCATCCTGTTTTATATATTTTAAAACTTTGGTAATAAATTCCGATGTTATACCATACAATTAATAAAACAAACAGAATAAGCATTTGTGTGCAGTGGAGTCCCCAAAAAGAGATTTCTGAGATCTGATCATTTACTAAAATAAATCAGTGCAGTGTTACATGACTTTGCTCTGCTTACATTACTTAAGATGGTCTTAATGAGCACAGTTATGCCTGAATCAGAGCTAAGAGAGAATACTTGTGAAATGTTTTACTAAAAACAACCTTTTAGGATTTCTGACTTATTATACCTAAAGAAAAAATACTTAAATGTTCAATCAACTATTAGTCACATGCTTACCCCACAAGATGTCTCATTAGGAGGTGTATCAATACACTTAGAGGTAAATGGAGGAATGTGGCTACATTTTGCCCTGGTACAATTCCTCATGTACCCCTTCCTGTAGATTGCAAGGCTGGGAATATTTTTTCCATGTTAACTTTAATTATAATATGATTGGTGAAACATTTGTTTAAATGATTAATATAGGGCCAAGCACTGCACATGCTTTTATCTTTCGCTACCGATAAGCCACATAGATTATGAGTTGGAGAAATTGACAGGTTCTATGAGGACAGTGGGTTGTATCCAATGAGGCCCCCTTTATGTCTGTTCTTCACTGTTCAGGCATAGAGCCCTGAAACCTTCCCATGCCATAAACATCTTTAGACAATCCAATTTGCATGAAACTTGGCAGTGGACTTATGTGGACTCAAACATCACATCTGTTGGCTCCTGATATTTATCTAAAATATGGCTGCCACAAATATCAAATTTAAGTACTCTGCATTAATTATGAGAAATTTTATTCACCTTTGGGCCAATGTCAGATTTTTTTTTGTATAGACATTCAAGCCCATACATTAAATGCAACAAACACAAGCAACCACTTATCCAAAGTATAATTTTATTCTTTTGCCAGCTAATGAGGGCAAGATAAATTGGAGATCTTTAATCATCTTAAACATATATATATATTTACATAGACATATATTTGAAACAAGTGGGGAAACTATTGTCAGTATGTTACATTACATAAATGTAGTGTCAAAGCAGTAGGAGACATTCTTTGGTAGGAAACCACAACCATTAATCTTGGCAGACTTGACTTGACAGTCAAGTTTCCAATGTGTTCTAACTGTGATCTCGGGATATAGAATAGAAAGATTGGTCGCTTTAATACTAGTATTTATGTTTTTAAATATTAAATGGATGTTTCAACTTACTCAAATATTTCAAAAAAGGAATATTTGCAAAGGGTCTCTTATCTGGCACATATTTGTCCAAGTGTTATTTAAGTCAGGAGCTGGTCGAGGTGGTGGTGAAATGCAGCGGTTATTATGTGAACGTACTGTGTACTTAATGATCTATATTACCAACTGAGAATCAGACTTTCATTTGTACTTACTTTCAGCATATTCTTTGCATACAAATGGATAATCATTCTGTAGTATTCAAGAGCACTGAGATTTTCACATCTTTATTTTCATCTACAATTCATAACATACAAATTGTATATGTCAGCAGTATAGCGGAAAATAATTGTGTCATTATATTATTTACTCTTTGTCTTTCCACACTTAATACAATGTCTGCTCTAACTGCACAGTGCCAAAATTCTGAATGATGAATCTGCATTAATCTGTTCTGCATCTTGTGATTTTAAAGCTGTAAATCCATGTCTTCTAGTTCACCTTCTCAAAGTATTCCTTGGAACCTTCAGGAGTTGGCTTTATCTGGAAGACAAAAACATAAAGGAATGAACATGTCTGCTCCTAATTAACTAGCTTGTTACTTAATGGGGGACTTCAAAGTCAATCTAACATGCCAGTGTGAACCGTTCTCAACTGTAACTCCTGAACATCCAGTCTGACGTAGTCAAGATCAATTGCATCCTACAGCATGCCAGAGCCAAGCTGCTTTTCCTTTTCAGTGTCTCATGTATGATGCAGAGCATTAAATTGCCTATGTTAGGCCTATAACACTGGCACACTTTAAGAGACATTAAAAACAATGATACCAGACATTACAAAAAAACAACTTTATGTATTATTTTACCTGGTGGATTCCAAGGGAAGTAGCAGCAGTCATGAAAAGGGAAAAAAAAAAAAACAACAGTTGTCAAATGGCTGTAAAATGAGACTGAATCTGTGCATTAGTAGTGTTGCATGGTTAGTTAGTGGAGTTAGTGTGGAGAAGCTGGGAAATGTATACAAGCCAAGTACCTTTTTGGCGAGACTGGTAGAATTTAGACCTTGTTCCAACCAGATTCAGACAATGGTGTTATGAAATCAGATCTCAGAGAGTGAGAGGCTTACCCAGTCAATGCCAAAAGGTAAAAATGTTTTGTTGTACCCCATGTCTTTGATCCAACCTTTTTGTTTTAGCAACATGTGAGTGCACATTTATTTTGCATTAATAGTATTTCCTGGCTTGTAAATCTGGCTTTTTTTGTTCTTGTAATGGTATAATAAATTGACACATTTCCAACACACCTCATGGCTGGACATTGAATCTTTACCATCTGACCCGGCTTGGCTATTAAAGATCAGGCTGACATAGGCCAAACAGTGGTATGTCAAATATGATTAGCATTAAACCCATTTTAAAATGGTGTAGATTCATTTTCCAATTAAAGACCATACATGTACCTGAAATATGTTACATGGTAAATATATTTAAAAAGCCCTAAGCAGTATTTCGTGAACATTCCTCTGTTGAGAGTGCTGTGTTAAACAGTTAACAGTTTGCATTTCTCAACCAATCTTGCATTGTTTTTTTCTGATCAGTATCATACCCATGAGATACTCACAGAAACAGGCAAAAAATGGTTGGTTGGGGTGACCTTACCGTTGGGGAGTCTGGGGTCCAGCTGGCAGGACACACTTCTCCATGGGTCTCCACAAACTGGAAGGCCTTGACCAGACGCAGTGTCTCTTCCACACAACGGCCCACAGGCAGGTCATTGACACTCATGTGTTTGATCACTCCGCTGGGATCGATGATGAACAGGCCCCTGTGGAAGAGCAACCACAGACCAGTTTAACTGAAGTTTGTGTCTTTTGTCTTTTTGTCTGTTTGTGATTTTAGTAGCAATTGTGGACATTTTGCACAGGGAGTATGATGAACTTTAACTCTTTAATGGCTGTATTAGAAATTACCTCAATGCAATCCCAGGGCCTTCAAGTAGCACTCCATAGTCCCTGGACACCTGCTTGTTGAGGTCAGCCAGTAGGGGGATGTTGATGTGACCCAGGCCACCACTCTGATGATCAACAAAGAGAAAAGAAGCCCAACTGTTTTCAGTGTGGTTACTGGCAATTCTTCACTTGACATAACTTAAGTGTGGCTGTTTTTCTTTCATCTTGTGGACTATAAGGAATTCAGTCCTCCTTCCATGCATGTTGAATTCAAGAGCTGAACCACCCCTCGCCTAAACCAAACGGAGTATTTCCAGTGGGTGAGAACGCGCCTGACACAGACAATCTCCTGTTGTGTGCTACATGTGTGAAAGGGCAACTCCAAACAATGTCTGGACCTGATTCTCCGGACATTGTCTGGAGTACATATGTGAAAACGGCTTAAGAAGGTGATGGTGGCTTAGTCTTTAAAGACACTGCACTGAAGTCTAGAGTCAGTCTCACCTTCCGTGGAGTGTTTATCCAAGCCAGGTGGGTGAAGTGAGAGTCGACGGACACACCCACTACTTCACAGTTCACATCATGGAACTCGCTGGCCTTGTCACTGAATGAAATAATTTCAGTCGGGCAGACGAAGGTGCTGTGCAGGGAAGAAAAATTCATAGTTATACAGTGAAAGACCATAAAATTCCTTGAAAAACATTCTTGTTACCAATACCTTTAACCTGACCAAAAATGGAAAATGTCAAACCAAATGTTGAATTTAATCAAGTTAACAATCATTTTTAAACCTGGAGCAATCAGAATTAGCTTTTATTGGCAGAAATCCGCAAACTGAACTGCTGTATTACATTGGGGCATAAGGTTTGTAATCAGTCAGATATCAAAGCTGAATGTGTAGAGCTCCTTTACCATCTGCATACAAGTATCCTTACTTTTGGGTTCTGCCTTTATCTGTGCTTGGTTCGTAATTTTTCACTGGCAAATGGGTCAATATTTCATGCCATCAATCACATGTTACAAGTTAAAAACATTCAAAAAGTAACATGACAAGCATTTTCAACTTGCTCCTAATGGTACATAAAATAGTGCCTGTGCATGTCTGATAAAGGAAGTGCAAAAGAAAGCCGTTAGATTCAATGCCTGACCGCACCCTTGTCTCTGATGATGTGCCAGATGACCCCAAACGGTCCATGTAACGTCAAACCGCCCATGCCCCCACAAAGACCATATGAACATTAACATCCCATGTGACCCAAATGGTCCATGTAATGACAAAACACCCATATGCCCCCACACAGACCATGCAACCATGAACATCCCTTGTGACCCAAACGGCCCATGTAATGTGCCTGCATGCAGGATGAGTGCAACTGTGAGAGGACCTCAGATGATGTTGGGCAAAGTAACAGAAATTATTGCACATCAGTGCTGTTTCCATAGCAATTATTCCCTATGTGGACAACAGTACACTGCTGGACCATATATTTAGAAAATATTAAGTGAAAATCCATTTTTTCCTTGGATAGAAATGACAGAATAGGCACATTTTCCTTGCTGACGCCATTGACTAAACATTAAGGTATTTGATACTATAATGTTTGAAATGAGCCATGATATAATAATTATACTGGGCAACCATTAATGTCATGCCCTGTGTGAACTCCAGTACAAATCTCATTCTGAACTCATTGTGGCCCCTCATTCTCACTTTACAGGTCAGCCAGACCAGATTTGAGAAGATTTGCCCGAGGCAACCTCTGCAAAGCTGCTTATCCGAGCTGCCTGCCATTGGATTTCCAAATCCAACTTAAATGTTATAAGGCATGATTTCTTAATTCAGCTGACACAACGCATTTTGTGTTTCATTCTAAAAATGTTGTAATACTCACAAATCTAGAGGGTAGAAGAAAAGCACCAGATATTTGCCCCTGAAATCATCCAGACTGATCTCCTTGAATTCGCCATTGTGGACGGCAGTGGCTTTGAAATGAGGTGCATGCTGAGTCACAGCTGCGGCCCACCTTGCGCTGCCTGAGGAAACACCCCACAAAGACAAAGTAATTCAATCAGAAAAGCTGGCAATTTAATAAACAATTTCAATATACAGAATACACTGTGTGAAAAAAACAACATACAAGTCACTAGAATATTGAATATAGAATATAAAAATATAGAACACTGTTCATGCCCGATTGTGTCAATACACTACTCATTATTAGGTGAGTTAGCTACAAATTGTTTGAGGAATACAGATCATTACAAAGTTTCTATTTCTTAATGTCCAGGTGTCATACAATCTACGTCTTACAATCCTCATTGCAGCACTGTAAAAATATCTTTCCCATATGGCATAAATACATTTTCCTTCTGCCTCATTGTCTGTAGATTAAATTAAAACATACACAGATGACACATTCACAAATAGAGGAATAATGTGTGTTCTGTGTTAGCAGTAAAGCCTGGACTAAGAAATGGAATAACAACTGCAACTTCACCAGTTCAACTGCCCATTTCCAAAATAATGTACGATATTAATCGGATGTTTTGCCATAGTTTTACCAAATATGCCTACTTTAAATATAATCTGAAATGACAGCGCCAAAGTCGATGTCATTTCAATCGAAATTACATTATATTGATTTAAATGGTAACATACTGGTGCTGAAGCAGGCTTTGTGAACAGCGGGCAATGTGAGGATTCTGGATGACGCTCCAGCACGCGAAGCGACTGTTCTAAATCCAGCTGTAGTAGCCACAGACACCTGAGGAAAGAGCGCATTTAAACCAAGCATACATAACATAGCCACGCACCTAAGCAAAGCTAACTAAATAAATTGTGAAGTACCAAACTACATTAGATGCAGACCACGTAGTAGTGTTTCATGAACAGGTAAACGAATGAGCAGCTCTACAGCAAAACAGAACCTGCCTAACAAACACGAATCCCGCACCTCGCTTACTCTGTATTAAGAATGAAGAGCGAATGCGTGTACTAGTTTAGGGTACATAAAACCGCAGGGAAAACCAGAACATCTGGCGTTTCATTACAAGCAGTCAACACAGCAGACATTGCAGAAATTTACTTGAAGCAAGTGCTACGTGGGTGCATTAAACCCGTCAGCTTTGAACCTAACTTTGCTGAACTGGCTGATAGCATACGCATTAAAACAATGGATTTCAAACGTCTGGGACTGGACAGTATTAGGCCCACAGCTTTAATTCAAGTGTCTCATTATGATTTCCGACTTTGATTCCAAATTCCTCAACAATACAAGTAACCCTGTTTTAAAACCTTTGGATCAACGCACCCAAAGATGGCTGGCTAGTTATCTACTTATTAACGTTAGTCGATCTACGCAGCAACAGCCCGTGTTCAAATGCAGGTCGCTGCTCTGACAGAGTTTAGTAATATTAACATGCACCCAGTTTATCGTTTCTGTGCGAGCTTTACCGGTTTTGTTTTTTTTTTTAAATAAAGACATACAAACTACTTAGACCGAAGACAGCACTCTAGTAAACGGATATGTAGCTAGCGTTGAAGGTTAAACGTCAAGATTTAACGGCTAGCCAGACAAGAGATTTAGCTAAGATTTTCATAAGTCGTTATACAAAAACAACATATGCATGAACCGATTCAGGCAATTAAATAACTAATATTAGGTGCAGCTTTAACTGTATAAGAGCAAGCGAACAGATTGACTTAGCTACCGAAGTTCTAAGGAGTCTTCCAATGGTGGCTGCCATTTTGGATACGCGACTGAGGCGCGTTAGTACATGTGAGTTCTGCGAGAATAAACCTTTACGCACACGAAAGGACGTATCCCCACTTCCGCAGCTGGCAGAAAATTTTCAACTTGAACTTTGCCCATATACATCCCCCGTTAACCCTCGAGTTGCTGCCAGAATAATTCGTGTAGACTAATAAATAATAATAATCGCGTTGTTTTGTCACGTCATGGAATACAAGTACAAAAAAAAAAAAAAAAAAAAAACATTGATGAAAATAACGTGAAAGCCCAAGTTTAATGTAGTAATTACATATGTAACATTTTCTGCACGTCGCTTTTGAGATAAAACTCAGATCATGATGTAGTAGCTACAAGACGGTGGTCACCATTATGCAAGATTTTCACTGAATGATTACAATATGACACTTTTCATCCTTTACAATTTATCAGAGATAATTAACTTCGCAAAACATATTTATAATGAATGTATCTCAAATAACTTGTGCAAATGCCACAGATGAAAAAACGTGTAGACAATTTAAATCATACTCTTTATGACATTGAAATGTCCATTTTTTTCCGTGCTCCAATTTGTAACGTTACCCGAGTACCTAACTTGATGCAACTTACCAGGAAAATAAATCTTTATAAAAAGTTTTGTACAGTAAGGACTGTGGCTGCAATTCAAATTGGTTATTTGCAAACATATCGGGGGCGGCATTCCGTTCCTACTGAGGAGTAGACATAGACATTGACGGAGACAGATGAGCAGCCACCTTGTTCCCTCTCGCAATGACAGACGCTTTTAAGTAAAAGTGTAGTCACTGTATGGGCGTAAAATAAATTATTCTGTCGTTTCCAGCCATGGCCGAATCGCCACTATATACAATAGTTAATACTGAGTTTACAGCTTGCTTGCTACTAAGCTACATCGCTATCTGGTAAATGCCAGTACCAAATCACATCTCACTGCGCTCTTACCAAGCCAGGTGATTCTTCAGAAAGGTTTAAAAATATGTGGGATGCCTGCTCCGTCGTGGAAATGACATGTGGACCTCTCATTGGTTTAAACCTACACGTGTGTGTTGGAATCTCCCAAAACCTTATTTGTTCTCGTCCAGACAACTTCTATGACACGCACTGGCAGTGCCCTTCCATCCTGGAGAGATGATCGTAACGAATACAATTCAGTCTTTAACCGCAGCCTTTCCTGTTGATAATCCTTTTTTGAGTCTGAACTGGCTATATATTGTACAAACTGCCCAAATCTGTCTACTTTCAACTTAAAAAAACTTTAATTGCACTTTTTACCCACACCTTTTATTCTATCGGGTGACTGTACCCTAGACGTGTTTTTGCGCTATTAACACTAGTTGTCTGTGACAGGCATCAGTTTAAAGCAGGCGCTGTTACATATTAACTTATATCCACATTATATGAATGCTTCAATCAAATAATCAGCCCACTAGTAGCCTCGATGAGATACGTAATCTGCGCATCGCCTGTATGGACTGATGTCCACGACGAAACAGTATGGCCTTGCTCTGATTTACGTAGATTCACTGACTTAAAACTCATGTGGATCGTCACGCAATAGTTGGTTCACTGCATAACGTGAACCATCGAGAGGAAAACGGTCAGAGCGTTGTTACGTAGACGCACTTGACCTTTGTTTCGAAGATTCTGATTGGATCTCTTCTGCTAAGGTCAGGGAGCAAAACATGGATCACGTTCGTGCAGTCTTTCTCTTGCTCACAAAATATGCAGTCTAAGGCAGTTTTTTATGTTATTGCCATACAGTGACGGTTTAGACGTTCTGCTGACTCTGGAATTGATTACATTTGGTAATATGGCAGAGATAGAACAAATTGGTGGTGATTTCTAGGTCATACTTAAACCTAAGAAATTAAGCTTGCGTGCTGCCTTGGATCCACTGCATGTTGTCATTTCCGTCTGAGTTCACCAATGCTGAATTTGGCTGCGATGTTGGACAGATTCTGTTTAAACGGACGCGGCGTTTAAACGTCAGCGATTTGCACGAACGCCCCAGCAACGCGGAGTCCAGCACTAAACGTTGTGCTCACTCGGCTATCGGACTCTCTCTTCTGCTAATAGGTCGTGCATGCCATTAATGTGGCATGATCACCTTGAATGCAAGTAACTTATTCTTGCCGACGTGCTAGCTCGCTCGCTGGCTAAAATGGACGTTAACCTGCAGTTCTGGAGAAGTGAGGGCCAGGTATAAACGTGCACCTAGACCCGATATGTATCATGCGAAGTTGATGTTAAGGGCTTCTACAAGCAGCTTATGCATTAGCAGCTGGCCAATGTATTAGCCGGGTAGAAAGTGTAGCTCATAGCTTGGGAGCTTGCAAAATAGAATAGAATAGAATTTGGGATTTGCTGGTGGCTAGAGGGCCAACTGGGCAGTTCAGAGCTGTAGATATGTAGACTAGATAGTCTAGCTAACTGAATATGAGTTTGCAAATGCAGTGAAAATTTGTAACCTGTTACACTTTATCTTAACCTAATCGTTAAACAGTTTTTGGATGAACAAAGTTAGGAATATACCACTTTTGCAATCAAATGTCCTTAGAAATATTGTGTCAGACCAATTGGGCACAAAATAAAAATATTGAACTCCTCTGTGTGCCTGGGCGTTTCCTTTGCAGTCTTTCCTGGGCAGACTTTACCATTGGGTGAATATTCTTGATCCAAGTGGTCTCCTTTCCTCAGACGTGAGTACATTCTCCGTACACTATTGCCCCATTCATTCGTACCCTGTACGGATGGACTATTAGGTGTGTACTATTTTTGGAGAAGGAGATTAAAAAAAAAAAAAAAAGATTTGTGTGAACGCATCTTTGTGTAATTAAGGGGGCAGTGTCAAAAAGTTTAATTGCTTTCACACCGAATTTATGAAAATATGAGTGACATGCAAATGAGTTGTACTGTTTACTGTTAGATATCTTAGTGTGTTGTTGCCAACATGACAAGGTCGGTGAAGTAACGTGAATACATGTGATATTGGTAGCAACAGTACAGGACACTGGTACTGCATATTCACTTATGACTTGTGACTTAAGGCCAACACCGTTTCATTGCATGTACTGAGCATCCACAGTACAGTTGTTGGTTTAGGATCCAAATTTTATTTGGTAACCCTACTGAAAGAGTGGCTCAAAGCATGAAAACTCAATCATTCAGCCTTACACACACACACATACACACACACACGTATATATAACCAATTAAAATATTGCTTTGTTTTGACCAACTAACCTAGAACAATTAGGAATGTGGTGGAACTGGATGTTCATAAAAGGACTTTGGAAGCCATAGGGACATCATTCAAACATTTAATGGGAAATGGAGCTTCTCTGTGAATAGAAATCCCAGCCTGAAGGGACTGTGTCATGTCGTACTGTCTCTCTTGAGCAGGATGAAATTGAAAAAGCCCGTTCCCAGCTTGGGAACACAGCAGATCTGCACAGTAAAAACAAGGTATGTGCGCAGCAATGGAAAATGACCAGATATGTTGCACTAGATCTGTCCATTCTGATGCCATGATTTGGAAGAGCAATGTGTTCTTGTTTCCTTCAGGTCATGGATGCATGGAAGCTGAGCCTAGTAAGTTCAGAAGGGTTCATTAAACTACACATGACTTAAAAAATTCCTTTAATGATAATAGGTAAATGGGAAATGAGAACTGATATGGTGTCTTTGTCTTGTAATAGTCACTGTTAATGTATAACTGTGGTTCATCACTGTTTTTAGGATTTTGTGAAAAAAGTTTCACATAGAGGGAAGATATGTCTCAAAATTACTAAAAGTGAATTTGTAATATTTTGCAAATCTTCTTCAGTCCTCTGTTCACCCTGATACTGGTTCCACACTTCCAGTCATATTCCGTCCTCCAGGTAGGAAATTTTTAGGTTTTCTTATATTAGGCATATTTTAGAAGAAAAAATGCTGTTTCTGTGGTTTATGGGGCAATCGACAGAGCCTGTTCTTTTTGTCCACACATTTTGGTCATAATCATTACTGTTTGGTACAGTTTGGTTGGAATATCTACTTCGTACACTGTTTAAACACCCTTGTTTTAAGAAATGTAGAACTGCAAGAGAATGGCCTTAGCTTCACAGATCAGTATCATCTCAGTTATTTAAAGGCACACCAAATCCACATTCTTACAGTCTCTCTCCATTGTCCTCTCAGCATTCCTTCCAATTGCATCTCCTTTGGTGAGTGTAAACCCTTTCAAAGGAAACTGTTCACAGATGTTATTTCTGTTAGATAGGTAAGTTCTTGTACACTTATCAGTTGGTGATTTCTGCTTTTTTCCAGGTCATTGGCAGCTTTTTGCCACACAACGGTGTAAAACCTGCTCTCTTTTGGCAGGTTGGTGGGTCTGTGTGATTTCAGGTTTACACACACAACATAGGGAATCTGAACTTTTTTCTTCTTTTTGGAGAAGAGGAAACCAGATGTATACATTAGGTGCAATTTCAGTGAGCTGAACACAAGTGCCTTTTAAAAAACTGCTGTAATCAGCTGAGATACTCAGAAGCTCATATTTTTATTTTCTAATTATGATAATTGTCATTTAGAAAAAGTCTAGAAATCACAGCATGCAATACAAGTTACATTACGTTACAGTTACATTGATTTTTTTTTTTTCAAAGTAAACACAGGTTGTTTGTTTTAATTATCAAAAACTGAAACATGGAAGAGGTTTGCATTTTAAATAAATGGCCATTAAGTAACTGTGGCATCCATACAGCTATCTAATGCAACTGCAAGTGGCCACACTGGGCAATAGATTAAATGTAAGTCAGGTTCTTTAGATACTGTGTCCGTCATGTGGAAGATGAAATCACAGTGAAAACTGAAGTGTTGTGTTTGTTCCAGCTTGCAAAGTCAACACAGAAAACAATAGAAACTCAATCAGCACATTTCATGTTATTTATATACGTGCAGTATGTACCATGTTATTTATGGCTCTAGTAACAATTTCTGTTAACAAAGTGACCGTACGGATAACATTTGATAACAATACCTGAATAGCTTTCAACAAGGAAGGATTAACAATGCTTCTCTCTAGTTTTTGTTGCACAGTTTTAGTGCTGGATTCAACTATGCCAACAGAAATGCCACTTCCCGCAAGGTAAATGCATCCCTTCAGTGTAACCCTTCTTGTACAGAGGTTACTTTCCTTTGTGGAATTAAGTTCTGTCAAATACCTAGGAGTTTTAACCCATTCATATTAATAATCTGTAAGTAGTCCAAACAGCAATTGTTTTTCACACCTACACTCACTGTAAACCTGTCATGAAAGGAAAAAAGATATGTGTAAGCATCACATTCCTTAGCACATAAATACTTTACATGTATACAGTCCCCCATACAGATCCTGAGCAACACAGGAGTAGCTAGTGGTCAACATCAGTGAACATGAAGGGCGAGTTGAAGTTGAATTGAAGTGGCCATGAGGAGAATATTGATTTAATCCTTCTCTTATTCTTGTTAGGACAACAAGGTGTCCCTGAAACAGTTGGTTTTAATTGTTGGATCAGTCACGTATGCAACGTGTGTGGGGGTGAGTTAATGTGAATATGCTTTTAATGTTTTATTGAAAATGTCATGGTCTCAGGGAATTTCAGGCATTTTTGCAGAAACGGTAGTCATGTATGCATGTATGCATACAATATGAACATTTTCATAATGCCTCATTCCTCAAAGGTAATCCAAATCCAGTGTGCTTTAAGGCATTAAAATCTCACACATTGTTTTTCTGGTGAAGAGTCAAGTTCAGAGAAGAATGTTCACAGTGTTTATTGGGAAACCAGGATAATCTAGTTTAGTAAGAATATTTCTTCAGCTGTGCAGTTTTGGAATGTGTTGCAGTATCACTTCAATCACTGGGTTAAAATCTGTCCCTGATATATATGACTTGTTTTCATTTTCAGACTCTTCCTCAGTTTTTAATGACACGTTATGGGCTAACAAGCCCTTCTGTCCAGAGGTTTTTCAGATCAGTGTTGCCCGTTCCACTTTCAGGTATGTGTCACCTGTTCACCTCACAGTTAAGCACTCTGGAAAGTTCCATTTTTGACATTTGTGTTACAGGGTTATACACATTCAAAACCAGCAGGTGATTTTTTCGGGGTTAAAAAAAAAAAAAAAAAATACAGCTGCATGCCTTTAAGGTCAATGGTGTCTAATCCACCACTCCTAGGGTTGTGGTATATCTATGTTTTTAAATGCAGTAGAACAGTCACATCTGATAATGTACTCTATTCCAGCTTGCCTCAGTGCCTTCAACGTACTCGTTGTGAGAGCTGAAGAGTATGAAAATGGGATCCAAGTATTTGATTCTAATGGGAAAGTGGTTGGAGTCTCACAGAATGCTGGAATGAAGGTGGGAAGACATTTATCACAGAGAAGGCTCTTCAGCTTTGCTCTGAAGTAAAGGAGGATTGGCATTTTAATTATAATACCAATGCATTGTTTTTGTTTTAATGGGCAGTAGTTGGAGTGTGAAATTTATTTAATAGGTATGAGCCATAGGTATTTGACAATGAACCATAGGAGCGGTGTTTATCAAGGCATACAAAGCACAAGGTAACAGGTGCAACCTTACATTTTCTTGCAGTTTTATTTTTTCCTTTAGCTTCTTGCGCAGATTAGGAACTTCTTAATACATGTCGAGGATACTCCAAGAAGTAGATGGGCCAAGTGAAATACGTAATGTCAGGACCTAGCACAGTGGTTGTATGTGTGTATAATTTTGTGCAGCACTGATGCTGGTGTACACATATATGCATCACAAGTGTAACACAGCAGCAGACTGAAGGTGTTTGTCTCTCTGGCAGGCTGTGAATGAGACTGCTGTGTCCAGAGCTGTAATGATAGGTACCACTGCAGCTGTTCCAAATCTGCTTGTTGGCTTCTTACAAAGGTAATCACTGCTCTCTCCCTTTTCCCTTCACAAAGAAAAAAATATGGATGTATATAAGAAAATAGGACCCACCAAAAAGAATTATTATTTATAAGAATTATTATTCTCAGGTGTTACACCAGAACAGATTACCAACATATATGTTAAAGGAATAATTTATTGTACACAGAAAAAATAAAGAAACATACCAAGCAGAACCTCAATAAATTCTGTGATCCTAGTGTTGAGAAACAAAAGGATTGTGTTTACCTTTGAAAGTGGTTAGTTGGATGGTACCCCAACCTGAATTTAATGTCCTGATTGATGTCCCAAAACTAATCAAATCTTACCTTCTTCAGCCAAATCACAATTAGATGTTTATAGTCAGATCTGAGTGAGGGTGATACAATTTGGTTGAAGGAACAAAGGGCTTGTGATTAGGGGAAGGTGCAAGTTATGTCAGGGGGACAGGAAAGTAAGCATGTTTTGTGCATTTTGGGACAAGCAGTGAGAGTACAGGGTGTATGTTGATCAGGTTGTTTCCAGTATATAAGATAATAGAATATATGTGCTTGATAACATTTTTAAGTAGAACACCCAAGGAGAGACATAGTTCAGAATGTGTTTTTTTTGACTGCGTAGTTTACATAAATGGCAGCCGTGACTGTGAACTAGCAAGTCCTACTGAGCATGAGATAAAAAATATGCCATTTTCTTCAGGACAAGGTTTGGCCAGAGGAGCCCCCTGGTGGTGGCACCATTTCGCCACATCATTACTGCCCTGGTTCTGGGCCTGATGATCCCTGTGTCCTTCAGTCTCTTCCCACAGCTGGGGACGGTAGGTTGTTATAATGGAATACTCCTCAGCCTGTATGGAACTGAAGAGCTCTCATGCTCAGGAAAATATATGTGAAGTATAGCTGGATAGCTCAGTAGGCTGATATAAGTAATGTTGTCCAGTGAATTTATTTTATTTATTTTTTTTTGGAAATTGTAAATATGATTTAGTTTCATGCAAATTCCACGGACATGAATTCATGGAGAAGTAAAAATCAGGAAGAAAAAGTAGGCGAATGTTGTCCTCATTTTATTTTTCAGATTCAAAAAGAGAAATTGGAAAAGGAACTCCAGGCAGCCACGTCAGATGGACAGCTGTTCTACCACAGGGGGCTCTGAGATTCCATTCAGCAGGGCCTGCTGCTCCACTGACCAAGAGAGGAGAGGACAGTGGCAGGTGCTGGGGCAGAAAGTTTGCATGGCTAGTGCTCTTAATGATCACTGTATGTAGTCCACACAGGGGGTTCATTTCAGCAGGGTCATTTCTTAATGGGATAATTTACAGATTTATAAAACACAACCATCTTCACATCTCTCAGTAATGGTAGTTGTATTCAACATCTGTAACTGTATTTATTTATTCTCACTGTAACTGTGAACATTTCTGTGTGGTTTTCATTTTGCAATGCATTTTTGTAAATAAATTGTGATCGCAATGCAGCTGTTACAGCAAATTATGATTCACCCAAAACAAATAATGTCTAATTACAGATTTTAAAAAAATCATTAAAAATCATAGGAGGAATCTGATTTCAAGAAAAGCAGCCACATCATGGTTACAATTGATTGCTAAGAGGATGAAAACATTTGCTTTCTAACTTGACAGGGATATACGGTATATACACACAATGTTAAAAAGAATATATTCAACAATGTCATTGTAATTTCACTATTAAAAATATTTGGAGGTTATTTCCACTGACCAATGGCATTAGTCAGTAGATATTTTTAATACAGGTCAGTGGTAATCTTCCTATTCATATATAGATATATGGCTAAAAGTAGTCATTGCCTGACTGAAGCATTGTGTCTGTTTCATTTTCACAGTAAAAAGAAAATAGAAATCCTGCATGCTTAATTTGGGAGTTACATTTCCATTTTGCACAACATTCTCACAAACAAATATTGTCAGCTCAATTTACCAAAGATAAATTCTATTCATCTGACATTTTGTTAGACTTTAGACATGTTGAATGCTTTTACTCATTAATATGTAAATATGTTTTCATAAACAAATGTGGATGACTGCGCTAACTTTCCTTTTTTGAAATTGGCACTATATGTAACTATACTACAGTGTAGGTCAGTGAAGCTGTTGGGATACTTCTCAGCTAATAGGTTAAATCTGCACTCAAGTCCAAATGGATTAGTAAAGAAATGTGGCCATGGTCAGAAGATGCAACATCTTTCCTGGGAGAAAGCCTCATTTTTCACAAATTTTATTAGAACACAGATAAGTGAGTAATTATAGTACCATCACTTTCTGTCAGATAACTTTAAATAAAGGGAAGATTAAAAATAGCTCTTTAATCCTTTAGGTCATTTGGATCAAAAGTTGGGCTTATGTAAGCAAACCATATGTTGCAGAGAGACATTAATTTTATATGGAAACAAGGACTGACTTACTGGAACTCTGCCTACTCTAAGAAGTGAAGGCTTGGAGTGGACCCATGCAGATGATCAGGGTCAACCTTAATAACTTAAAAGAGTGTGCAGGTCCAAGTGAAACTCAATCATTCTTTGGAGAAAATCTCTGGCCGGCAGCAGATGTGCCCCTGATGTGGCTGACGCAGTATATCTGGAGGCAGGCATTTTTTAATATGGCCAAACGTGCCAAGAGGAGAGAAGAGATTTTTATTCCCAGAACAGCCATTGACACCCACGGTGACCTTAACCAAAGCACTTGACCTCTGTCCCTTCCTGATTCACAGCTGTATCAACAGCCACAATGAGCTGAAACTGAACCAGCTCGCTGTGTGGATCTCAGACAAGTGCAGCATTGTCCTGCTAAATATGTACGCAGCCGTTTTTTTTTTTTTTTTTTATACCTATGCTGTATTATTGGAGGACATTTATTTCACTCAAACCATTTCAAGTCAAGCAATTTGTATGTACCATAGCGGTATTTACAGTACAGTCAGGTTGTCAGATTTTACACTGGGCATTTTCCCGAAGGAATAAAAAAAAAAAAAAAAAATTCAGTAACTCAGTATTACCAAGTATAGAAAGATTGAAAAGTTATTCCACAGCCCCTTTTTAGGTGATGAGCTCCTAGAAAATAGTTGAGCTCCTAGAAAATAGTGCAATACTAAAAATGGTATTACTAAAAACAGCACCTTAACAGACTCAGCACAAACACTTCTGACTTAAAAAAAAAAATCTCTTAGCAAGGAACAATATACCAGATATCCCACCTGCTTATAATGCTGAGCGGGAAGTCCATCTTGGCACACAGCTATCTTGCATCAGTTTTTTGTGGTCAGAGACTGACAACATACTCACCAGGGGTTTTTCTTGATATTAAGATATATTTTCAAGGTATGAGAAAAAAATCTCAGGCTAGTGCAATGGAAAACCATTTATTCTTACAATGTGAGTGTGTGCGCCAAAAAGCATTTAGGTACCCTTATTAATTCTAACCTCTTTTCATCTAACCTGGGAATGTTTACAGCGCTACTATCACAATGCCAAAGCGAGCACGAGGCTAGTGATATTTATTTAAAGTCCTTACATGAACTGCAGACCCTTTCATAATAACCTTAAATATGTCATTATGGATTCCACCTCTACCTTTTCCACAGCTGACTCACAAAACAGTTGTCACATGAGGCTGTTTCTGATTAGCTTAAGTATGCAGTCTATAATGACAGTCATCAATCTAAAATTTATATCTGTTTGCATGCAGAAAGCCATGCACTGTTGGTCTTCATTGGATTTAATTTCTGAGGCATCTGTTCACAAAGAGAAACTTTGGGGGATAAGTACCTTCGGATTGCAGCTCAGTGGTTCACTAACTCTCTGCACTCAGGTGCACTGATGTACCCATGCAAAAAAAGAATATATTTAAAATATATTTTTGTGAATATATTTAGCCCAATAAATATATTTAAATTTATATATTTTAGTATATTTTTTTGCATCACCTTAATATATTTTAAATGCAATTGCGATATATTCTTGGGCTGAATAACTGTTACAATATTACAGTATTACTATCTTTTACAATCATTTTCATTTGGGTAGAACACCGTGGTAGACACAACTTCTGATTCCCCGGGCATTCTAATGAAGCACTTAACTTTACAACCTATATAGATATGAATAATAACTAATCCCATTAACATGACCCCTTTATTCAAATGGTTTCTTTTAATACTGTACAAAAAATTCCTCTCAACAATGTGAGAGGGAATCACATTGCTTTTACGGAACTTATCCTCTCAGTACACAGTCAGTACACATACACACACACATAATCATATCAAATGGCATTACTTAATGTACTGACATGACTGACAAGCATCACGCTTGCTGTCTTTATATCAAAACTCAAAATGTGTAGCATTATTATAACAGAGACTATGCAATTCCAGAGTATTTATGTGTGATGTGTTGATATTTTTTCATTTGATTCTAAATCACAAATGTTTATTTCAGAATATGCAGTGAAAATTATTGAGGAGCTGCAACACTATTGTTGTACTGGAGATGGTCAGATGATTTATTTGGAAACTAAAAGGTTATGAATTGCTCCAAATTAGGTAAGATTCAACAATGTAGGTAGAATTCTTTCCTTGCAAAACTTAACTGTTCTTTCCTTGCAAAACTGTATGATTAACATACTCAGACATGAAACACTTAGTAGTAAATTAGCAAGCATCCTCATTCAGTGCCAACAAACGGAAATGTAGTGCCTATGTAAATTAGAAGGTCAGGAATGTTCTGTGCAGAGTTGTCACAGACATTTTTTCTTTTCTTCAGTTCCTCTGATTTGAAATTAAATATGCACTGTGGAAGGAAAATATTATAATAAATGTTTCTGCTCAAACATTGCATTTTCCAAACATAACAGAAGATAACAGTATTGTCCCAACATGAATAATCTGACCTCTGTACCCTCTTGCTCCAAATCCACTCGCTGTCTGCATTGCCCACTTTCTGTTAACACCTCAAGGCTATATCCTCTAACCAGCTCCCTTTCATCTTCTTTCTGTATTCTGTACACTGCCAGCTGTTTCCCCTTTGCCTTTAACAGCTCTTGCATATATATGCACACTAAGTGATTTTGCGCCCAGTGTATGAATACCGGGGCCAATGTGAAACCTGAAGAAAAATGAGGCATTTGCTCTCTAGCTCTGTCCCAGAAGGTGCGATTTGCAAAGAAATTCTATAGCGAGCGTGGTGTGAGCAGGAAGCGGTCTGCACTCTTTACAGCAAGTTGCAAAGTTACATTTGCAGCCTTCAGTGAAGCCATTGAAGAACAGAGCTTCCATAATACAGATATTGTGACACATCTGAAAAATAAGAAGGAAAAACTAGATGTTTCAAGTCAGAAAAAAGGTGATTGCTGAGATATTTTGGCAATATATTGCCTGTATTTATTTTAGTACAGTGTTCTGCTTTTAAAAGTATTTAGCCATTATATGATATTTGATATATTCAACCATTCAGCCAATTACCAGTTCCTGGTTGCAGTTACATTATCTGTATTTGCATGTTGGAAACTCTACTTCAGCATAGAAACTGTTGCAGCAAATGGATAGTTTTCTTAATGGGAAAATAAACAAATGTCTTACATCTCCTTTCTCGCATGAGTACATCAGAAGGCAGTACGTTATAAATTGGAAGCCAGACTTGAAAGGTCCTTAAGCAAACCCTGGCGATCCCCCCTAAACTGGGGATTTTGCCATTGCTGTGGGGTAGGTTTCCCTCTGTGCAGCAGTTTGCTGTCTCACCCTCACTCCTCTCACTACTAATGCTGTAGTAATAATACACAACAATACAATGTACAACATTATGTAATGCATAATGCACATTTACCCTTGCCTTTCAGTGTTACCTTATCAACATTTTGCACCCTGAAACCCTCTAATATGTAATAGTCATTATGCTCCAGGCTATGTACATCTTTATAAAAATACTTGCTCAGGCTTGAGTCTGTATTTACACAAGGGGGATTATTTCATTTTAATTTATAGCAACCCGTGTCAAATCTGTAGATGAGTGTATCTGAATAAAGTCGTTGGACACATTTCTAGTGATTCTCATAATAATTCTTTTAATCATCATGGTTCAATCAGACAGCTTCTTTCTCATTATTCTGTCAGGCATTTTGGACCCAATTCATAGTCATGACCCAAAGACATGCAGGAGCAGTGGCCTTTCAGTTAGCTCTCAGTTAGCCAGTAGGTGGCAGTATTGTACAGAAAATACAAAAATTCTGTATTGACAACTTGTGTATTGCATAATGTTATTGATGGACCAATACTGGTTTCGGCCTGTTCATACTCTAATATTTTGAACTCTAAATTGTCAATTTATTGTTAGAGAACATCTTAAATGATTTTGTATTGCGTGATCAGTACCAAAAATAATTTAATTTGTATTTCACAGCCTGAATTATTGAATGCAGCCACATTTGAGTAGAGGTCTTGTAACTTTAAAAGTGAAGTGCTAGTTGTTAAAATGGTAGAATCTGAGTTTTAGTAACCGAGGGAGTATGCCTGTGAATTACAAGAGAAACATTTGTCAGTAAGGGTTAAATGATCTTGAATTTGGAGAAAAAGGCACATGTTAATCACTTGCATTATGGAATTGTATGTCTTTACTCCATACTACCCATAATGCACCTGTTTTAAGAGTAACATTGTTATCAACAGTAACAATAGAAGATTTATTTTTATTTATTCTATAATCTTTGCTACTAAAGGAACTTAGGAAGCGCCATGGATTTGGTATTTTGCAGTTCAAAACATTGAATTTCAAGAACTGAATATGAAAATCAAATCAGGGTTCTAAAAAGTGGGAACTGTAACAGCTTAAAACTGTCCTTCTTTCTGGGATTCAAAAGCCACATCATAGTTTAGATTCACTTCAGTCTGACATACAGCATTTCATTTGTGATGATTGACATCACAGCCATGTCAGATTTTGAGGACCCCCTTGAAAACAAGATGGTACATCTCAAGGGGTTATTCCTAATAAAGAATTTCCAACAGACTGAAGTATCCATCCACACATAAGCATTTTCTGTCATGCTCACTCGCAAGTTCAAACGCACTGAATTGGAGATGCTAGTTAGTAAAGTGTGAAGATGATAAAAAAAACAAATATAAAATGCTGGTTTTACTATCCTTTTACATAATAAGAATTGATTGATATTTCATTTATCATTACATTAAATCAGGATGGGGGTGTGATATTGTCCTGTGGTGAAGCAAATGGGTCATTAACTACTCCAGTGTGGTTTCCTGTTACACCACCATCACAGCTTAGAGTGGAATATTCTCCTTATACCACAGCTACTGAACTGAATGAAGACATGCACTAAGGGATATGAAATATTGTCTTTTATTTTCTTTAAGAAAAACAGTTAATTGAATTAACTGCGGCATCACTGAATTTTGTATATGGTCTCTGAATTTAACTGGATTTTTAAATGGGGCCATACAGTGAATTTTGTTCCAAAGACACATTAGTTTTTTAGTTTTTTTTAGTTAGATTTTATTTTAAAAAATCTTCATTTCATATTTGTATTTTTTTTCCAGTGGCAGTAGTACATTTTGTTATTCATATTCATGAGCCAATGCCTGACTGGCTAACAATACTTGCAACAGCCCAGCCCCCTCATATGGAATTTGAAATGTATTTAATTAATTTACTGTTGCTCATGTTTGAATGCAACAAAAATTTCCATCACAAGATCACCATTGGTGTCAAGATAGCTTATTTACAAATACATCTTGAATCGGCATGAGAAAAAGAAACTCAAGCCCATGAGGGCAGCGGTGTCAGCAGTTGTAGCTGACCTCTCCTGTACTAGCTAGGTGGTAAATGGCCCACTCTAGTTACTTTCCCCATCAGAAACGATAACATTATCTCTCCGCATTTATTGTTTACCTATATAAGGTAAATAATTAACTAACCTGAGACAAAAGGCTTAGCTAGCTAAACAGTGCTAGCTAGGTAGTCCCTAATTGGATCTCATGAGGTTGTTGCTATTGACATTAATTACCCTGTTGTGTGGGACAGTGCTGGCCTCTCCTCTGATTATATGTGCAAGCTTGAATGTGAATTGTTACGAACACTGGATAACTATTAACTATTTGCCAAGGCACAGAAACACCTCCACTCAAAGGAAGGGTTTTAGCTGGCTAACATGCTAGGATTCTCTATTGCAGAGCTGCGGTTCTCTCTCTGAGGGCAAATGATCTGCAAGCTCTGCTCAATACTGTAGGAAAAATAATGTCTAGGAAATATATTTCTCAAGAAAATATGGCTTTGTTTCGTTGTTGAATCCTTCCCATTACCTGCTTAGCAAGCCATGATGTTACAGTAAACAAACTTAGGTTAGCTACCTAACAAGCAAAACTAGAGAGCAAAACTAAATTACAGAAACAAAGATTTATGTCCCAACAACCTGAAATTGAATACAGTAGATAATAATGTTGCTTGCCAGCTACTTGCATGCTTTAGATGGGTTATAGATTTTTGGCACTGCTCCTTGCTTCAGGATCAACTTTCGAGCAAATCTCACATCAAATTGCACCTTGCTCACATTGCAATCAGCCAAGAAATGTACTGAGCATGCACTAATGCGAGAACTTTCATTGAAACATTCTAGGCAGAAATTAATTGTAGTGTGACATAGTGCGGATTGCTTCAGCTTTTGGAAGGCTGTGCAAGGATTTATTTGCAGACTGACAGCCAGCTACAGCACGTTTTACATGGCCTTTGTGTTTACGTGGGTGGTTGCGTTGGATTGCAGGCAGCATGGAGTGGCATGCAAATGATAGATTAAACATGATAGGTCTATTAAAATGAAGCCTGGTTGTGATGTAGAAGCTGGTGTTAATTCTAAACTACTTGTAATAGAGGGAGATTTTTCAGATAGCAACATTACACAATGGCACTGACCACAGGTCAGATTTTTAACTGCACGGCACCTTTAAATATGTAGTTTGCTAACTAACAAGCCTTAGGTCAAATGGAATATTTTGGTAACAATGACACTAACAACCAAAATGCAAAAATTCATATGAATACAAATAACCAAATAACCAGGATGAGGAGGCCCCAGATGTAATGCTTCTGCTGTGGCACCGCATGTGTGTTTATGTATTAATTTTAAGTTGTAATGAAGGTATGCCTCCTGGAACTGTATCTCAGCCAAGTTGCTGTTGGAACCCTGTCAAATAATAAGAATCAGCATTTTGTCCAAGCTGTGGTACAACCAAGTAATATTTGCATAGCTACAAAATAAGCACAAAAAATATATATAAAACACTAAAATGATACAGCTATGTCACAATGAGAAACTGCTCATATCAGGAGCATGGGTGTTTCGGTCAGTGGCACCATTTTGTGTCTGAAAATGCCAAATGCCAAAGCAAGCTTAAAAGCTCCCACACGCGTGTATTCTTCTCTAATGAGTATCTGCATTTCCGTCAGGTTCAGGATGATAAACTTTTTCTGCATACACTACATAATTATTTCCAACATCTCCTGTAATTCCTTTGAACCTAAATATTTTTGTGATGAAACAAAGGCTTTGTTAAAGCTCTGAAAAATGCATTTAGGTTCGTTCCCAACCGATTTAGTTCTCTGAGTAAATCTTAAAGTTCACATGACCAGATGCATTTCTCAGTTACAGAAAAAAATTCTTTATGAATGACAAGGTAATTCCTGACTCCTCTTCTTTCTTAAATATCTAATGTTAATATAATTTCCTGTGGAAAAAATCCATTAATTTCCTTCAACTCTCCCATTAGCCATCTGTGTGGAACTCTGCCCTCTAAACTGATTTCTGACTGATGTTTGTAGGAGGCCAGATTTGCAAAATATTTAAGGCTTAAAAATATTACCAAGACAATATTTTTTATCATTTATGGTGCGCTTGACCGTACCATTACCTTTTGTTTGGGCTTTTTAAAAACCACAGCCTATTAAATGGCTCATAGAAAACCCCAGCTATCTGCACTTATTGAGTACATATGTTTTCCTATATTTTAACCTTGTTATCCAATATCCTGTCATATTGGCCCAATGTATTTTCAGTGCTGTGTCTTAATCCTAACAGAAAGACTCACTTTGGATTTTGAGCTATGCCCATTATTTGAAATTTAAAGTCATCATTGTATGTTCATACCCTAATACCGCTAATCATCCGCCTGGGCTACTGCATGGTCTTAGTGAGCCACAGAAACAGTGGTGGGAAAAAGTCAACTAATACAAAACTTTTGTTAATAGTATTAATTAAGCTATACTAACATGAATTGAGTAATGACTCAAATGTTATCTCCAATGAAGAATGCTAGAGAGAGTGCTATTACTTGTATGTGAATTGTGCATGTGTTGTTCCTTACTGTCCTTTAAATATAGAGACATTCACATTAGCTGTCTAACTGTAGAATATAGTTATTCATTGACTTGGCAGCAATGTGGCTTGGTTTCAGTTGGCTATAAGGTGTGGAAAGCTCTCAGAGAAAATAAATTCATTATTTAATATACTTATCATAGTATCATCACTGTCATTTTCTACTTACGTTCTTTTTGACTTTAAATAAAAGAATGTGGTGTTATTTTTTTTATTTTTGTGGAGTAATTGGGTCAAATAGGGGGAAAAACTTCCTCAGGAGCCAGATTGCTTTTGTAAGTTCCTGTCTGGTACTGCAGCATGGGTGGGAATAATTTTAACAGTGGGCAATCAACCAATAGGACACTAAGCAGGGGTAATCATAGGTCAAAAGCACCAGAACATGTACCAAAATGTATGAGGGCCAGGTGGTGATTAAAGATGTTATAGATGTTCATGGATTGTAGACACAATACTTGTAGCTGTTGTTTCATTAACTAGTTATATTTGCAATAATTATTTATGCCCATAGATTAGAAATAAAACAATCTCATAAATAGAAATTAGACTAATTTTCACTGAGGAAAACCCCTAAGCTTTTTAATGATATCAAAAGGAAAGACTGGAAATTAAAGACTGAAATTAAAATTCCTGTATCCTATGTGTACAGTTTGGAGAGGATGCAAGATGGATAACACTAGGGTCAATAACATGAAACACCGCTCTGAGTTTATATTAGTGATTATTAGTTAATATTAATTTTAGTTATGTGTATATACTTTCAACAGATGAAGAAACATGAGAACAATGTAGTCCACATGAGATGTGCAAACCTGAAATGATTTTTAAAACCAATAACACGACAGACTTAATGAGCTACCTTACCCTGTTGCCTATCCTAGCTGTCAAATGTTACCTGTTTGTTAACACATTAAATGAGTATATAGGAGGCACTATGGCATAATGATTCTGTAACTGTTTCTGTGCACTGCAGATAAATTATGTTCTAGTTGATGTTATATATCCACACTGCAGAGTCTCTCTAATATTAGTACTGTATATGTCCTCTTATGTCAAGAACCAAACCCTGGAAATCCAGAACTGGCTCGCGTCCACGTGTTGAATACTTCACCCAGAAATAAAGCTTCGGAGCCCATTGTGGCAGGGGATTTTTAAGTCTGGCACACTTTGGAGAGCGCAGCAGAGAAAACTGTTTTGGCAACTTAGATATCTGAGCTGTCTGTTTCTGTAGGGCTATGCACTCTGAATCGATACGTGTAGAGTTTTCCCGTGAGGATGTATTTACTGCGTCAATACTGGCGCTTGTATAGCATGTGCTGCAGAAGGGGGGAGTTTTGCTGTGACACTGTGGATGTGCTAAAGTCAGCACTAGGAAAGAAGAGCATATATCTGTACCGTGCTCACTGAAGCACATACTCATGTCAGGCAGCCAAGTGTGCAGCTGTTCGTGACAGTGACTGAATTCTTTGCACAGTACAACAGCAGGAGTGTCGATCATGTCAGGAAGGGAAGAATCTGACATAGTGTCTGTGCATTTTTAGTATGACTTATAAATAGATGAACAATTTATTTTTATGTAAATGTATACTTTTATGCTTTTTTATTTTTAAAACATTCATGTAAATATATGATTTAATAAAAACTTAATGATGACGTCTGTTGGAGTATAGAGGGTTCCACACTGAGACAAGATTAATACACAGTTTTAGTGGTTCTAAAGTCAGAGTGAAGGGGACAAAAAAACAATGCAAAGTGTAGAATAGAACATAACATGCAGAGTGTGGTGCTCAGGCTGGAAAGAACAGTCTGCAGAAGGCAGAGATGGAGAGGCCAGGTCAGTGCACAGTGTCACATTACAGTCACACACATCTGCTCTCGTTTCCCTCCTTCTTACTGTACTCCACGCTCACAATTATTGCATATATTTGTTTAAGCCGCCGCTTATGGAAATCTCATGAAGACAGCGTGACTCAGAAAAAAGGCAGCTAGGTATTGCTCTCAGGACATGAAATGCAATCTTGAAATGGAAAACTTAAATGGAGAGGTCTAAAAAGTTATTTGGATGATACTCTTGTATAAAAGGCCTGTGTTTGGTTTCTCATTGCAGGCCAGCAGCAGCAGGCCCCATTGTGATAAGAGAAAGTCTAATGTTACCTGATCTGGTATAATGTGGACCAATTACCACTTCATTGCACTTCATTACACCACTGTAATAGGCGCTGGGTCAATGTTGGAGTTACAGCTGCTTGAGAAAATTGAGTCGTCATTGATAATATGATAAAAAGTGACAGTGAGAGGCCAGAGTACAAATTATTGAAATTTCCTGTCCGTTAGGAAACACTATAACCCACTTTAGTGAAGAAGGGCTGGCAGTCCCCAATGCAATTGAGATGCATATGGATAGAAAGCTATAATGATCACAGGCTAGCTCAGGCATCAGAAAGAAAAAAATAAAAGGATAATTTTTAAATAATATGTATATTTTTTGTATGTATGTATGTAATGTATGTATACAAGTCTTATAAGGAAAGCAATAATTTGTTTGGAGCTCTATTCTATGTATATATGGATGAAGCAAAATAACCAATTATCCATATCAAGGGTGTCGTTAATGTAAGCGCACAAGTCTGTATTATGCTTTCATAGTGAATATATAACACTTAAATAAACACTTGAAAAATGTAAAATGAAAAATGCAAATATCTGCAAAGTCACAGACTGAAGTAGCTCTAGATTATACCCAAGTGTTTTACTACTCAGATGAGACTTACCACAGCAGAAACACCATATTTTACAGAAATACAAGACCTGAGGCCAAAAGCAGGTTTTGCCTTACTTGAAATCTGATTATTTTTGTCACCAAGCTAATGTTTTATGCATATCATGCAGAAGAGCTATATGAAATTGTAGACATTAAACTGACACTGACTGTAGATCAACACATCCATGTAGTAAACAGCAGTATAGCATAGTGGTAAGAAGCAGGGCCTGTGCCTTGGGAGAGGTACTTAACCCACAATTGCCTCAGTAAATATCCAGCTTGTATATGTCTCATACAGTTTCAAAATGTGAATTGATCACAATTGTAGGAAAAATAGGGGCGGCAGTGGTTAAGGAGCAGGACTCATAACCAAAATGTTGCTGGTTCGATCACCTGCTGGGACACTGCTGCTGTACCCTTGGGCAAGTTACTTAACCCACAGTTGCCTCAGTAAATATCCAGCTGTATAAATGAGTAACATTGCAAAAACTATAACCTATGTAAGTTTCTGTGAATAAGAGCATCTGCTAAATGCCAATAATGTAAATGTAAACATTTGAACCCCCACTTCCAATAAATAAATAAGATAAATAGATACATAGATAAACATATGAATGAACAGAATGGATCTCCAATTTCTTTATGCACAAATGATTGCAAATGGGATAATCCTATTGATGGAATGAGAGAAAGATTTGTTCTTTATTTGTTATTTGTTTCAGGAATTTTGATGGTGTAACTTTCATCAACAGAAAAAATGTTTGGAATTTGTTGAATCTGTTGTGCACCAGTAGTTAAAAAACACCAAGAATTATTTTTTTTTCATTAGCACACTTATCATTTTAGTCCAAATATTTAAGAACAAAGAAGAGACAGAAGAAGACATTGCACTAATTCGAAAGGAGTAACCACACATTTTAGCCATAACCTTTCAAACTGAGCAGTGAATGACATAATGGTTTACAAATTATTAAGAGATAAAAATGTGAGATGTATTTTCCTGTTTTACTTTATGCAAGTTCACCATTTTATTGCAGAGAAATGCAAAAGCAGGCTCTCATGTCCCCATGAGACAGTACTCCGTTTATAATCCCTAAAGAAACAAATCAAATCAGGCTCCATCAAACTCACCATTTTCATTCCATCAGAGCAATCAACTTCTGTTTACCTGAACTGGAACTATTCTAAAATGTTATTAAAAACTTAAATGGAGTTTAAGTCTGGAAAAAACAGCCAACTGGAGGTGATGGACAGGATAAGATTCCAATTATTATTTTGACAAGAGTTTCTCTCGTTGGTAAGAAGGAAATTAGCATTCAGATTTATCTTGAAAGATAACACCCCACTACTTTGTGCTCACAAGTGCAAATACAAACCGAGCGAAGCAGGTAAATGCATGGGGTGCGCCGCACCACTACGGTGAAAATGGAAGTTGGGGCTGTTGTTAGCATTCATGTATTAACATAATTGTCTGCTTTTTCTCCCCTCTTGACAAGTCTTGAGGCGTAGCAGTATATGTGTCCACAAGGGGGAGGGTAGATGGAAGGTATAGGAAAAGAATCAGAGAATCAAGCTGGTAGCCGGTTTTAAGATGTATTTTTAATATAGTTTTTCATAATGGATGTGGGTGTTTAAATAAATTGTCATTGTTTTTTTATTATTGGCATTTAGCAGACGCTCTTATCCAGAGGGACTTACACGATCCATAACAAGCTGTTATTCTCTGAGATACAAATTATGGGTTCACAGTACAGTTATTTTGCAGCACCTGGAATAGAGCACCGATTTTACACATCATCAAAATTACTTCAGTAACTGTGGTTAGCATCACTAAAATACTAAATATATGTTGCTCTTAGCTAGCTGTACACTTTTCCTTCACTTATGACAGCTAACTACATTACTGAATTTGAAGAATCAGCATTTGGAAATGAACTAAAAAGGCTTTGTGCAGCTACAGACTATTCCATTTTGCTTCTGAAGGATTTGTAGATAAATAAATCACCTTGTGTGACAGTGGGTCCGGACCATGATTCTGTGTCCCTTTAGTTTCCCAAACAGATTTAAAGGTCACTCATTAAGGGGTGCATGTTTTTCACATATTTGTGGGGCTCCCATGTAGCTCAGCCAGTAAAACTACTTGTTTCAAGTGCAGGCTGAACCTGCTTTAAACAAGCATTTGCCATGTGGTGCACTGTAGGACCCTTAGTGTTGCGGTAGGCATGGGTGCATATCGGAGGAATGCACATGCCTCACCCTTCACGTATGTTTCATTTGTAATATCTTTCTGTGTCTAATGATCATAGCTACAGCCAGTATCTAATGAAACACAGATGGGTCTTAACTAAATGATTTTATCACATTACTTACGATTTTTCACAATCTAGGTTTTCAATATTTTTAGTCATGTGTACAGAACCATGTGAAACACATTAGAAAGCTTTTGCTTTTCCCTCAGTTCTGATCAACTCAGTGCCAACATTGATGTTTTACATCTCTTTACTTTTGACCCTTACACATCAAATGAGTCTTATTGCATCAGTTTTCAGTTAGCTAGACAAGTGACTTTTCTACACAGGGATAAAATATGGCCAGGTGGATTTTTTAGGTCTCTTGCTGGAAGAATAATCCTTGGATTCATGTCAAAACAGGAAAGGTTTTTAAAATCAATACTGTATATCTGAATCATCAGATGTTAAACACATTATGAACTTGTAATACTGTTGTTAAATCAGTTATACACACAGCATACAGTTGTTAATTTATTCTCTTCCTTACCATTTTTCTTTTAGAAATAGCAGTTCCTCTTTGATAATCAGTGTGGAAAAGAACAACATCTTAGGGGAGAGGAGGACTTAGCCATATACATTGATATTAAAAAAATGATCAAATTACAAAAACTCTATATCTTACCCCACTCACTTTAACCCAACATTATGAGACTGACCTCTTGTATTACATGCACACAGTATGTGGTCATTGCCCATACAAACAAAAGGAAATTACTATTTCAATGAATGGTGACATCATCCTGAGATTTTTAACCTTTTTGCAAAATGGTAAATGTGGGTTTTTTGGTTTGAATTGGTCATGGATAACCAGCTGTCTAGACTTTATTGAAGGCACCCATTTCTTTAAATATGAGAAAACCATTAAATGCAGTAATACAGTTTAATACCTGTAATAAAGACACTGAGAAATGTCATGAAAGCTTTCATTTAAATGTAGATTTTCTGAAAGTGGGGACATTTCAAGGGTAACTCTTTCTCAGACAAAAAGGGACATTTTAGCAAAAATAATGCCCTATCATGTCAGTTTTGTATAATTCGAAATCTGATAAGTAGGTAGTGGCCACACTTTCCTACCTTTTTAACATACCTTCATGGTGTTATGATTTTCATGTCCTTGATGACTGTTACTGTCTTTTAGGCAAAGTTGTCTAGATATGTTTAATATATCAGGGTTCAGTGTTGTGCATGAGGCAGGACTACAGCTATGAACTTTTGTTCAGTCTTAATCAGAGTTGGAAATTTGAAATTGAATTAAATTTTAAATTTTATGCATCTGGCAAATCTGTGGTGTTAAGTAGCGAACAGGAAACCTAGACTATATACAATGATAAAGCCAGACTACTTTGGTGGTGATTAACTGTATTTTATTATTGGTTTTATGGGTTGAAAATGTTCAGTATGTCAACTGGCTTGGCATACTATATCTGAGGTTTCCCTTGCTCAAACATCAGATCACAGCTGCAAGACATGATTACACCTAGGGTACCTAAATCGCGATTGTATCAAATGTAAATGTATTGAAATGACTTTTCTGCTTTATCCAATGACGTGGGAGGAGAAATAATCACATATTTTGTAACATTAAAAAACATGTTTTTGTTGCAAATTTCAGTTAAATTCAGGAAAGTAAAACTTTTAAACACAGAAATGCAAATGGAACAGCCTGCCACACTAAGCTGTGGAAGGAGCAATCTGCTCACATGGTTGAAAGCATGTCTACCTATGTCACGAGTCCATTCATTGCCCCTTGGCACCTTCCCAGAAAACAGGCCACCAGCCACACAGAGAAGTGTGTTTTTCTGAGGTTTTTTGTTCATAGGACAGTTTAGAGAAGTAAGATTTTTTTTATAAGAATTTGGCAGTACAGATTAGGGGCATATAAAACTCTAACCTTACCCTTCACTCCTCACAAACTGCAGGGTGTGACCTGACTACCCCATCCACTGCCTGCCTGTCAGTTGCTCAATTAGCGCTAACCCCTTAAAGATAAATTACCACACCTCACTATTATTGTACTCTTGCATTCTTGTTAAAAAAGTTTTTTTTTTTTTGACAAAATCATTGAAGCATTGAGAGAAAATGTCTGCATGTATTCTTCTTGTTTTTATTATTGTGTTTGTAGTGATTGAAAGTGATTTTGTGACACAAGAACAGGTAACTACACATGGCATAGCTCTACCAATGGTATTGTATGTTGCTTACTGGGCACAGATCACAGGTCAGATGGAAGATGCCACAAGTCAGCATCTTCTACAGACTCAGCCAGCACATTCACACTGTATTAACAGAGAAATATTGTGCAGCTATATTGTCAGCTATTCATTCATTCAGTGAGGAATAACTGAGTTGGATATTTTATTTGAGAACAAAAAACAACTTCCTGTTTGGTAAGTCCAATGAACAGCTGATGGAAGAGAGATATTCCTCACAGGAAGAATTTGCTATAAATCTGTGTCATAGTTAAGATTTGTATTTCTGCATGCTATTTTGTTTATTCTTTCTTGATAATATAGTAAGCGAAAGGGGACATTTAAATTGTAAGACTACATCTTACAGGTGACAATACATGATGTCTGTTAATGGAACAAGTCCTTAGACATAAAACAAGGAAGTCACAATTGTTTGCATGTTTCTAGGTTTGTTTTATATTTATTTATGCTCATGGATTTTTTTTTTTTTTTAGACAATGAGCAGGCTTTCCGCAGACTTTCCAATATTCCACTGTATTAATAATAGAATGAAGTTGTAAAAAGATTACACTTTTTACAGATATAATTTAAGGAGCATTAAAAGGCCCAGTTAACCTAATCTACAGCATCTAAATAGGCAATATATTGAATGCATGCTTCGGTGATCAAAACTGTTGTGGCACAACTTATCAGACCACCATCTTAAACCACTATTTAAAGATCATTTTGCTTTCATCTACAGTCTGCGCTCTGCTGAAATCACCAGGACATGATAAGACACTCAATTTGGATGTCAGGTTTGGCCTACAGTAATCATGCTGTCCAGTAGATTATTTCTTATATATTTAATTATTTGTCGTCCTGTGTGTGTCTAGTTGTAGGGAATTGTTTCATCTTCAGTAGAGAGTTTGCTCAGGCACTCATTAAAAACATTCTTTTGTTGACCAAATTGACAGCAACTGTAGCTTCCAAATTTAATTATTCTACAAAACTGATCAAATATGCTTCCCCAATTAAAATGTACAGTTTTCTCTCGTACAATTAAAACAAAATGTGTTTTTTTTTTCCATTTTAAGGACAAGATGAAGAACTGGTAGTGTGAAATTGAAGTGTTTTCTTATGGAGTCTGTTAGCAATGTGATATTATGAATAGGTTTAAGTACAACTGTCCAGCAACATTGATTTTACATTTTAGCTATGGTGCCCCTTTAATAATTTTTTTGTGCCTGTCTGCTTCATACCTGCATTATCTGCCATTTACCTGCCATTTTTTTGTTACTTATCCATGGGTTTCACCTCACAACAAGCCTAAAAAAATAGGCTACACCTATAAGAATACTGCGAGGACATTATTCACCACTTCACAAAAAACCTTACATAATATTAACTCTATGTATTCTGCTGATGCTCCCCATTTATCTCTACTAATCTTTACTCTCCTGTCTGCTGCATTCATGCCAGCTTTTGCAGAGTAGTAACTAGCTACGCGAGCAGCCCTATCCTTTTGTTATACAGACAGAATATACATGTATATTTTGACTCACTCATTTTTTTAAATTTCCACACAGCAATCATAGCTAGCTAGCTAGCCAGCTATTTGTGGCTAGGTGTTAACTTGCTAGTAAGCTCAGTTTTTGACAAGTTCATCAACAGCTTAAAATTTGTCTTCCACGACATCCATCCATGACATGAGTCATGAATAAAAAACATGAAGGATTTCAATAAAGAACGAGAGGGTTTCAAATGATGGGCATTCGGTTCTCTCCTATTTGCCTTGATTTACTTTACTATTACCAGGTCTGTGCACTGCTGCCACCTACAGCACTTTGGTTATGGACAGGTCCCTTGTCACTGTCCCTCATCATTGACTCAAAAATCACCTTTGAATATGTTATGCACCCAGTAACAATCAGCTACCTTAATTAAAGTAGCACAACACATTTGCTGCTTTTAAAACAATTTAATCTTCCACCAAACACCTGATAATGTAATTGATCAATTTTATGTATATAACACAATTTAATGTTTGACAAATACCAGGTCATATTTTACAATATTACAGTTACAATCTCGATTGTTATTGTTTTGTTATAGATAATTTTTTTTCTGTTTTGTAACTCATTCCATTCTGTAACATGGCATACATTCGGCATTAGTTTTGGTGGGGCCTACTCAATTTAGACAAGTGCAAAATGTTGGGGGAGTTGGCAAATATGTATTTGCCCCCGTCAGTAATAGTTTGGGGTAGGGTTGTCCCTCTTGCTCTACGAGTCAGGCACCATATACTGTGGTGCAGTATATAACACTTTCCATTTGTGTTTCCAAAAAAGAGGCCTTTATTGGAGTAGGTTGGAATGGTCTTCCACCTTTGCTCCTATATGGCCGTCAGTCCCAACATGCCAGCTACCCCTAATAAAGAAACATTATTCAAATACAAACTATGGGAGTATGATGGAAACATGATAATGAAGGTAAAATGTTTCAATCATAACGATAGCATCTCTAATTACTTTAAGACCATGTTAGAATAAGAGAGAAGGGTAGTTTTCTGTGGTGTACTTCCCTTTATTTCCATTCAAATGCTGATACTTTTGCAGGAATAGTGTGGCACACTGAGTGGAAGAAATAAGCTTCCTTGAATTCAATTACACCAGTCAGCTCATTTTAAATGGCTTTGAACTTCTGAACATCAACCTGAAATTTCTGCTGCCTAGCTCCTCTAGCTTAATCCAGTATTTAATTAGATGGGGTCAAGGAATAAGGTCAACTGACTACCGATCATAGTCTTAAACTACCAGACTGCACAATGAAAGCAATGATAAAAGTAGCTGTTGGAAAAAGCTCTGAAAAGTGATCCAATTCAGCAGATCTTCAGGAAAAAAGGTTATATAGGTAGTGTGTTGTCTGCACTTATCCTGCGTTTGTATGGAAATTCTAAAGATAAAAACAGAGACGTGGCCAATTAAATGTTAGTAAATCAATGCAACACTAAATATTAAAAAAGGAAACAAGCTAAACATTGATATTATAAAGGGTAATTTCAAAATCTGGAAACATTTCGGCATACTCATCAGTTTTTGCTCTTCCAAAATCAACAATTATTTGGGAACCAATAAGTTTTACATTTTATCAGGTATTTACTTGACTCTTCTCATCAGGTGGGAACAGACAATCTCATGGTCCAGGGTTTGACTGGGCATCCTCACAACATACCAGCACAGGAAGTGCTCCTCATTCATTGCTGCTTATGCTGCTTTCACTTCCTGCCCCACCGAGACAAATGAGAGGGTTTTTAAGGTTCAGGTTTGAACAGTGTGTCTCACTTTCTTGACTATGTAACATTTCTTTGCATAGACATGTATGAATGAACGCAAACTAAAAGTAGGCCAATCATATTTACAAAATACGTATATATTGTATTTTATTTAAGTTGCTTCAGAACCTGTTCTCATTTTCAAAGAGGTCAGGTAAACAGCAAATGTGAAACAGTAAGACAACACAGAGATACAAAAACATAGCACAAATTAAAAAGTACATTATGCCTAACTGTGACAAATCTACATATTTTATTATGGTGACCTGGACTGTTTTTTTTTTTGTGTGCCAAAATGACAAGAGTCAGATGAAGTCTTATTGTGTTCTTTGTTAATAATCAATAAAATTAGGCACTCTCATTACCAAAGTTCTTAATATCATTTATCATGGCTTTTACACCTCTTGTAGTCTGTCAAGGGCAGATATTATTGCAGGAGCTTGCATTTGTCTTTGTGTCAGATATTGCAAACAATTTATTATATTACATTACTGGCATTTAGCAGATGCTCTTATCCAGAGTGACTTACACTGGTTACAGTTTTTACAATGTTGCCCATTTATACAGCTGGATATTTACTGAGGCAACTGTGGGTTAAGTAACTTGCCCAAGGGTACAGCAGCAATGTCCCAGCAGGTGATCGAACCAGCAACATTTTGGTTACGAGTCCTGCTCCTTGCTACCACTATGCTACACTGCCGCCCCTATTTTTCCAACAGTTGTGATCAATTCATATTTTGAAACTGTATGAGACATATAGAAGTGTCCATTGGAAGCTGCAATATGTGTTTTCTGGGAGACATGGTTTGGCAACTATCTAATGTATGCTAACTGATTTTTTTAAGTCTTAAGAATGGTGTAATAATGTCTTAGATCTTCACATACAGGTGTATATTAACAGGCTTTGAAGTCTGTAAATATGCATAGAACACTATTATTCATGGTATATTCATGCATGTACAATTCAGATAAGGTGGGTATAGTGTGATAAGTCTGATATGGTAGAATTTCACATATAGTCTGTAATTTAATGCATTTTGTAGTGTTTTGCTCTGTGGTAGATTTTCAGTTTCAGATGGATTTTAAGAAAATCTACACAAGGCAGCTCCAACAGCGATCATCACAGAGGACCTGCTTTCCTTCAGATTTACACAAGGCAATTCCAACAGTGATCAGCAAAAAGGACCTGCTTTACCTCATAATTACAGTGGGTAATACTCAACCTGTGTAACAGCTTGCCAGGATTGCTTGCTTGATTGCTTTTGTCGGATGATATTGTTTTGTCGTTTGGCTGTATTCTACTATTTCAGGTGATATTAAGTGCTAATATTGCTTATTGCTTATAATGTTGCTTATTTCCTTCTCTTAAATATTCCAGTTGCCATAAGACTAGGCCCATTTGCTTAGTTTAGATCTGGTTGCCATCATGGGAAAAAATTCCACATTTTTCCATTTGATTAGCCAATGCACATTAATGGAGGTTTTAAAATGGTTTTTCATCCTCCGAAGTAAAAATTTTATGCATGATGCCTTACTAAATACAAAGGGACATACAGTATCTATATCATAGAACCCACATACTTTCAGTAAATGTTGTTTTTAATATCATCAATAAAAGTGATTTTGATCTTTATCCTTCATTTCCGATCTATTCAATGTTACTTCTTATATTTTAGCGATGTTTCTGTATAATATATATGTTCTATGGCAGTTCCTCTATAAGTTCTATATCATTAAGTAAATGTTAATTGATTGATTCATTGATTATAAACCTCGGATCCCTATCCTTTCACAAATGACTAGTTGCAAAGCCATTAGAAGGTTGGAATCTCACATGGATTCCACATGTTTTTTCTCTGCTTTTTTATACATTTTTGACAGACATTCCATAGATATGGAGAAACAGTGTCAAGTAAAAATGTCTTGCATATTATAGTGAATAGAATTCATGTAGCGAAGTTGTGCTTTATATTGCATAAAAGCTGGTGGGGATAGCCTTTAAATAGAGGAAATGAAAAAATAAGACCAGTCCAGATATATATCAGTGGTCTGGTTTGCCATTGCATACAAACTAAACAAACTAAACTAAAATACAGATACAGCAAAAAGAGTGCATGTTTCAGTTCTGACGTTCTGATACAACTATGCCAAATTGAAGTATTACACAGCATTTTAATTACCATCTTTAACTGTATCTATTCTACAGACATATATAAAAAAACTATAGTTATCACTACATCTCAGTCTGAGAAGAAGATGAAATTGATGTAAGTAAACTGACTACCCTCAGGGCATAGTGTAAGGATTGTGTGTTCCACCATGTGCTGAGACAAGCCAGGATTCCAAAACTTGACCTTACTGACCTACTGATCCAGTGTCTTCACTGAACCATCTTCCTATTCTAACTTGTGTTACCACATTTTGCCCACTAGATGGCAGAGCACAGCTGCAAACCTTGGCATCGTCTTCCTTCTCTCCAGTCATATGTACATCGTGTAGTTCTATTCTTCAGCCAAGTTCAGAAGCTAGGACAGACATGTTTGTATTGCAGTGACAACTAGTTTTGTAAAAGTCTAATTTCAAATCCAAATAATCTAAATAATGATTAATCTGGATGAGTATTTTTACAATGATATTTAAATAATGTAGAACACACTTCACACACCCTGGTCAGTATTGATTTAGGCAAAATCAGGTCAAGGCTAAATTCATCAGTTTAAACCTAATATAATGATATATTATCTTTCATAGTCAGAAATGGATGCATTTCACTAATTTATCAATAAGATTGGGAGATCTTGATGTGCTGGGGACATGGAATGTGTATGGCCAGACAATACATTACCCACAATCAATACACAATTACTGAGTATTTCTAGTTACAGGTACTCAAAGTGTGAATTTACTTCTAGTGTTTTGGTCAGGTTCAGACAAGTCCAGCCCGCAGATGAATGCTGTGGAATTGCTTTCCATCACATAAGGCTGTAGAAGATAGGGCCACAGTGTTGTTCTGTCTCTTCTCTTTAATGTTTAATTGTTGTTAGTACTTCAATAGAAAGTCATGTCATGTTCCAGGTATAAGTCAACTGCTGATGGAAAGTAGACTTGCAGGACTTGTTAGCTTCACACAGTAATGAATGGCTGTACTGTACATCATTTACAGCCTTTTAAAGCCCCTGTGTCTCCTTTGTACTACTTGAAAGAAAAGTCAATGTAATGTTTTGTTGCCTCAGTTGTTGGTGGAAATTTGAAAGGATAACAGCCTTCAAGGTCCGTCATCCAGGTCTGAACATAGAATTGGCACCATTTAGCACCAAACTAAATTTCAAGTGTTTCCAGAAATTTTAGATGAAAATGTAACTTTTCAGGCAATTGTGAACAAAAAAATAAAACAAACAAACCAAAAAGCACAAACATTGAACCAATGTGGGTTCTCATATCATGCACATCATTTAATTTCCCCTTTCCCAGTTTTACCAAAATGAAGTTTATTTTGAAAAATAGAAAAATGGTTTGGTTCAAGGGTTTCCTGGGTACCTAGTTATTTGTTCACATAAATTACTGTACCATTGCATTGCTATACAATAAGATTGATGTGATTGATGTAATAAACGGTTTACAATTAGTGCCTTTTGTAAAAAGTCTGCGGTCTTAATCTGAAATATGCTATGCTTATAGACTGGCATTTTGTCAATAAATAAACAAACCAAAATATTAGGTATGACATTTTTAACTTTTTAATGGTTACCTAAGCAGCTTCAACTGAAGCCACAAAACATAGAGATTGTGTAAGGCTTTATTAACACTAAATTCACTAAAAATTAGAATAAGAGAAGCTTACCTTTGTCAAGGATGTTCATAACATCTCAACATCAACATTGTAAAGGCCCTGGAAAGGTCAATGATCTTTAGGGGTTTAGGGAGCACAGATTGATTTAGAGAACTTGTTTCAAAGTGATACTGTAGCGAAGGGCAAGAGCAGTCACTCCACCCAGTCTCAAACCCGGGTCTACGGGGCACTAAACCTGCAACTTGACTGCAATGCCAAAGAGCCTGGCTCATTGGTATGGCAGTCAGAACGCATACTCAACCATAGGGACAGCACTCTGTCACACTGCCCTTCCCTTTGGGAAGCACGCCCATGCACTTCACTCACAGAGGCATACCTCATGCATTCCCCCGCCGTACTTCTCCCATCCCAGGGTGCCCTACTCACTAGTGCTTCACCCATCTCTGGGGTCCCTCACACCAGGGTCAACCCTACCTGAGGGTCCCTCGTACGGCTCACACACTGGGCATGCCAGTCACCCCACCCGGCCTCGAACCCAGGTCTACAGGGTACTAAACCTGCAACTTGACTTGCAACACCAAAGTGCCTGGCTCTTTGGTGTTGTGGTCAAGCCTGTAGACCCAGGTTCGAGGCTAGGTGGGGTGATTGCTCTCGCCCTTCGCTACAGATATGCATACTTGTTTCTGTTCTATTCAGGGTTCAAGGTTTCATGTAAGAGATGAAAAACTGTTAAACTGTTAAGACTCAGTATGTAGAATTGACTTTGGTGAAGAGCTGATCACAAGATGCTGCAGTACAACTTAACTGTAAGGTAATGATTCTCTTTCTGAGCATACCATTCCTACAGAGATATACAGGGAGTTATACATTGGTTCACTGAAAGGTCAGTCTTTTGGGACTTTCTATAGCAGGTTTCTTTACAACTGTGATTGACAGACAATAGTATGCATTCCTGTGACTGATGGACAGTCAACAGTTCATTGATGGACATTTGGACATTGTCATGTTAACCTCTGCGACTGATTGACATTCAGTTTTGTCACATCGATTGCAGTACTTTTTTAATACTGATAGAAAATACAAGCCTCAGAGACAAGATCGCGTTAATGTTACGATAAAATTGTCCTTCATCCCGTGTTCTAGGGAACAATGGTATTTTCAGCTGGTTTGACTCAGTTGGTCTGGTTATTTCTTTAAACACATGCAAGAGCTCTACAAAATAGAACACTAAAATGCTAGTATGATGGTTGATGATCTGGTGGATACTATTTACATATATGACTCTTTAAACATTGGTGTGGTCTTATGTTTTTCTAAGACGAAGATCTCTAACTTTTCACAGCGATGTGGAACAAGGGGAGCAAGCTGAGCAGACAGCCAAACGTTCCACATTCTTGCTCTTAACAAGCGTAGTAGTACATCAGTCAAAAGCAATAATTTTACAATTAATGAAATCTCAATTTGCCTTCAGTGCATTTCACGTTGACATTTTCCACATTGCAACGGTGCTTTGATAAAGTTTTTAAAATGCAAAAAAGCATCTGGGAGGCTAAAGAGCAGTCCGGGTGTCAGTGTGCCTCACAGAGCACTGTGGGTGGACTTTTTAAGTTTTTATCACCATGCGCCCTGTGGCAACCATAAGCCTGAAATGTTAACATTGGCCTACCATTTCATTTATCACCATATGATTATGGATTTTACTGCATTTAGCTGATAATACAACTAGGAGCTCACCTTAAAAGAATTTGCTGGAAGGTTCCATATCTATCCAAATGAAATTTCATTTGACAAACAAGTGACAATTAGCCAGCACTTCTTGTTCTGTGTCAGTCTGTTTTCTGATTGAACTTAGACCAATTTGCTGCCACTAAATGAGTTTGAATAATTTAAATTCAGAATGTCTCGGGGATATTAGCTGTGGGAGTGCTAAGTGCAAGCATGCTTTTTGAAGTTGCTGATTATTTGATGCCATCCCCCTCTACCTGTACAGTTCCGAGCATACTTCAAAGTTTAGGAATGAAAAAAACCCATTTACCTCAAAGCGAAATTGTAACTTAAAAGTGATTTTTTTTTTTTGCCAATTCTATAAGGCAAAATGAAAATGACTTTAATATGTGTGTAATACACTCCGTTAGCTTCAATGCACTTTGCTTTTATTGGCTTTTTTAATAGTCTTTTTCTTTCAAAGGACAGTTTTTAATGTGCACTGAATGAGTGGATTTGTTTCTGTTGAAACTGTATAACTAATAAAACAGTATCAGTTTCATTAAGCTTACTAATTGGAAATTAATAAATTAAACTGAGCAAACCTGTGCATCACAAGTACCACGTCTCAGACTGAAGCTAGCAATTTCTGGCCTTTATCTGAAAAAGTGCCATTTACAATATCTTTTTAAATCTTTGTATCATATTGACATATTACCTCATCAATTTATACGTGCATATTAATATCATATATCATTAACATTAAATGCTGACTGAAGCTCCAAATTCATACTCTTTTTTAAGTAGTTCTTACTATTATTTTTAGGTGCCCTATCATGTCTTTAAAAAAATGCTTGGATGTGTTTTGTTTTCAGGGTGTTTAAAAATGCTTGAATAATGTTGTTTACTGAATTTTGAAAGATTTTTGATGAAGGCACTCACCTCTTTTTATGCAGATGTTATGTGTATTGTCACATTCACCCAAGTAGGAATGCTCATTTGCAAAGGTACAATAAAATATGTTAATAGACAATTCAATTTTCTATTTGATTAAATGAGTGTTACATTATTCATCAAATGAATGGAGCTCATTACAGTGGCTGCTGTCTCCCTCAAATTTGATTTATTGCTAAATGTATCTGAACAATCCACAATGACTGGAATTAAATCAAATGTTTTACCTATGCTAATCTGACTGGTCATACCAGCAAGCAGTGGCAAATCTCTTTTGAGAACAGTAGGTTTTGTTCAGCTGACAGTTCTAGGCCTGACTGCAACTGGCATTTTGCAGGTAGGACAGTGTTGATTTGATTTAACCATTAAAAGATGAAATACAACAAAAAAATTGATTGATGACAATTGTGACAGATATTATGTTCCTTCCTCATTCTTCCATTAAAAGGCACTATGTATGCATTCAAAAACTGCTATCATTATGAGGTACAAAAGTCATCCCCCTGGAGACACCATGTGAAATACTCCTTAGTGCTTGTCTGTACCATGTTATAATTGAGCAATACGATAGCCTGGTGTTTGGTGGGCATATATGGGGTAAGTATATAGTTGAGTATAGTGGACTGCTTGTAACCTGTGAAGTGTGGGGTCTGTCATCATGCTTACCAAGTGGGGGTGCTGTAACATGTGAGGGGATGTATGGGGCTGGGTTAAATGCTATGCAGGAATGTCTGGATGGAGGGTTACATGTGCTGTAGTATAATCTTCTGTATCTCAATAAATTAAATAAAGGTTTTTCTAGCACATTCTGTTCCTCATGATTTGTTTGTGTAGTCCTAGGGTTCAAAGAAATATGTTGTGGAAAAATCAAGGGGACATTTTAATGCCCTACAACATTAATGGCTCTGCAAAATAATCCACTGGCCTTTATAACTCAGTTATTTGTACCTTTCACATGCTTATCGACAGGGGCCAGTATTAACATTGAGGTTAGATCCAGTTTCTTGTCAAACTTCAAATGTGAAAAATAATACGACACACACATATTACATACTATGTCTTGAGCGTCTTAAATAAATGGCATGTTGTACATTTTTATTATTATTATTGGTTAGGTTACCAGTCACACCATACTTAATAGTTTGCTATTTTTTCTGTTTGCACTTGTATTTTTTGTCAGTTTGTAAAGCAACCTGGATCACAGCTTTTGCAAAATAAATGGATCTAATCAAATTCTTGAAGCAACATATACCAATTCAAAATTATCCATCTAACATTTAAATGAAATATGTATATCTCCATTACTTGTTTTGAACAGAACCAGGAAATAATAGTGTGGCATGTATAAGGGCAATCATCAAGTTCACCCTTACATAATAATATTTTTTTGTTTTTATTAATATTAATTTATAATCTTTTTTATATTTTGCATTCTGTGCCAGATCTGGGTTGACTTGACTTGCAAAAGACTTTACTGTGTATCACCAAAGCAGGAAAGGCTGGTGCACAACTGTCCAGACTTTAGAGAATGTAAAAGGGGTATTTGTAGTCTTTATTCATCTTTTTTGTTTATTATTCAATTTTCTGAGATTATTCCAATAGCATAGGGATGACAGAAAATTACTTAAATAAAGAACTATGTTGCTGTTTGTAATCCATGAGTATACTAAGAGCTGTGTGGTGATTCTACATCCAAAGCACACTGTAACCTAAACTCTTTCACTGATTTCACCAGTCTATGACCTGGCTAAGTTGTCTTAGTGTTGGATTGGTGGGTGTTTAATGCGTTTTTCTTGGGAATATGAATATCCATGAGGAAAAACGTAAATACTTCTAAATGCCCAATTCAGATGGTGAGATAACATTGTTACAAGACCTAAAAAGTTTATTTCTAAAGTATCATTTTTCATTTTGGCAGAGTGAGTCACTTGTGGACAATGTGTTACAGATACGATGAAGAAATCGTGCGGAGATTGATTCTAGGACATTACGCGTAAAAGCTTCACTGTACAGTAACTGAGACAGATAAAGCTGATCTCTGCAGATATGCTATCACAGAAACCATTTCCAGGCTGGAAATAAAAGCAGTCAGAGAGGCTGTCCAGCCTGTCCTGTATCACCTGAGGCAATCGAACCCTGAAAATATGAAGCGAGCACAGCAGTCTTGGCCCAGTGGGTCCCACAATGGGGGCATTTGTGTAGAAGGGTTTAACATTCAGAGCAGAGACGACAAACCCTGACAGACGCTTCTGCTAGAGATGGATAGAGGCTGCTGTCAGACTTTTAAAGGTATTTCCTGAACAGAGTGGAAATACAGGTATATCTGACTCTCACTTGGCTGAAACAGATTTTCAGCGTTCATTAAGTTATCTTGGCGGGTGCAAATTTAGGAAATCAGTTTGTGTGAATGAATGAATGCCTTCCAAAATTTGCAGAAGCAAGGTCCACACATGTTTGAGATGTGGAAAATATTAAGAATAGCATAACGCCACACATAAGATCATTTATTAGATCCGAAAAATGTTACATGTTCAAAGATGTCTGTGCTACTTTATAACATAAATATTATCGCTCTCCTCCGCACTTAACCTCAACTTTGTCAAGAGGGTCATTGCAAATACGATATGCAAACAGGCACAACAGTTAAAATGCACTTCTATTAGAGTCTCAATGATGGAAATGGGCTTCACTGAGCATATGACATAGAAGCAGTGCACACTGTAGCAGAAGTAACATGGGTGGAAAGAGAAATGAGTATACTCTTGTGTAGATTAGGAGCAGAGCAAACTTTGCTTAGTGTAGATTTGTAGCAAAGTAGGTATTGAAGTGATTTTTGGGATCTCAACAGCATCAAGCAGTGAGTGACCTGAGGAAGATTAGCTGAGAAAAAAGTTTAGTGTATGTCTCCATTGAAGTGGTTAATGGAGGGAGTGACATACAGGTATGTCATGAAAATTCAGAATCATATTTCAATCAACACCAAGGAGACATGAATGAACCTCATATGAAAATGAACTACGGCAACATATCTATGGATAACACAGCAATGGAGCAAGGGATGCTGCCTCAGATTTTGTATGCATTTTATTTGTGTTTTTGCCATTGCTTCCTCAACGCTGAGCGAAAGAGGGAAAGGAAACAAATCTCATAAAAGAGTGAAAAGATTTCAAACAAAATTCAGAGTTGTGCTATTAAAGAAAGAAACCATTACAAAACTGAATAGTCTAAACAATGTCCTCTATTGATAAAGAGCTGCAGTGCATTTGTGGCCTCCTCTGAAGGCTAGGGTGTTGGTGAAAATCACCTGATGGCCATATCATCTTGTCATTGAACAAAGACACACATGTTCTAACTTAATGACAATTCCCCATAAATACATCATATCTTTTCATACTTTAGGTGTTTGGTTTTACAATAAATGATTTGATCAAGAATACCATAGATTGTAAACAACCAATGATTGATAGGCTGTGTTGTGATACTCCAGGAATATAAATCAATTAATTTTGTCATAGTGCATTACAATGGAACTGTCGCAAAGTGCTGGCTTTTTTGGTCTATATTTAGGAACTTCCTCATCTGTCAGCCTGATAAATCAAGCCACAAAAATTTCAGGAAAAACACAAAGACAAATCACTGAAAATGGAAAATTTCTGTGGCATGGTTAAATTAACGGTCACATATTGAGTAGCCCTTTCTCAAGTAGAAGTGGGCTTTGAGAGCTTTTTTCTAAGGCTAGTATTAGTATACCTAGTATTATTGCCTTGAAATGTTGCAAATATTTCATTTTCTGAAGAGCTAAATAAAAATCCATTGTATTCCGTCATCACCACCCCCATCACTCTCACATTGGTTTGATATCAATTCTTTAAGCAATTATTCTTAATAACTAAAGCTCCCCCCATCATGAAGTGCTTATTTTAGTTATACACAATAATGTAAACATATTAGGGAAGAAAAAGTGTTGCAGATTATCTCCTATCAATGGGCCAGGAAGCCTTCGGCTAAGGGCCACATGATGAGAAACTGTTGAAAAGCTTTTTTTCCAAGCAGGTCACTGTGGATGGAAGTATAATGCCGCATTATTTGTTTTGCCAAATGGATTTGGTGCTGACCTCAAATCTGAGTTACAGCTATTTCTGAGTAATCCATTCATTCCAGAAAATATGAACACCAACGCTGAGGGAACTCAGAAAGACAGGGAGAGAAAAGGAAGCATAAGTAATGGAGGGGGGTGGGGGGGGGGGGGGGGGGGGGGGGATAAAAAGGCACTGAGGATTTTGACAATGTGATTTTGAATTAATGGGTTTGAAATAATGCTTCTGCAGCTTATGAGAACAGTGTAAAGAGGGAAATTTTATTTCAGTTTTTTTTTTTTTTTGTGCAATGAAGGTCACTCACTTGTGGCTAGTTAATGCCTGCAGTAAATGAATGTGCCTTTGCCTTGTGCTGGATAAACAGAGTGCTGCTTCAGTTGCCATTGGTGGGGTTCCCTGAGGGGCTTGGGGAGCCAATTGTACCGAGGTTTACTCCTGGCACTCACAAGCACTAGTGTAGGATCGCTTCCTGATCATGTTATTACAGTTAGATGGCAGAGGAGGTTGGAAACATACCCCACAATGCCTTGCGTGCCTAATCTCAGGGTACAGGCTACTGTCTGCTTTGACAGAACCGGCTTTCCTGTAAAATTAGTCTAACAAGATGTACAAGAATGAAGCTACGCTGGATAGAGCAAGATATCTTAGACTGAGAGCAGCCTTTTATTTGTAAATGTGTTCAAAGCTTAGCTCACAAATTTGACAGAAAATAAATGTTTTTTTTTCTTTCCATGACAGATGGAAACAACAGACTACACAATGCAGATACAGGAAGTGTACAATGCACAATGCTTTCCAAGGAACCCAGTTGTGAACAGGACCATTGAGAGATGCATCCTATTTTCCCAAAATGTGGTACTGTAAGTGATACTTGTGTTCCTGTGAGTAAGTAAGAGAAAAAAAACAGTATTGTAGCTTGTGCTTCGTGACAGTTTGGGAATGACAGGGAATAGAATAAGACAAAAATCACAGTCTTTAGACTGGCGTTTGAAGGGATGGGTGAGAAAGCATGCACACACAAAAAATAAAGTGATCTCATCAGCTGTGCCTGACAAGTTCACTGTATGAATCAAAATGAGGAAAAGAACAAACAAAACAAAGACCCCCAATGAGGTAAAAAGTAGCCTTTGCAGACTTCTTGCTTTACTGTGTTCTCACTGTAAATCTCTTCTCTCATAGTAAATTCAGATTTTGAGTCATAAAAATGAATGTCACCAGTTTTATACACTGACACACAGCTGCTGTTCATTCTTTGTCAGATACTACTACAAAGTGGTCGAAACCACTAGCCTCAATGGCATCAAGAGATAGATCACGTATGCTGCTCAAAACACAACATTATTAAATTACTTTTGAAAATAGTGACTGCAAATTTAGGCATGCTATCATATCAGTGTGAACAGCTTATTTCCAAATTCTCTATTAACTCAATTGGAATTAATTTCTTGCAAGGCCACAATTCTCCAACATCAAAGGCAATTGAAAGCACTCCCAAACACAGAATTCTCCTGTAGGATAATGCAAAAACATAATTCACAAGAGGTGTAAGAACAATCACAACCCAGCACATGAACAATTTTGGCAGTGTAGAATTCTGGATCACTCATAATTTCTTGAGGGGTGGCATGTCTCCTAAAATGCCTTTTCTTTTTTGCATGCCCTTTTCTGTTTTGTTCTTTAAAGCTGCTGTTTATGAAAATGTGCTGTACTCTATATCTCTATTGAGAAACAAATCATATATTTTGGGTTCACAGATTAAGTATCAGATAACACTGATACTATGTATATAGAATTAGACATTCAGAACAATCATGTACTTTGAAGCAAGCACACACTAAATGACATAAACCTGTTATATTGAAGAGACTGGCTGTGAACTTCTGGTAATGCTGTTAGGATCTACATCCTGCTCATGAACTTAGAACTATGATCAACATATATTATAAGAGATGGGCTCTAGGGTCGCAAAGAACATACTGGCAATATCCACCGTAACAAGCCATTCATGAGGGGAAAAAGAAACACTTCATCCACCCTCCATCAGTTATCAAAGCATGGTTATCTTTCTCAAGCTGTAGATTTTATGACCTACTTTACGTCTAATCTATGTGTTCTTCCATTGTTAAATCTCTCTCTGTACTAGATCCCAATGGTGGAACACACTGCCTGCCAACATTTGAACTGTAGTCCCTTTCTTCATCCCCTCCTAAAATCATACTCACATCAGTTAATGCCACTTAATTGTCTTTATGTCTTACTCCCATTTCTTTCTTCTGATAATCCACTTTTTTCTCCTCTGACAAATATTTTTCATCAAATTGTTTTTGATCTTTAATTGCTTGCATATTTAGATTTTGACATTTATTGGGTTTATTACGATTTTTCTATAGTAGATTTTGACTGATATTTTATTTATTGTGGTTAACTTAATTAAGTCTCTGTGGATAATCATTTTGGCTAAATTGACGCAACAATACCAACTGTAATTTGTGTGCTGAGACAGCCACATACCACAAGTTTGAAATAAACATTACAAATTACAGTTAAATCCCTCTCTGCTCTCAGAATCCACACTCAAACATGACACGAAGACGCTTGAAAGAGGATCCGAGTCCTGTGCTTTGAATGTAGTAGAGGAACCCTTCTGTTCTCAAAAGGGAGAAAACTTACTCCAATGAAGCTGGATGGCCTATTCATTTGATTTCCAAGCTCATTAAACAGAGATTCACATGCACATTTCTTCCTTTGTGTGTCAATACTAGTCTGAGTTGTGGAAAAAGATTCTTGTTTCTTTTTAAGGGATTTTATTATATACTGCAGTGTACTCTTTGGATAACTGTGTCACTAAGCACCCTTGTTATGTTTCCTTAATAAAGTTCAGTAAACCAAGACCCTCAATACTTGGGTCTCATTAAGTGCAGCTTTGGATAATAACCCCAGATTGTATTACTTGTATCAACAACAATGCAGGTAGTCTTTACGATTTGTGTCTGTGTGGCTTTCATAGAGAGAGAGAGAGAGAGAAGGAGAGAGACACGTACTTGCTTGATATGAGTCCCTCTTTTCCCTGGTTACAGAGATTAATCGTCTGAAGCATTAGACAGTGAAGTGTTTCCACCTGGCTACAAAGAAGACTATTGTGAACAATTTGTATAAGAACATGAAAATATTTGAAAGACCCGAGTGGATTTTTGTCATTGAATTGCCATCTAGTCCAATTGGGATAAGTAGGGTTTACAACCAGTGGTATTTGTTGAAGTAGGACCTGTTCATTTTGATTGGATAACCAGTCATTTCAAGTAGAGTTTAGTTTGAATTGACATTTTTTCCAACACTCGACAACACTCCGGGAGGGCTGCACTTACACATTTACCTCTACATGTATATTTCAGTTGGTGTGATTGAAACTAATTTTAAAGTTTTATACCCTAAATTGTATTATACTCAAAATTGTGATGTGGATGTGCTATACAAAAACAGAAGAATATTAATTTATTAGGTAGAATTATTAATAATTAAAGAATAAGAATAGTATACAATTGACAGCAAAATTGGGAGTTTTTTAAGAGATCACATTAACTGTATTAAGTGTTAATTCAGTGCATTATGACCTGAAGCATAAGGAAAAGTGAGACACTGCTGTAGTGCCTTTGAACAAAGTGTTGAACTTGAAAAATTTTCAGTAAATATCCAGCTTTTCAAGTGGATAATATGTAAAATGTAACTAATTTAAGTTACCCTGGATGTGCGTGTCTACTAAGAACATATTGTAATGTAAGTGTTCAAGAAGTCCAAGAGGAATTAATGACAGACATTTTGACCCTGTCCATACAACAGACTTCTGGCTAATCACATGCAAGGGCATTCTTACCCATAATTCAGAGCAATAAATTAAGGTATATTTAAAAGCAGATTTTTTTTAAATGAAAAGAACACCACTGACATTCTAGAGTAGTACATACTCAAATTCATATTGCTTCACTTGGAGTATGCAGAGCTGTCATGAAGTTGCACACCTGCTCATAGTGTTTACTGATGTTCATAAGGTATTATGACAGCAAGAAATTTTTGTCATGCTCTGCCATTGTGCTTATGAAATCAAATGTTAAATTCCTTATTTGTGTATTAGACACCTTTATCCAGAGCAAGATACATACACAGTGCTTAGCATATCATGAATTTACATAGCTGGATGTTTACAAAAGCCATTTAGATTAAGGACAGTATTAAAGGCTACAACAACAGCAGCATTCTCACCTGGGGGTCAGAGTAGCAATCATTGGGTTACAAGGTATACTCCTTAGTCACACTGTGTTTGTGTTTCTGAATTGTTTTATGGTGTGCTTGTATGGTTTGTCTTTCAAGGGTGTGGTCTATAAAAGTGGTTCTTCTTCTTCCACAGGCTACTCTTACCCTGTTCTCTCTGGATTTCAAATGAAGTTCCACAGCACAGCCATTATAATTAAAATTAATAATTGAACTGCTATTAAATTCTAAAATAAATTGAAAAGGAAGCAGACTACCTCCTCTGGGTCCCTCATTCCATAGTACCGTCATTCGGGTAAACTTTCCTGAACCTTCTTGATGAGTCCCTCATTGGACAGCAGATACAGCAATCATGGCTGAAAAAAATACAGTAATCACTGCTAAAAAAAATGACTCACTGTTCAATAATGCACACAGTCAGTTAAATTTAGGATGAAATTGCTGAGCATTATGTCATTGTTGATACTGAACATTTTCCAAAGAATTTTAATGACAACATTTAATTAGCGCAAATGATGTTAAAGGCAGGTCAACAAATACCGAGGAAACTTCTGCCAGACAGGGTCTTATGAAGATGGCTTTTTGATGACAGGAATCTGAACCAAAATATTTTCACATGTTCACCATGTAAGGCCTCCAAAACCAGCATATGGAACCAATTTCAATTCTTTTCCTTCTTATGCAGTGAAAGAGAAAAGAGGCAATAGTCTTGAGGGGAAGTATTAACACCTCCCATGACATGATGATATATGTTTGCATACATCTGCTGTGGGCATTCTGAGCGCAAAGTGTCTGCAATCAATAGTTCCAGTGACTCCAGGAACTCCAGAAATGATGAGAAGCCAGTATCCACTTCACTTTCTTCTTTACCGATTTACTTATTTTTTGTCTTTTTATTAAACCAAGTAGAAGTGATGTGAAGCAGAAATGTGAAGATAGTTGTCTGTCTGGTTTTCATCAAGTCATCAATGATCCCCTAAAAAGTAGAGAGAACACTAAGAGCTAAGAGAACACTACAGTCAGAACTATTCCTCATCATCACTCACAAAGGCATTACTTGTCCAGGCATTACTTGTTACTTGTGTTTCTCAATTTTTCATTTCAATCAATTTTGAGACAGTAGTTTTCATTGACCCAAGTTAGTGTCAGATAGGTATGTTTCTATTCAGGAAAAATATTTATTGATGAAATATTAATAATAACCACAATCTACACAGAAGATGCCTAAGCCTTTCATGGTATGGGGAAAAAGTTATTGCCAGGCCCTAAAAACCTCTTTGTCAGTTTGTCAGTATGTTTTTTCTCTCAGATAAATCAGACATTTGTAAACTATTCTATCTGCTCTTTATTGCTTTTATGGAGGTATCAGAATTGTTTATTGTTCTTCTTGTTATCAGTAGCAGAAGTGTTGACTTATATTGCTGTTATTTCACTGTTTTTAATGTCTGAGAATGTCTTCTGTGCTGCTGATGAATATTGCTGTATTTTGGACCTAATGAAGTTATTTTTCTTGCTCTGGCTTCCTCCTTTCAGAGCATCTAAAATGGGTCATTTTGGAACAGCTTACAGAAATTGGCTATTGTATGAGGGTTGAAAAATGGCAGTCTGTTTGGGGAAGATTCACTCTGCAGTCATTACTGTGCATTATTTTTCAAGCTTACGCCTTTGCAAAAGCTTAGCAATGTTCTAGGCAATGACATGCTCAGACAAGGCAATGGCAAAGTAGGTGTAGCAGAACTGCTGAGATTATGTGCTGTCAGGCTGAAGAAGGGTCTGTTTGTGTTATCTATGTATATTTGAATAATAGTAAACTTTTGGAAGATGTTGAAACAATAATAATTTTGTATGTGTGTGTGTGTGTATGTAGTCTACTGCAATATGACCAAAAGCTGTGGTTCTGTTTATGAGAAGATGCCTGAAACCAGCATAAGCACAACTGATATCTTTGGCTCCCTGGCTGCTCCACCTCTTTTATTTCAAGAAATTCAAAGAAAATATTCAGATAGATGCAGAACAGTGTATTAATACCGTGTCATCTCACCCATCAGGTCACTGCACACGTATGATTCCTATGTTACACACAGCACTTCCCACTGCAGATGCTACTCACTCCACTTCTCTCATATTAACCATCAGTTTTCCATCTCTAGTCCACTGATCTCTACAAACTATACATTCATTCTGACATACAAGGAAATCCATCCTCTTGGATGAATCCATTGTTTGCCTAGCATTATTTACCATGAATGCATTGTTTAGCACACTTCAGTTTCATTGGCCCAAGTCCTGAATTTTATTTCTTTAATATTTCTTTAATTTTCATGTACAAGTGAGACATTTTGGATACACCGACCCATGCCAACAGGGATACACAAGTTGATTTTTTGAAAAAGAGACTGGAGCTGTATGACACCAGCAAACAAACTTATTGCATGGTAAACACAAAACAAGTGCTGCCTATAGCAGTGTGCACAGCATAAACATCAGCTGCATTTGCATCAAGCACAAACAGTAGGTTGGTATGGCTTAAAGGATCCAGTTACAACAAATGCTGTTAGGCAGGAAATGGTTTGCTGAGATGATGCTGTTAAGGTTCTTTCTTTACCATGTGCTAGGTTAACACTGGAGAAGGCAAAAAATCATGCCTAAATTGTAAATTGTGTATGATCCAGAAGGACTGAGTCTCAGGTTTAGTTGTATATTGTCAGGCAAGTATTTTTTCTGTGGTTGATTTTTTAAAATTATTTTAATCCGTATGGGCACATCAGCTCTGAGAGTTGGGCCTTTTTGGAGGTTTCCTACAGAAATAACCATCGTAAATGACCCTGAGGTCTGACTCATTGCAAACATTCTTTTCTGTACCATCTAGCATTACTGAAACACACACACACAATCTCATACAGCCACAAAATAAACACTCAGACTGGAATTGTTGTCATGTTCTTCCGTATATTCCTCTTCTCCATTTTTATTGCCCTGCCATGTCAACAGTAATGATCCAGTGCCCCAAATTTTGCTTCTCACTGTTGGTCTCTACTTATATTCAACCAACTGCCACAGCTGTTCATTATAGTCAATTGCAAGTCACCTTCTGCCCTTGGCAGGAAATAGACAGCCATGCTTGTTAAGCAAAAAATTTGTAGTAATTTTCACCTAGAAATATAACCTCAACAGCAAAAACATTACCAGTACTTTTATTGTCAGTGTCCCAATAGCCGATCATTGGCTTGGTAGCTCATTTTATTTGGTAGCTAATTATATTTTATAGGACACCTTTCTAGACTATACACTCTGCTAGCACTAATCACTGTTGTTATTATTTTTAGTATTCTCCTGACTCTTTCCTGTATTTTAGACTTTGATGTGAAAAAACGTGTTAAACACCTCATTCTTTTCACATGGTAAAAATGGTAATGAAAAAAACACAGGACCAAGTTATACAAAACAATTTGGGAATGATCCAGTAGGTGTGCTTTGGAAAAAACCTTGGACAGTGTGAAGTGGCCAAGATTGTTTAGTGTAGCTTGGCTTTAATTTGATATCAATAATTTTATTTGACCTGTTTTTTGAAATGCGGTTTCTACTTATATAGACAGAATAAGCACTTTGTATATGTCAGTACCTTTTTGTTTTTGTATACTGAAAGCATTTTTTTGATGAGGTAATATTTCCATGGTGTGCAAAACTTGAAAACAATGAAAAGACACACTCTCTTCAACCACATGGGAGTTACACAGCCTGTGTAAGCATCCAGGACCAGCAGCATTTTCAAAGGGGCAAGGATGATTACTACAGCATCTCCAGTGGGACAAAATCTATGGTGTCAATCATTCTGTTAAAAATCATCAGCTGTAAGAGTTTCCTTTGCTGTAATTCTCCATGGCTCAGAAGATTCACTTTATAGAGATATGGTACCAGATTAATCTGGGACTGTTTGGTTTTGTTTGATTGAATTGCACTTTTTCTTATGATGACACAGTGGTTTGATTGAATCCTGCCCATGGTGTGCCTTTGTGCCTTTAGCAGATAATAGACAATGGATGGAATGTGAGACATTTGCAGTGTAATTGATTTTTGATAACATGAATTGGCCTAAATATTAAAAAACTCTAGGACTGTGGAGCAATAACTATGTAGATCTCTGAAACCTAGATGAGAACAAATCACATTATTAAATCCCTCATTTAGTTGTGCAGGTAGCAGGGATCAGGAATATTACATGACATAATAATGGACCTATTTAGGTTTCACATCATTACTTATCGAGCACATTAGTTTAAAACCTTCATATCTACTTTTAGCTTTATTGAGCTTTGAAAAGATTATGTTTCTGAGCTTTTGTTAATGAATATCAGTGTGAATTACCGTGCTTAGACTGCATCAGATATTTCTCCCTCTGCAAAAAGGCATCACTTTTCACCCCAACGTTTGCCTGTAAATGACAAAGCAATATAAATTACAAATAAAGACTAAATTATAATAAGCTGAGAGGTGACAAATGGAAGCTGACAAATATTTTTGCATAGCATGCTATTTTCAGGCTTCTGGGCCATTCAAACACCATTCAAGACCAAGCCTGTTTAGCTACTGCAGGATGATTACCAGTTGATATGATGCTTCTAACCAAGAACTATGTTTGAGAAAGCAGCATGAAATCACCTAGGTAAAGAAATCCTAATACACTATATACCCAAAATTGTCTCTTGAGTCAAACGTAGAAGAACATGGTACATACTGTATCATAAAACCCATAGAAATTAGGTTGCTGACCTGACTTCCCCTTTGGATTTATATTCAGACGAGACATAGTCACTGTGGGAAAAAAAAAAAACAACCATATTAAGAGTAGGGCATTTGCAGAAGTTATATGAAGCATTTCAAATCTCATTTGCACTTTCTTAAAAATACATTCTCCCCTCCGCAGAAGTGCACTAATGTGCTGGCAAGTCAGGTTTGTCAGGGTTGTAATGTTTTAAATTATACCAAGCTGTTTTTTAATTTCAGGTAATGCAATGATTTAATGTATTTTCCTCAAGTAAAATGAATTATTTTACATTTAAATTGAATTAGAAAGTAGCCCTCTACACAAGTTTAAATGCAGCGATTGATTGTGATCCTTTTTCCCCACTGCAATTTCTCCTTCACAAAATTTAACCCCTGAAGAGCCAGTATATCTATGAGGATGAATCTACTGCTGAAACTGCAGTGGGGCATATATTCATTTCACCACTGTGCATCACCCATCAGCCAAACAGAAAATTTAAAAGGTATTTAACAAGTCTCCCTTTTCACACACAAATCATGTTCTCTCAATTCATTAAGAGATGTATAGTGTTAAAACAATGGTATAATCTTACAAAGTTATGAAACCAATTAAAACTAGTTGGAATTTTACATGGTTTATGGTTTCCCTGGGCAGAGATATCTCGTTGAATGAGAAAGCCCAGATCTGTGCCAACCCCTTCAACAAACAAAGGCTAAGTAATAAATCCTAAATCTGATTTTGGTATCTACAGTCTACAGTGCATGCATTCCCTTGCTAAACAGTGCCTCATTGTCTGGCTCACTTTCTGCATTTGATGAAGAATGTGAACATCAGCTGTGGTCTGGAGAGCAGAGTTTTTCATGCATTTACTCTTCGGGTAAGCAGGTTAAACCTCTTATTCCAGAGGAGGTCTCTAGTTGGAAATGGCAGGGTTTTCTGGGATTGCCCCCAAAAAAGTATTTTCCCAAACCCATTGGGTAACTTGTCACTGAATGCAGGTACAGTTTGTGAGATATTTTGTAATGTTTAAAAGTATTTTCTTTGAGTATTTATATCCCATGACTACTGCAACTGACTGTCACATCTCACAACAAAACCAATTAGATGAATGTGTCACCATCCCCTTAGATCAGTGTGTGTATCTACTACACAGTGTGTATCTATCTACAGTGTGTATACAGTGGAGTAATTATTAAATCAAATTCAACTGTTCATTAGATTTATCAATCGGCCTCTTTCCAACGACTGAAGATAGAGTTGTATTCAGATTGTGTCTGAAGGAAGTAAAATGGCCACAACCCAGCAAACATGCCTGTGTGGGCCTCCTGCAGGCCGTCTGTGGGCAGTGTGGGCTTGGGCCAACCGACAGTATTCCTATTTGTACCCACAGTGGCCCTAACTCAGGGGACCTAACAGACACTATTTATGCCATCCTTATCATGGGCATTGGAGTCCTGATCCTTTTAGGGCAAGCCCATATGGTATCAGCAATCTAACGACCACTGTAAACCCACAACGGGAAAACAGCAGGCAAGCACATTGGGGCTTTGGTAGTGTTTCAAAGTCAAAGTATTTAAACTCTATAACCAAAATGTAGAATACCACTTAACCCAATTAAACTAAAACAGGATGTCCACTATTCAAAGAAAAAAATAATATTCCATTTTCCCTTTTTGGACAGGTGGAAACAGATCAGAAAAATGGCAAAATATTTATGAAATCACAAACCAGTGTAGCAGCTACTTTGATAATAAAAATGGGTTTTTATATTATATTTTATCTCTTGGTTGAGCAGGGTAAATTGAATTCTGGAGAGATTCGAGCAGGCAAACTTAGCAAGCTCTACTTCAAACAAGTATATATAAAATGACAGTCATCACCACCTATTGTTACATAATAACACATTAAATTATTGTCATTTAGCAGATGCTCTTATCCTGAGTGACTAACATGGGTTACAGTTTTTTCCATTTATATAGCTGGATATTTATGGAGATAATTGTAATGGTGGGTTAGGTGCCATATCCAATGGTATGACAGCAGTGCCCCAGCAGGGAATAAAACCAGCAACCTTACAAGCCCTGCTCCTTAAAACTAAGCCACAAAGCTGCCCCACACACCTCAAGAATATGCAGCGGGAACTACCTACATGACCAAAAAAGGCAGGGAGGAGTGGCAGTGGCAACAACTGACACCTTAAGATTTTTCAGTGTTAAATGTAATTAACCTGCAAGCTCTGTTTGGAGAAGTAACTTACCTTTCTTTACAATCTGCTACTGGTTTGCAAGACTCAGTCTCAGCTTAGTAATGACAGCTACCTAACACAGTTTGACTGTATGTTCTGTGTTGCCAATAGTAAGTTTAAAAGCATTCTTATTGAGATTAAATATTTGTATTATAATGGACGTTAGCTTAATTGTTAACTGAATAACTGGCTAAAGTCACTGGCATATAGCTAGCTAGCAAACTAGCCAGATATTGCTTGCTAGCTACAGGTAAACATTTATAAAAGTAATGTATTAATTTGTATTGTCAAATTTTTATGCAAAGCAAAAATCACTTGAGAACTATTGACACAGTTTTGTGAGATATATGTTAGTGTTGCTAATTCAGTTATGTCAAAGTAACTTCTAACTACACAACAGTAGAGAGCACACAAGACACAACAGAAGAACACAATTTATTAATGACAACATGCACAACCATGCAGCTACAAAATGTTTTGCATTGCTAGCTAGCTAGTGTGCTATATGACCAATATTAGCCTGTAATGCAGCCTGCTGTCACCCAGCTGTGAAACTCCTGTGATAGTTAGAATGCATCCAAACAATACATAGTTTGTTAGCTAGGCAACTGATGTTTTAATTTTTTAGATATCAGGTTTGATTTGCCAGAACAGATAGTAAGCTGTAGCTGTAAGCTGACAAAGCAATATGGCCTATGTGCAGGTGCCAACATCCATCAGTTTTCACCATCAGTTTCCTTTTTTAATTTTTTTTTTAGCTTTTCAACATCAGTTTCCAAAAAAAAAAGATTTTCTCTCACCAGGGATTGATTATCTCAAAAAATTCAAACGACAAAGGAAGCTCTGTATCACTAAGCAATGATTGACATATTGTCCCCCACATACCATCACAGAAGAGTGAAGTGATTGGCATATTGACTTACTGTATGTCTGCTGCCACTTGCAACCCTGTGCAGTACACGTGACGTTCAAAGGGATGCCCTGGTGGTGCCACTTTGTGCTTGCCTCTGAGTAACTGATCTGTAAAAGCAGACAGAAAAGGCATGCTCCTGCAGGAGTTTACACTCAACACTTCCCTCTGAGCATTTGAAAAGCTCCCTGCAACATTTACCAGAGAGCAAGGGGAGGGGGATTCAAACAAACGCTGGAGAGTGGCAAGTTTGCATTGCCCATACCAACAAGCTCCTATCTCATTAACAGACTGGAGAAATAAAAGAGGGCTTTTTGGCTCACAGCAATAAAAAAATTATCATAGTGATGGTGTTCCTCAGCCGTCAACAGAACCGTGATAACGTTGTTTGATGATGACTTTCCCATGAATGTTAAGCAGCCGGCACTGCAGAGGAAAAGGAGCTTATCAGCACCTAATGCCGATCTCTAATGCCTGCCCTTCTTGAACTATCCATTTTCTAACAGCATTAACTGTCAAATTTACATCCCGTCTTAATGCCACTAAAGAGTACAGAGGATGGAGAGGGAATGACAGGGGTGTAATGAGGAAGGCATTTTCCTTCTCTCTCTCTCTTTTTCTGATGGCTTGAGACTTTTACACAATCAGCTTTTTCCAAGCTAAAATGGAGAGCTTACCTGAGCTCTTTACCACAGCCAGGCTAAATGAGTGCGGGAATCTTTTGTGCAACAGAAAAATAAATACTTGATTCCTTTACTGAATCACAAGGCACCCAGGGTGCAGTTATAGAAAAAAAACAATGTCCATTTTTAGGTATGTGGTCTGGAAGCAGTCTAAGTGGGAAGATGGGGTATGGGGTAAAAGGAATATTATCATCTACTACTATTACTACCATATATATGTATATATATGTTTGCTCTTTCCACAACCATACAGATAGACAGACCTTATTGGTATGGTGGAATGATCCTTCCAGTCAATGGGATAAAAGCAGAAAAGAGGTCTATTTTTTAATCATTAACAATACATTAAGGCAGCTCCAATCTATAATGGAGGCACCGCCTGTTTGACTATGTTCTACCTCCTCTTTCTGTTTCAGAGAAGACACTGTTTGGACAGGAAGTCAGCTTATCTGATATTCAGGTATTATTGGTTAACATTTGAAAGGTACCTAAAATGCTCAGGACCCTGAACCTTGATTTGACTATGATCATGGTATTTTGATTTTGAAAGTTGTGTACATTTTCACTGGGGTTAAAGGCAAACATATCAGGCAAACACAAGTGAATGGATATATAAAGTGTCAGGAATTTGGGAATTGCCAAGGCCCCATTGGGGTTTAAGAAATTAAATTTTATGTATTTTATACTGAATCCTTCCTAATACATTTTCCAAGATGATAAATTTCAGAGTAGTAGTGATAATAAATATAATAATAATTCTTTATTTATTCATAGGCAATTTATATACTTGTTCACAATTAAAACTGTTTGAAAAGCTATGACAGATAGATGGTAACAGGACATGAATTCTGAATGAAGGAACATGTAGACATATGTGTCTTGACAATATTTTGCATCACACAAATGATGTGTCACTGAAGCATGTGCCAGCCTACCTGTAGCCCCTTGGAAGTGTTGAGGTATACCTCTGAGCCAGAACAGACTGACTAGCATGTTGCAGAAGTCATTTGTTGCCATTGTTTCCTTACATTTTTTTGTGACATTACATGTTACATTTTTCCTTACATTGCTTTTTGTGATATAGTATATAAAAGCCCCATTGGCATACTGATCTTTTGTCGTAAAGCAGCTACCATATGGTGTCCTCTCTGCTGTTTCATCTTTTCTCATCCATTTGCTTTTTAAAATTATTACAGTTTCGTAACATCACACATAACTTTCATTGGTACAGTAGCCATTTTATGGTAGGTTCACCCTAGCATATGTAGACTGGGCATGCACACTTTAAAGCCATATTTCACTGTGACGGGATGACTGAGCAGCGAGAGCAGTAATGAGCGCAGTGCAAGAGCCGTAGTGCACACCACTGATGAGAGATTTATTTTTCCCAAGAGATGCAAGAAAAATAATGCCTGCAGACTATTTACAAATGACAAAATACTTTGGAACAAGTACATGAACAACTGATGTATTTTTCAATTAGCACAACACTACTCCATTTTTGTTCACCTCAAAAACTCCCAACTGAATATTGGGACCAGCTTTATCTATGTTCCCCTCTTAAGCTCCTCAACTTTTGTCAGGATCCCGCAGATCAATAAAGTTTCACATCAAGCACCTTTATACCTTTTCCATTCCCTGACACTGCACTGTCACCCAAAACCCGTGAAACAATGGGGTAAGTTATGTTACATTTAAATAATATTTACAAATTTACATTTAATTTTGCACATTTTCCCAAAATATTCTCATACATTTAACCAATGTTTCAATCACTTGCTTTAGTTCCCCAAGTTATTTTATTTCTAATAATGCATGTAGTTAGCATACTCACGGAACAGTGGCCGTCATGCCCTAACCTAAAACATGATACAACTTATCACTTATATGAAAAAGCTTTTCAAAAAGTACAATGCAAAAGCAAAAAAACAGTAAATGAAAATCAAGGGTCAGATGGCTGAGTTATCAGACATTGATTTTGCAACCTAAATTCATGGCGACCCCTCAAACATCCTATCTGATTAACTGGCATTTGTCTAATTGAAGTCTTGTATTGAATATTCAACTTCAAGTAAATTCAAACTCAAAGCCTGTCATTAAATGCATTTTTTTTTTAATCCTTACAACAAACTGCTTCCTAAATAACAGCTCAGTAATTACAACCATTCAGTGACTGCATTAAAAGTGTTCCAACTCCAAGTCCGCTCCAGCATATAGCCTGTCTCTCTTGAGGTTGGGGAATAGATAGCAATATATTAATCCTTGGAGGCAGGTGGGGCTGACCATGTTTGTCTGAGGCCATTTTGGGCCCAAGACTGGAGCAGATAGTTTGTGACGGGGTCACACAGAAAACCATCATTCTTACCGTCATTCCTGTTCATATCAACATCCCACCTATCGACATCAACATCCTTCCCTGATTTGACACTTGGTCTATGTTGTTATCCTGATGACCCTGAATGGCAAGCACACAGATACTGACATGGATAATGATGAGCAGCAATTTACATATAAACAATGTTGCAGTTATCTTTCTAGTGGCACATTCTGTCAGACTGAAATTAAATAATTTGCAGACATTTGGGATGACATAAGAGAATGTATATTTTTCTATACCAACTGCATCAAGGTATCACAAATGCAGGCTTATGCAAAAAAAAAACCCATTACATTTTAATTGACATGTATAGATCGTTTTGACCCAGTATTTATAATTAAAATTTAAAACATTACAATGAATGGAAAAATGTTCAAGTCTGGCAAATTATATTTACAACAGCTGTTTATGGATCTGAACACTGATATTGTAATACAGGAATCAAGCTTATGATTAGTTCAGAGTGGAGAGCTGCAGGAGAAAAGCACTTTTCTTGGCAATAGATATATTGTTTTTGTCTCCAAAGTCTTGGACCAGTGAGGCTAGTATTGAATTGTTTTAACAGAAATTAATTTTAGTGACAGAAAACAAAAAAGGGCAAAAAGGCTGTTTTTGAAATTTATAAACAGACATTGCCAAGCCAACCTGTGCTGCGGGCCAGAACTGGCCCTGAGACCATTGCTTTGACACCACTTATGAAATATTTCATCTTAAAGCTAAATTAATCTGACAAATTAAATACAGCCGGTGCCTTTGAATAGAGATCAGCACTGGTAAAATATTTATGGTGTTCAAAACTCCCACAGTGATAGAACATGGATGTGTCTCCTCAGAACCTTATGCTCTCCAACCTGTCTTTGATCTTGACAGAATGTGTCCCCAATGTAAGCAGCTCTTTGTGGGGAAAAAAAATCAAATTAATTTCAACAAAAGTGGAAAATGTCCCATCAGTTGGATTTCTGTGGACTGTGATTCTGAACTGAATATGCTCTTAGACCACCACATCAATGCACATGCTCATACCTGACAAACTACCGGGACAGAATAAAAGATCATTAGTGATGTTCCCCTTTAAAACCCAATCTTTGAAACAAGTATGCACACACAGGGGCTTACACTGCAGTGGTACCTTCATATTACAGGATGAAAATCAGTCTCTGAATCATTTAGCATTTCCATTTTCTCAGGCTGATTCATGTTATTTCCCTTTAAATCCAATTAAAATAAGTTAATGGAAATAAATCAGAGCGGTAACTTATCACAGTCTTCCTCATTGCATTCAGCTTTGACATGATCAATCACTGCCTAAATGATGACATAAAGAGAAGAGTCTATTATTTTTAACAACTGAATATTACCTCTGGGACTTAATTGGCCATAAAAAAGAGAAAATTGTATGTCAGCACGTACAACTAATCTGAATTCTTTTTTTTTTTTTATTAAACTGGGAATAGAAACGTTTCATATCAATTGAATTGAAACCTTCAACCAAAATAATTGTTGTTTGAAAATAACCATTTCAGATGTTTCTCAAGTATATACATTAAATTCCATTTCCGTCCATCATTTCAACGTTTGCATAACACTGCTCATGGTTTGAGCACAATGAATGAATTTTATTACTGCACACATGGTATACAAGTTATTACTACTGTTTACATTTCTTATAAAACCATTGTGTTTTTCTCTAGATTACTAAAGAATGATAGGCCATACAATAATGTACATTTACTTCAAGGAAAACAGCATGTGGAACATCACTTGCAATGCAGTAGTTAAAAGCCTGTCTTACCCATTTTTATTTTAAGTGGTTATCTGTGGAACTGCTGTATCTTTTTCCTAAATGGTTGCTGATAATATTTCCTCTGCAAGTCTCTGCTTACTAATTGTGCAATTTACAATTTATTACAATTATTTCATCAATTAGCCTTTTCAGGGGGCACACTGCCTTCTCAAACAAGAAGAGGAGAGAGAACTCAGCACCACTCTTATGCAAATGAGACAAGTTGAAAGTTTGCCAGTGCTTGCATGTAATTTAAGATGGCATTTAAGCTTCTTTCTCCTGATGTTATCTTCCAAATGAATTCATCAGGTAATGTTTTCCCATTATTCAAAGGCATAATTTTATGTCAAAGAAGGTAATAGAAAAATTACAGTGCCATGTAGATAAATTAGCAGCAGAACTCACATTTTCTGCTGTGAAAATGATATTTTTCAAGCTGCTGGAAGTGAATGCAATATATATATTTTTTTTGACTCACAAAGTCATGGAAGATCTTTAGAGGGGCAAGGCAGACTGCAATTTAGGCCAGTGCAAGACCAAGTGCCAAACTCAATTATTATTTTTTCCATGTACACTGACACCCAGCCCTACCACCCCACCCACCCCATTTTGTTCACATTTTGCAACTCAACATATAAATGAAACGGAATGTGCTTTATAATAAATTCATATTTTAATGTTTTCATTAGAGGGGAAAATGCCATGCACTCATGAAAGGTTTGAACCCCCCACCCCGCCATTTCTTAATCAGCCATGTAAGTGCATGAATCTATAAATATTCAGTCTATTTCATATTCACAGACTCTGCTAGGGGACGCTAAGCTCGCAGTGATTAAATCTCGGCTCATCTGTAAAGATTCAAACTGAGCTTCATTTCATGCTGATCAGGCAGCCTCCAGTGAAACGAGCTAAAATACCATAAAAAAGGAGACAACAGATCAGCTCTGATGTCACACACTCCCAGGAAAAGTTTCACAGCCTCCTGTGCCAGTGCAAAAGTCTTTGGCTTGAAACGTATTATTTCTGTCTGGCAATAATTCTTGGAATGTTCTGGAACGTTAACAAATTAAACACGATTGGTGCCTGACATCCACTGACCTCCTTCTTTTGCAATATAGCAATAGTGTGTTCTACATGACTTGTATTTGGATTTGTACAGTCCAAACAGAATGAGGAAGACGAAATAGTTGAACACATCACCTGAAATGATTGTACTGAAGGGTATTGTGTTGATATATTTGATGAAAGTTGGCAGCTTGCTGTTCCCATCGCATTGCATCCACCTGAACATCAGTAGAAAGATATCTCAATTGGAGGCAGCACAGATAAGTGGTGGGGGCCCACACTGATCAGAGGGTGGGACTGCAGTCAGGGCCATTGCTGAGTTGAACATATAAGGGGACATTTTCAGTAATTTAACCCATACTGCACTTTGTCCTTGCATCTGACTAACACATGCTAAGCATGCATTTTTTCATTTTTGTGGAATGCTTCCATCTTTTTCATCAACTGCTGAAATCATGATCATGTGCATGTATAAAAAACATCACATGCTTAAATGAATTACTCAGAGTTAAGGACTAAGCACCACATTAGTGAGATGAAAGCCCCCAATTGGATTTTTCCACTGGAGAATCCAACTGAATGAATCGATTCCTGAATATGCAACAGGAATTAAACATTAACATGGCACACATCCCTGGATAAAGAGTGGACCCATGCAAATGCGAGAGATTAATATAATTGCAACTAAAATGTACTATAATCTAACACTTCATCATCTAACTACAACTATAGCTAATTGTGTACAATGAATTCATGCACCAAATCTTGGGCAACATCTGTTGTGCTTTATTTATTGTTTGCATTTCTCGTTCGCATTTTGTTTTCTAATGAAGAAGCACAGATTTATTTCGGGTATTTATTATGATTATAATTATAATCTTATAATCTAATATTCTGTATAATAAGTTTATCTTTAGTCTTCTGGTCAAGAGTACAAACCTGTCATCCAGAATGGCAATTTCAGTTTGACCACTAATAATAAAATAAATTAAAAAAAAAGATAATTTCCCTCAACAATTGAAATGAAAATGCTTCTAAACAGGAATGTTTATTCCTGAAGATACCTTCCTTGTTTCCATGTTGCCTTTTCATTTTTCTTCTCATCCAAAAACAGACATCCTTTGGTAAGAGTCCAGAACATGTCTGTTGTGGATTATGGAAGGGAGGACCTGCCAACACACAGTCACAAACTCAAGCCCAGATAAAGCACCACTGATCAGCACTGTCCCCAAGCTGTGAGAGGGAGGGGGGGGGTTGAGAAGGGGAATGGCAGCCCAGAAGGGACAAAAGGCAGTGTGTGTGCTCCTCTCATGGGAGAAGGCTTCACTCATTAGCACTGTCAGTATAGGTAAGTGAGTGAGAAAGTGAGTGGTTTTGACACCTTATTTGATACTCTTTATTTTTAGAGCAACTTTTTAGTTCAGTGAAATTGGGTAGGTACTTTTCTATTTACCTCCCTAATGGGTACATTAGCAGCTTCCCTCAATAGAAGTTACAAAACATTAACACCTCTCACACTTCCCAATCTAGCCAAGGATCATCACATGGTCTTATGATAAGGAAGGTACACTGTGATTAGGCTCTCACCCTGCATGAGAATGGATAAGTGTGTATTTTGTGTGTACATGTCAAACACGCAACAGACATTTGAAATTTTCAAAGCAAACAAAAATTATTCATTATATATATTAACTCACTATACATTGTTATTATAAGGACAAGTTACCACAAGTTAACTTGTGCAATCTGACAAAAGGCAAGTATACTATAGACCCTAGAGCACAAATTCATCATACATCATAATACTACACATAAAATTAACATCAAATGCAAGAAGGAGCAGGTGTTAGGGGGTGAGGATAGAAATGGAACCGAGATGCAGTCCGAAGAGGTGGGCCTTCAGTCTGCATCGGAAGATGGCCAGTGATTCCACTTTCCTAACCCCGATGGGGAGTTCATTCCACCACGGAGGGACCAGTACAGACAGGGATCATGTCTAAGAAGAGCGACCCCAGGGACAGTCAACTGCCCTGTGGACGCAGCGTGCCGTGATCTTGAGGGAACATAGGGTTTGAAGAGAGGTCGTAGGTATGAGGGGGCTGTCCCATCCGTCTTGTATGCCAGCACCAAGGTTTTGAACTTGATGCAAGTGTTAACAGGAAGCCAGTGAAGTGAGATGAGGAGGGGAGTAACTTGTCTACCTAAACGTAGTCAAGTCGTGCAGCTTCATTTTGGATTAGTTGTAGAGGTTTGATTGCACATACAGGAAGGCAAGCAAAGAGGGAGTTGCAGTAGTCCAGGCATGAGAGGACCAGACCAGCCTGAACTAGGAGCTGTGTTGAATACGTAGTGAGATGGGGGGTGTCCTTCGGATGTTGTAGAGGAAGGATTTGCAAGCCTGACTCACCACTGTCACCTGAGATTGAGCATTAAGCATTAAGCATTCTACCAAGACTGTTGACAGTGCTATTGGCTGTAAGGTTTGTAGAGTCTAGGCTGAGGGAAAGCTCTTGAAACAGGGAGGATTTGGGTGGGATGAAAAGCATCTCAGTTTTAGCCAGGTTCAGCTTCAGGCGGTGGTCCACCATCCACTGTGAAATGTTTTTCAGGCAAGCTGATATGCGTGCAGAAACCTGTGTGTCAGACGGCGGAAACGACAAGAGGAGTTGCGTGTCGTCAGCATAGAAATTATATGAAAAACCGTGGGAGGAGATGACAGAGCCCAGAGATGCTGAAATGCAGAAAGAATTCCAACAATTTGCTTGTCGGTAACTTAATACACTGAATAAATGTAATACATTTTCAATACTACAACTAAGACAAATTAAAATGCTAATTAATTTATTCTTCTAAACTGTTCTTAGTAAGGTAGCTTGAAAATCCAGCTCGCTGCTATTAGGCCTGCTACAGTAGCCACAGATGCAGACCGTCTCTGACGGCCCTTCAGCATAAACCGCAAGCTATCATGCTCCTTCATGAAATCTCATGCCAGAACTCTTCACAGATGATTTGGGCCATACTAGCAAGCAAGATAACTGAAATAGTGTTGACTAGCCACCGCATTACAGACTTAGCATGCTACCTCGTCTGAATTAGTTCACTAGCTAGCTACCATGTTAGCTGGGCAAGGTGTAAAGTGGCTTTCAGTACCTACTGTAGCTAGTGACTTGATGAGTGACAAAACTAGTCAAATTAGCTACCTGGATAACAAAGTAATGATGTAGGTAACCTGTGAGTTGGCTAACTAGTTAGCATGATAAGTAACAAGCATACTGGCTCAAAATGAACCAACTTGTAGGCCTATCCACAAAAAGTGTATGCATGTGAAACTAGACAGTCTCAAACTGAAAATCTTCAACCAACTGAACAAAGCTGGCAATGGTGATAACTACTTGCTTATTCCATGCCCAACTTTTTCAAGCCAACTTGAAGTTTGTCCTCAAACTTTCCTTATACCACTACCTTCATCTGGTATGGGATTGTGTTTCCAGTGTTTGTGTCAATACCTAAAACAGATATTTATGAATTTACATCAAAATTTTCCCATTGACTAACATGGATAGGACAGAATCTGAATATTCAACACATACGTACGATATTCCTGGCACCTTTGTGCTGAGAAAGGTAACTATTCAGGCAGAAGGGGTCTTTAATTTGTGGGAAATAAATTATAACTTATCCAAGGTTATTGAGGACACTTGATATTTGGGCGGTTTGTAGGGTTCTAGCTGATGTGTGACCTTCCATATTATCTTTTTATGTTCATCAATATTCATTGATAAAATTAGATACGGGAGTGATGGCATTTGTAGTTTTACAGAAGTACTTCCATAAAAGCCACAGATTTGCATACAAGATGTGCTTGTATGTTATACTGGTTCATTGCATTCTGGATGGAGAGAATATATTTACTCCTTTATCTGTAAAGCCTTGAAAACAAAAGGAAGTGGTGGCCTTTTTTATTATATCCATCCACTTAAATCATGTCACAGTTGCTACTAACCTGGAGCCTACCCACCCATGATATTTAGTATATACTTTTTCACTACCAATTCAATACAGACTGGACTCAAGATTACTTTATATATGAAATAAATTCCCAGCAATTATAAAAACCTGTCCATTTTTTATGTGGACTGAGAAGCATGTCATTTATCAGTGTCAAAATGTAATTGAAGATCTGATGTAATAAATAATGACACAATGGAAATATAACTGGCAGCAACATTACACAGGAAAAAAATCCACATTCTAGTAAAGTGTGTCCAAACAAAAAAAATGTGAATATTAAAATTGCATCTTACTAAGACTGATAACAGGTATGTGGTTTCCAATGAAAACAAATATGAAAAGACCATACTAGAACACTGGGAAAAACCCTGACCGTACCAACAGACTATAGGATATGAATGAACCATGAACCCTACCTTTTCTCTCTATGTCATTTATTATGTACACACACACACACACATACTCACACACACACACAAATGTCATTTTGAAAGTGTAGGAAAGCCTTGAGTACTTACCAGCAGAGGTCCTCATCTACTTGCTTTTATTTAGACTATAGGCTTTTCAAATGGTGCTCATGGAAGACATTTTCTTATTTAAAGATAATTGAAAAATGTCAAAAGTTCCAATTTAGTGTGAGACAGAACAGCAATCTGATAAAAAAATCCTAATACAAACTTTGTTTGAATAAAATTGCCATTCAAATTATGGCTTAATGCATTCTGAGGAAATGAAATGCATGCGTAATTGCTATTTGCTCTATCGAAAGATATCACTTTAAGGATATCAGTTGTATAATAAAAAGAATTAAATAATTCCACAGTTGTGAAATACAGTTATAAACAGTACTTTTTAATTTGACTCTAGTATTGTATGACAATTCTGTGTCTCTGCCAACTTGTCTGTTTTCCTCTAAATTTCAGAGTTATCCCAGATATCTAAAAACGTTTTAAACAATGGAAATGAGTTTTGTTGTTGCAGTTGGTTTTCCCTCTGAGACTGTAAATTTGATGCAGGACTTCCTCATAAATAAAAAAAAAAGAATCTTGAGACTTACACATTACAAATATAATTGCTGCAGACAATGAGCCTTCCAAAAAACACATACACACACAAATGTGTCAGACAGACTAGAGTTCATGGCTGTACTCTTGTAACCTCAAGATAGTAGTTTAAACACGACGGGAAAATGATATATACATTGATGAATAATACTTGCCTTAATATAGGTTTTTCTTTTCATTAGATCTCAGATCTCTTCACATGTATTTGCCACCTGGGTAAAACACAGCAGTTGTTAAGGACCAAAATGTTCATCACTCATCCACTGAGAAAGACAGGCAAGAACTCAGACCAATTAAATTAGGGAATGACTCTGCTGTCATGCTAAAAGAGTGAGATTTCACAATATGTCAGGACAGTGGGACTTTACAGCCCTTGTGTTTCAGAAGTGACAGAGTTTAAAAAGACCACAGAGATTTAAGATCTTACCTGTGATACAGTTGTTAAATGCAGAGGAAAACGGCTTGGGTTATGTTAAAAGGCCACTATCTGCTCTAGCCAAAGGGCAGACAAGGTAAAATAAATCGAAGCTGTGGATACAGTGTAACAGAGCTTTGAGATTTGAGGAGGTACCTGCCAGTCATCAGTGTTTAGTTCACTCAAGTTAAAATCTGTCGGTGTTTAAGAAAGACATGTATGGAAACAAAGCGCAATGTATGAGGAAATAGGTGTGAGGACCTTGAACGATCCTGCGATGGGATTTGACAACTCATCACATTCCCCTGCCAAAACTTACATTTAATGAACTAAACATGAAAAAAATGACATACCAATCACATTCCAAACTCAACAAAGCAAACAAACAGAAATTCAAACAGGGAAAGTGGGTGGGACCATCATAGCTCATTGAAAGGTAACTATCATTATTTATTTATATATACTCTTTAATAATATGCAAAACAAATGAAGTGGAGTCGTGACCTTTATATGTGACCAAGAGAAGGCGGCACATCATTTAATAACTCATTTCAACCTAATCAACTAACTCCATTGTTCTCAATATTTTGTTCAAGTATTCATGAGAGAGTTGGAACTGTACTCGATATCAGTCAGTAGAACTTGTCACTATTTATTTTACCTTTGAACGGTTTCTTTATGTGCACATATCTCTTAAAAACATAGGGAAAGATACACAAAGATTATCATGACTGTAAACCAAGTGGACATGCATATGACATTACTTATTATTATAAGCAGGTGTATACTGACAGGTTTTTGAGTATTTTTGGCATTTGCCAGACAAAACTGACCAGAACGTCCCTACTAATATAAAACCTGGCTGTGCTAAGTCATAGGCAGGTAGAGAACAGTGTGTTGCTATAGTGTGATATAACATCATATGGTAACAAATGTGAGGGATCTCCACAAACCCTTGTTCCAGTGGATGATTTGGATGGTTCGGCTTAATGCAGATACAAATGCATTATAAATCCTGAAACTTCATGGATCAGTGTTTCATATTCAGTGGAACCACCAGCCCCTGGAGAAGCTGGCCTATGCTCCTCACAAAGAAATGAACAGAAGGAACAGAAGAAGAGGACCCAGCCTGAGGTTTTTTGGGTGCAGATAATTGTTGTATATTTTTATTTTTATTTTTATTTATAATGTCCTAAGGTTATTATTCCACAAGGCATATGGACACTTTTTGTGAAATAAATATTTGATCCATAAAAATATTTCTAAAATCAATTTCTTCATCTCTGTATGCTTCATGCCTCACATGGACACCACTGTTAGTGACATGAATGGAAGTATATCCATTGTTGGTAGTACACAAGCCTTTTCTCTAGAGGGTGAAAACTCTCAAATTACATATAAATATAATTGTAGACAAATCTTTATAAATGTTCCAATGAATGAATAAGCAAGTAAATAAATATCAACATAAAAACAAATGTATATTGAAGAAAAGAATAAATAAATGTTGAAATAAAACTTCTCAACAGAAATGTAGAAAGTGTGATTTTGTATATTTGCTTGTTTTTCACATTTTTAAATGTACTTCTTTTCCATATGCGTTTATTTCATTTTTTTATTTTAATTTTATTTAGGTAGCTGTCTATGTTTTCATGTTTTTTGTGAGTCTAGAAAAAAACTGACAAAAATTAGAGTGATGGCAGAGCAGAGGTGACTACTCTATTTTCTGGTTGTGATGGAAAATGATTTAAAGGATCCCCAGCGGCTCAGTTGGCAAGGTGCTCATCTGGAGTGCAGACTGAGCCATATGTCTCAAGATTAAAACTGAATATGTCATCTGCAGGACTTAACCCATAGTGCTGTAAAAACCTGGCTTCATGCTGGCAAAGAAAAGTGGGGGTAGGTAGGTTGCCAAAGTTCCTTCATCTCAACACTCTCAGGTACACTGTGATTTGTCAGGTGCCTGCAAGTTATACAGATGGCAGTGGCATTGCCCTTATCCTCAAATGAGAGATCAATTCACCGCGTGGTACAGTGAGTGAGTTGTGGTGCAAAAAGATAGCTGTTGGCTGCATGGGAGTGAATATGAATATGCACTTTTCTTGCTTCAATGCTCCTGCACAAGTGCGCAGGTTTGTGTGGTGAGACAAACCATATGTACAATTGATAATTCCAAAACAAGGTTTCGTAAAGGTAAAGAGAAATGCATAAAAATTGATTTGGTTTGTATTCGACCTATAAAGTGATATATAGTATGAAATAACATGCTATATCACAATGTTGCACAATTGACTGTGCTGGTTAGGGCACTAGCACAGTGACTTCGGTAAATGCAAATGCATTGTTGTCATGTTCACATAGCATATTTATCCCTGTCAAAACTGTGCAAAAATTAGTAACAGTTTGTTTTCTTCACAGGAAAAAGATGTTATAATAATTAGGATCTTAATAATGAGCATCATAATGTCATAAGGTTCCTTTACTAAGTGAAAATACAGAGCTCTTCAAGTTATTTTTTGGTAGCCAGGTTTAGAAATCATTTGGTGGATTTGGACCACATTTGTTCTCCTTTTGCTTATAAATCAATGTGTAAATAAGTAGCATTTATATGTTTAGAAACAATATGGACACATCCTAACAATATGCTTAACTGTTGTTTTTTTACATTAAGAACAAAGTATTGCCATTACATTTTTTGTTTGTAGTGTGTGGGAAATGATAGTAACTAGTAAGTGCTTCGTAAACAGATGATTTTTTTTATACTTAGCAACTGCAAATGCGAATTGTTTCATTCTTACCATATCAGTTGCTTTTTGTGCTTTATCATTTGATTTACAGTTTGATCCCAGGTCTTCTGGCCAACTTTTTATTGACTATTTTTGAAGTGAGACAAAAATAAAATTAGAGTGACACCATGGATCAATGTGCTTGTGAATAGGTCATGTAAACCGATGAACATGGGGATTTCATTTCATTCAGTTAGTATGACACTTCCTCCACAGGAAAAGATAATCTGACTGAGAAAGTTCATCTGAAGGGCAGCACTCTATTGCAATTTGGCCAAGTGTGGTATGACAATCTCTTGACTTTCAAAAAGAAAGAGCATATATTGAAGAGCAGAGAGGTATGCAGCTTATTGTCAGGTCTAGCTGTGGAAAGACATTTGACATTTAAATGGAGGTGTGTGAAGGTGTGGTTGCATTTTCTGCGCTTTATACAGATTTGATAGACAGATGTTTATTTGGTGAGGAGAGCCGAATAACTGCTGCTTATTGTTCTTTAGATGTGCCTGTGGGCACTGTGGATTTGACACAAGAGTGCTGATGAATCTCATCACATTAATGTGTTTCTGCTGGCTAAGCCCACAAAGCTTATTACTGTTCAGTGGAGTGCTGCAGATTGGCTGCGGTTTTTGCTTGGCGATATTCTTTGCAACACTCTTATAGGGCCTTATGCAGTACATAGGGACGAGGCACTACAGCCTGGTAGAACTGAGTCCTGATTTGATGCTATTTTGGTATTCATCCAACTGTGAAACAGCAGAATTCACAGGGTAGTGATCGCAAAGCACTCAGATAGGACAGACGCATGGATTTAACTACACCTCATTTCAAAGCAAAATATAACTATGTCAATCAAATTTATTTAATAATGTACTCTTAACAAAGGTACTGTCACAGTGAGTATGACAAAGAAACAATGAAAAAGAGGGGCAAAGCAAGAACAGAGAAGCAATCGGCCTGAGTGATTGAATAAAGATCAATGTGTTTTGTTCATATCTGCTCTTTGGATATGTCCAACTGTAATTCATCCCTTTTCAGTCACATATATCACATATAAATTGGAAAAAAAAAAACGACTAAAAATTAACACACAAAAAACCCTCATACATCAGTGAGAACAAAGTGAAAATGGTCCTCTCTGTCTCCTAATGGTAACAAAAGATAAACTTTAACAACAAATCTGCCGTTTGTTTTTACTAGACTGTCACACTAGCTGTTGGAACAATCTGGAGAAGAACAAGGCCTTTGCCCTGCCCTGTGTGCCCCTGGTGTAAGATTGTGGTAAAGTAGGAGTTTAAGTGGACGTGGGATTTCAGCTCTATCCAATAGTGTGAGACATGGGGAATAAGAATTGAGAAAAGGGGGCCTGTGATTTATGATAGGAATGTGAAGATCGATGTGTGGGAACGCTGACACCATCTTAACCAGCATGTTTAGCAGGATATCTGTTGGTGAATACAGTGGACACAATACTGAGATCATATGGAGGCTTTGGTAACTTATTTTGACAGTTGTTTCATTAAAAATTCTTTTAAATGTGCAAAAACTACAGGTGCTAACTGTAATATGGAGAAAAGTACCACACAAACTGGAGGCAGCTAGAGCTTTTACATGAAAGGTCATTCCACAGTGACGTTCAGCATGTTCACTTAATGTTAAGTTAGTGTTGCAGTAAAAAGCAATTCTATAAATGGACAATAGAATGTACCAGTATTAAATAGAGTATTTTGCATCACACAAAGTATGTGTGTTTTGTAGGCAAATAAACAATATCATCGTTATAATCATGGTCATCATCATCTTTGCTAAGAAATAAATATGGTCTGATTCTGACTCTGGTGATATCAATTCCAGGAAACTGGGATTTTACCTTTTCCCCTCAAATCTTGCACCAAATATTTCTGCCCTGTCTGCTTTGGCCTCTTCATGTGAGTTCTTAGGAGTTAGCGAACAATTTCCTATTCCCACTGAATCAGTCCAATAATGCTGCCAGCTGCTGTTAACACCCCGTATTAATTAAAATGTCACCGCACCAGATCATTATTGTAAAACAGTTCAAACAGAGCTCAACCTAACTGCTCTGATAAAGCCTTCGGATGACAGGTGAGTCAAAAAAATAAATAGATGAAAATGACTTGATGGAATAATCCGGAGAGAACATGTAACATTAAAATTTATGACCCTCTTGTGTTGCTTCCCTCTTACAATTATAAATGATCCACACTGTCATGTATTCTGCAGCATTGCACATTGACATATAGTCGGCACTCACAGGCCCTGTATGCCTTTAACTGAAGGTAGGATAATATATGTCTCAGAATTGTTTTAACCCTATTTTTACTTGAAAATGTGGTACTGGTATTCCTGTATGTTCTTGATATATGATTTTTTTTTTTATTGATCTTTGGCCTGTCAGATTGCACAATGTCAGGTATTGTCAGCGTCTCTTTAAACAACCTCTTGAAATGCAATCAGTTCTGCTAAACGGCTGGACAATCCATAGAAGAAGTCCCTGAGACTCTGCTCTACAAGAACTGCTTTTTGGACCTATCTGCACCACAGCATCAACAGCTCCAATCTACCCTGACAAGTTGCAAAATTCAGGCACTGCCCAATGCTAGGTCAACTTATACTTCCTGGATTACTCCTATCAGGTCATATGGAGACTCTGTGTCTCTTTATTCTTTACACTGAATGACAAGGTGTGTTATTTCCACCCATGGTTTCTCCTACCACTGTCATGCTACTGTAAATCCTGTGACTCATAGGTCACCATGTAGATTAACACAACCCTCTTGATGGTCACTACTTGGATAAGTAGTATATGTGAAAGCACTCAATGAGTCTGGACAGTGCTTCATGGTTCCAGATCACGCCATATGTTTGAGTGTACATGTGTGTCTGCATGTGACACATATTTGCCCTCCTGACATTTCTCACTGAAATAGCACATCACACTGGGTAACTGAGCTCTATATGCCATACTATCTAACCTGCCTACCTCACATGTTTTGTGGAGAAAATTCATTGAACACAGAATCAAGTGCATTTGGCCTACGGTTTCATTGAAGTGTGTATATGCTTTTGAGTGTTCATTAGTCTGTGGTACTCCCATTACATGTTAGATCTTCAACCCTGAAATAAATGTCAGAAAATTGTTCAGAAAAATGTTTAACCCTTTAAAAACATTATATACAAGTTGTGTTGTGTTTTGTGCTCAGTTAGTGAACTCAACAAACATTGATCTTGATAAAATTCCACCAATTCCACCTTTTTCCACCTTATTTAGAAGGTGGAAAAAGACACTGAAATGATTAAACACTATTGATTAGTGCATTATCAGTATTTTGAGATGGCAGAAATGGCAAAAAGTGAGAGTCACTTCAAGATTTCCTACTATTTCCTACTTGCTTTTCTTCCTACCCAATTTTGTTGAGGAATGATATGACAGGAACTGGACAGTTTGTTTAGGATTGTAAATTGGTGCCTGGATAGAACGAGAAGGTATGCAGAAAATCCACCCAGTAAAAGGTGCTTTAAAACGCAGATGCAAATGCAGAGTACTGACAATACCAGAGATATGGGGCAATGGTGACAGACATAAAGGTTTAAAGATTGAAATTCTGGACAAGAAACATGACAGACTTTTCTTGAAATAACAGTAATTTGAGGTGTCATTACCTCGGGTCTGTTTAGTCCAATGTTTTAAGCTCCATTCCCTTTGTAATTTTCTAATGTCCTCAAATAGTATAGCATTGATGTGAGAGACATAGATTAAACTGCTCTGTATCAGTTGCAATTGTCAAATTTGCTTATGCTCTGTGGTTACTACACTTTAAATGAAGCCCAGGGAATTCACTTGCAGGAATTTTCAATCTCCATAACAAATATTTAAATGAAGCTCTACAGCTTATTAGATGGTTGGTGCATCCCAAAAACATGCAAAATTGTTTGGTTTAACCTGTCCATGGAGTTTTTTTTAGTGATCTAGCTGTAAATATCCTACTTATCAAATGTCAGAACAACATTTAAAAGTGAAATTACTTTAATGCAACCATAACTGACTGACTTTCCCAAAACTATGATTTTCATTAATTATATTTATAACATCTGACTTAAACAAGTGTATGAACTGTCATGGGACCAGCTTCATTGGGCTCTAGTTTTGCACCATCTCACACTGTCATGTGAATATCAATGGTGGTGGCACAACAGTAATATCGTAGGGATTTTGACTAGCCAGTGCACAGCCACACCTTATCACATCCTCAAATCATTAAAGAGATGTTTCAAGCCCAACTGGTGGTTGCACCATTTGACCAGCTGACATGGACACACCTCTTTGGACCAGCACCAGTCCATCGACAACTGTGGTTTTGTTTCCTAAGTGCTGCCTTAAGATACAGACTCACCAGAATTGATGTGTGTGTTCATGTTGTGCTAATAAGAATAATATAAGATATATTATATAATATAACAAATATTATATAACTATAGCTGCCTAATGTTTATTTATGGCTAAAAGATTGTAGTTCACCTCATGGCAACACACTGAATTTTATGCATTTGCATACTTATAGGGCTCTTTATTTTTTCACAGTAATGTAAACTGTGTTACAATTCAAAAATTCAAAGAAACAAAACCCCCCCAAAATAGCTTAGTGCCATTCAAAATGTATGTGTGGGCAATGGATAGAATATTACAAATTCTGTCAGAGTTAAATATAGTTTAATAAATGAATTAGCTTCATAAATAATGGCTGTAATGACATTTTAGGAGACAATAAGCCTGAGCATTGTCAGGAAATAGTTGATGTATGAGTTTCATGCCTCAGCAGTTCCTCAAAATGAATAGGCTAGGGGAGATAGCAGGGGCCTGCAAACCAGCCTATTTCCCAGAATTATCTACTTGTTGTCAATTTGCACAGTGGAATTACACATGCAAATTGCACTGCCTGCACAAACACCACTTGGAGATGATAAAAACAAATTAACAAAGGCTATAGAAGGAGGATTTATTTCACTGGCTCACCCAGGTCAAGCAATACATGTATTTGACGATTGTGTGTACCCAATTTTGGTGTAATTATATCAGCAAATTATTCTTTGTAATCTTATTATTTTTTTTCAGCCTTCTCCTTACACACATAATTAGCTTCCTTCATTTCCTCTCAAAAACAATTCAGCTTACTGGCCTGTCAGGGCAACACTTTATAATCTGATTTAGATTTAATTTTTTCTACCCTCCTTGTAATCTTGGACACACCAGCACAATGAGTTACACATGCAAGGAGGTGATTGTTCTAAAAGTCAAACTGTCTGGCTAAACACCTGCATGCTGGTACATATGCACACACACACACAGCCTGTAGGCATTCATACACCCAGACATGCACACATATACATGCCTATGAATGAAGGCATGCAGACACACACTGTCACAGTGAGTTAGAAAACTGAACTCTGTATCATCAGCCTTCAACATCACTGCTCACATTCAGCTGTGCATTAGCTGTCGCTGGACCTCCGTGTTAGATATCTCATCCACTTTGTACATTGTACGCCAATCTGTGCTAATGAATTCTGCCACCCCTAGCCAGGCCAAGATGACTTCAAATTATTACCACTTCCAGAGATATGCCTTTCCTCATTTGAGGCTCAATTTAGCTGGTTCCAATAAACAGCCTGTCACACTAAGATACTTATAATTAGGGGTTTAAGATGATTAGTTTATCTTTCTGCACTTATTGCCTCTTATCCGACATAGCCAAACTTAATAGTGGGTTCCAAGTTTTAAATTTCAAACCATCACCAGTAGCAGACTGGCCCGCTCAACTTTAGAATGACAGCAAGATTCGGCTGCATCATACACTTGAAGGATAGGAAGGGGGAGGGGACAAAAATGAAATGAAACAGTGCTTAATGAATGAACATAAAATAGGTAAAAGGAAATGTAAAACAATATCCTCAATGGCGCTCCCACAATCGTCACTTTTTTGTTTATGGTCATGCTGAGGGGTGGGGGGGTTAATTCCCCCATTGATTTCTTCCTGGTGTTTCTATCCAGTTGTCAAACATGTAATTAAGTTGATTTTAACTCCACGTGAGTGACATGCTGTTTATATGAACTCTTGCTGGGCACATATTTAAGACTTTGTCACACACCCAAAATGACAAGATTACACATATGGCAAGCAGCAATCATACTCTTTTAAATACCCTTATTTATGTTAGATCATTGGGTGGTATTTTTTTTTTTAATCATTTTGACTTATTGACTGATTCCCACATTTCTGAGTATGTATTTCTTCCTCACAATTCACATAATCAAAATTTAAACCTGCCATTCATATGTTGTATACAACAGGAAACAAATATGGATGCCTGGTGAACAACACATGGAAAGGAGACAGACAGAGGTGCGGCAGGGTGGATAGGGCAAAGTGCTTAAACAGTGTTTGTATGTGGTGTCATATTTATGGCATGAAGACTGCTTATCTTTCAGTAGAATATGAAGAACAAACTACACAGAGAAGGGCAAACACAGTGATATGAAGGATATCAAGTCTTAAGTGTATCAAGGAAGATTCAATAGAGACTGCACCCTTTCATAAACTCTGCAGTGCCAAAGGGAAGCAATGTGGTTAATTTTTCTAAGGGTGCATGTTCTGTGATAAGGTTGACCCAGTGTGGTAATGATAATTTGCTCATATTTTTTTAAATTTAGAAAACTAAATTCTTTGGAAACGTTTAGAATGGATATGTATACAAAGCATGACAGAACTCTTGCGTTTCTAAAAAAAAACTAGCCACATCTTCTGCAAGAATCTCCTTGAAGCTTAAAAGATTAACTTTTAACTTTAGCGATGACTTTAAGGTTAGCATTTCATCCACTGCAAATTACTTCATAAAATGTTCATCCACTATGTACTACATTTATCCCTCTGCTTTTACACAAAATAGATACCGTATAATGAATGAATCAATACAGTAATGACAATAATTACATTGTACATCAAATGTACTTTTTGCACAAACAATTTGCAGTGCCTTATCATATCAACAATAAATGTTTGCAGAAGCAAATGCAGAAAATCTGCCATCACACAATGACAATTTTATAATGAAGTACTGTAAAAAGACAACCACCTAACCAACAAACAAAGACATAATTTGATATAAACAACCAATTTCTGTTGGAGGTTTCTGAGCATTGTGCCGTTCATTTTGTAGAAACGGGCACTGCCTCTAGCTAAAGAACATTTGCATGCTAATACTTTTAATGGCCATGTGATGCCTTCAGCAATTGAATAAATTGTAAGCCATTGTTCACAAGAAAGAAAATTTGAAAATTGCTTATCATCACGAGAACATGGCATAAGTAGCATTGACAATTTCCTTTATTTTAGCATAAAACATTAAAATGCCATTTTTTTCTAACTTACTCCCCCCCAACAGCTCAAGGATGTAATAAAAATATTAAATATTCTGCTATGCTGTTGATACTACTGAGCACAACTCAGTGCTTCCACACAATGACTTAAATTGTGTGGTAAATTGTTCCATCCACCTAAAATTCTGAATGAGTATGTCATGACCTGGTTAGCCCTGATCTAAGTCTGAATTTCATATTTGGATAATCATATTTTTGTGTCAAAATATATAGTTCTTGTGTTGCTGTTTATTTGTATTTATTTACATGTGATTCCATCTTGCAGGACCTTACAGTGAATAAACTGGAGGTCATTAAAGTCTGGTATACATATATTCCTGGAAATCACAAGTGGTATACTTTGAGTGAAACTGACATACATTGTTGAAATCTTCAACACTGCATCATCACCTCATCCCTATGCAACCATTGCATGTGGTGAAACCTAATGGTCACTGATATTAACCTGTAGTTACAACGAACTTACTATACCATAGATTGAGGACATAACACACATCTGCAAGAGTTTCTTTCAAGTTCCCCAGCTATGTTTTTCCTCCCATCATGCTTCCGTTGTGTGTGGAGGTGGTGGCTGTTTGCAATGGATTAAATAAACCCTCATGCTAGTGCTATGGTTCAGTGTATTCCTCATTTTCTATGTGCAATTTTAGCTTTGCATAGTTTGTTTTGTCATATTCCATTCTTCTCTTGCTAGTTTTTATAGTGGTTCTCTAGGAAATACTGACTGCTTTACAGCAAGTACCTATTTTTGTTGATACATTATATTAGTGAATGGATATTTTTCATTGGTTGAGACCCAACACTGAATTTCTGGAAATATCAAGACTGCTTGAAATCCACTACAACAGTTTTAGTCTCTGTACACTTACAGTTCTTAGGTCAAATATCGCTTTAACTGAAGACTCATGCAACAGCTGTGTTAAAACACTCTGTTTATATCAAGAATTTTACCAGTCTTAATTAAAATGTTATTCATCCCAGAAAATAGTACTCATGAGATGTGTATGATTGCAAGACCCATGTGCCCTGACAGAAACCAGAGGAAAGAGACTCATTTTTGCTGATTCCCCTGAAACCTCCACAGAATGTGGTCTTCAGGCCACAAACTATTAAGACGTCTTATCTCATGATTAGCCAAATTCAAACTATAGCTGGACTTCATAACTAACAATGATCATGTAGCAAGACAAGAAGCAAATTATCTTTCTCTCTTGCTCATTTGTGTATTTTGCACTGTAGACCTCTGTGTACTCTAAGGTTAGAAAGAACAGATTATTTTATTTGCATGCCATATTCTTGCGCAGTATTGTATTATTGAACAAAAAGGTGTGAAGGTTTAAATTTGACTCCACAGTTGTTGTAAAATATTTTGCACACATTCCATTAACACCATGCTGCTATGCTGCACTAAGGAATAGGTCCTCAGGCAATGGAACATACTGTGTATTTGGCAAGGAAGCTCAAGCATTTTTAGGTTTAACAACATATAACAAGAGACACTGTGGAAAAATACAGAAAGGTTCAATCATCTGACAATTGAATATTCTTGATAGGCCACTATGAAATGTATTTTTTATACCAGTTCAGTTTAGTACATAACATGGCCCCACATAACTTTCTGATGACCCCAGAAATCCTTTCAGTGCATTATTTTAGCAAAACGAACTTTTTTTTATAACATGCTTGTGCTCATGACTGCTATTTCCAGTCAACAAACATTGTCATCAGGGTGACAGCAGAAGCACTGGAGTAAGGAAAAGCAATTAAACCAGAGACTCACCAAACAGACTCTTTCACATAGTGTGGGAAGAAGTACTGAAATGTGGAGAGCAGGGATATATGAGGAGTACAGTGACATTCCCACATTACTAAAAGGCTGTGCCTCCTAACGATATTGTAATGTTGCTATGTTGTGGGAGACATGGGTTCAGTTCCCAGTTCCAGCAATGAAACTCGCCCTAAAATGAGTTTGTAACAATGGATGAAAACAGTCGAGGAATGTAATGATTTAAAACATGACAAATATCACAACAATAAATTCAATACTTCATGTAACCTGCTCTTGTGAATTTCAAATTGCAGGCAGAGTCTCAGACTGGCCTTACTGTCCTTACCTGAGCGTACGCCAGCCACCATATTGAATCTGTACCAGCTTTGTAGAAAACGAGCAGAGGCTGCTTTTCACCACCTCAAATTCCCCCTCCAATGGGCATCCCAGTTCTGTAGTAGGTGAAAGGAGCAGAAAATTGGAAGCAACTGTCCCTTCTGAAAGAGTGTGAAAAAGTGCCAATATTACTTACTTGGCTGTGTATTTAGCTACCTGGCAGTATAATCGCTTGCCAGCTGGTTACAGTAACAGGCTATTTGACTTAATAAGATACCTATATGAAAATCAGCCAGCCTGTTACAACTGTGGATAACACAGAAAGCAGAACTTTGCTTACTAACAGTAGATGATAATTAGGTGTTGGCTTGCAAATAATTGCTCCTTATTGACGGTTTCTGTAAAAAATATTGGCTAGGACTGACATGCAAACAAGTAAACATATTGAGCACTTCTTTTCCAACCAAACAATTCTGTGACAGAACGCCATTGCTGCAAGTTGCTAAATGAGTATAGATGGTGATTGTTCCAAAGGGCGAACATTTTAAGGCTGCATCCCAGGTCACTGCTACAACTTCATTTGCCAACTCCATTCACTTGGGGGTGAGCTACCTGCCACATTGTGTGTGTCCCAGTTATATAGGAGGCCAGTCATGCCCTCAGCTGCCCCCTCCAAGCTAGTCAGTGAGAGGACGAAGCTGGTGACCCATAATTCAAATTTGCTGGTTAGCTAGCCTAATGTCTACCATAACATCTTGCAATATTAGTAACTTATTTTATAATAAGTTTTGCAATATATATATATATATATATATATATATATATATATATATATATATATATATATATATATATATATATACACACACACACACACACACACACACACACACACACACACACACATACATATATATATGTGTGTGTGTATAGACAGAGAGAGAGACATAGTATGTATATATTTTAATTGTTTGTTTATGGAATTCACAAAAATATCTGAAATAATACGATCATTTTCTGATATCTGCAAAACAAATCAACATAAAAATGTTGTCATATCAAGATTTACAGAATCCAGCAGTAGGCCTAATAGCTGTGGCATCAGTCATTTTAAATTAGTAAGTATATGAACCTGATACCTACAAATACGGGGCTGCAGATTTCTCTAGCTGGGTAAACTCAAGTCATCCTTGCGGTGTCGAGACATACTGATGTCGGTGGCCAAATTAGCCGCGTCAAACGCCACATGTAGCTACGCTTTTTACTGGTCGAGAAAAATATACCAATCAGGGCACTTCTTGTTGGACATCAACAAATATGGCGGTCAGAGTGGAAAACGAAACTAGCTAACGTTAGCTAACATAATTTCTCGTTACACAGCTAGTAGTTAATGCTAAGGGATTTTTTTTTACATTTCTGTACGATTACTGAATTGCACATATATTACAGCATTCGATTTTAGGTCGGTATTATAAGAGTCGACATCTGTATTTGTCAAATATCAAACAGAGCTAGAGGCTAGCTAGCTGCCTTTACTGTATCTTCTGCTAATGTAGCTGACAATTAAGTCGCAGTTGCTTGCCTTCCTTTCAGCATGTACAAGGCCGGGTATCTTTCTTGGTCTCTACCTGAGAGTGATGCTGAGACAAGTTCCGACGAAAATGAGAGTGCTGTTAAAAACAACAGTCCAAAAACTCTAGCAACAAAAATTGATAGAAATGATGAGATTCCGTCAGTTAATTCTGATGTAAAAATGGAGTCACAGCCTATCAAAACCAGTGGTTCCAACGACAGCATTCCTGGAGTTTCTCCTGAGATGTGGCAAGTATGTTTCTTACGACATTTTTCATTTTCTCATTGAAAACATTAGTTATGTTAGCTTAGTTTTGGTCGGATGCACTTCCCTTTAACAGTCCCTGGTTAAGCCTGGTGCGACTTGTGCTTGGTGACTGGCACGATGGTTTCGCTTCATGATAGCTGATAAGAGTAGCTAAGTGCACAAGTGAAGAGGAAGCCATTCCGATCTTGACTTCAAAGTAAAAGATTTGAAGAAATCAGAATTGCAGATGGCTACCTAGCTATTACTGTGTATTTCGTTTGTTTCATATTCTTTTGCTCCCGCATGTTGTATTTGTTGTAAAATGTTTGTATGTGTGCCCAGACTTTAAATTCACATGTTCTGCATTCTCTATGTAATTCATGATCTACTGCACAGTTAAACCTTACCTTCAAACACAAAATGATTCTGTTATTTTCGCCAATATGTTCCTACCAAGAGCGAGGTGGATGCTTTGTATTGAATGGTTTCAGAGTAACCTGTAAAGGCTGGGGTGTAGTACTGTTAGCTAGTCTCTGGCAGTTCTTCAGATGTTTGTCTCTTGGGTGGTTCTGTGTTTGGATGTAGTTGTTTTCATGTCTGAGAAAGCTGATTCATCCAGGTAGGTGGAATCAAAGAAGGTTGTCATGCACAGCCTGTTCTTCACCAAATTTAGGTACTCAACAGGGAAGTGTTGATCTCCTGTCCTTTCTTTGAGCTGGATGTGTCCCTTCACAGACATACTTTCTGCCTCTACGTCTTAAGTGTCTAAGCGAAAGAGAACTGGCTTTCTTGAGGCAGTATTTTCAGTGTCCAACTCTGCATCGAACAGAAAGAGCGTGAATACTGCCAACTTGCCAAACTGGATCAGTTGCTGTACATGGCTTTCAGGCTGTGCGACTAAATTTCTCAATACTGCATTTTGTATCACTGTAATTGAGCAAAAGCAGATGGTTTTTGTTCTCTCCATTTTTCCTATTTTTTCATCCAACATTTTGTCATTGCCAGTTGTGCATTAGGCTTGCATGTCTCCAGGGGGGCAGCAAGCTTAATTACCCATTTGTTTCCCACTTCACAGTACAGCATCACTAAAACCAGGCCTTATAGTGAGGCAGAAATGTCCTGTTGCAAACCGTCACAAGTGATGTCACCCTCTCTGACTGACATGATTGCAACATCACTATTCAAACACAGCATGTTGGCATATCAGACAATTATCAGCATCATTGTCTTCCTCAGTTGACGGCTGTGTATAACTATTGATACAAGGCACTGTGTTTTGTCTCTTTGAAGACAGTGTATTTGCTATTAGAACCGTTTAGAAGAACCATTTAATCATATCATGCTCCCTTGAAACAAAGGTTGTTTCACATATGGTGCAGTTTACCACATTTCTGGACTGTCACTGGACTGACATCACAGGCTCTGGGTACCTTTTGCCCTCATAGTCACAATGCCTGTCTGTACTGGCCCCCCAATGGTGGAATGAACTTCCCACAGTGGTTAGGACAGCAGAATCACAGAATCTCCTGATGCTCCTGAAGACCCAGCTGTTCAGACTACACCTAGGTTTCCCTTCAATGCCCACCCCTAACACCTGCTACTTGCACTGCTATTACTTGATATTTATCTACTTTTATTATTGCCATGGGTTTTGGATATTGTGATTCATTGGCATTTTAGGTGATTTATGGTATTACATGTATTTGGTGACTTCCCATAGTTTCTAGGTTGTGTTAGTTTCAGATTAGCACAAGTGAATTTGTGTTGGTGCTTATATGGTTTTGTGCATGCACTTACTGGTCTGGGAGTGTTGTTAACTAGGTCTTGCACCGTTGCTCTTATCTAGAGCATCTGCTAAATGAATGCTGAATGCAGTGAATGTAGAAATATGACAGGTGCTCAAAAGGCAAAAAACGGTAGGCTGAAAGGTAGCAACACCTGAATTACAAAGATTGAACATTTACTGACTTAAAATGTGACGGAACGCTAAAGACTCCCCATTACATGCTCAAAAATATAAACAGAACAAGTTGAGTAGGCTTGTATCTACGTTGAGAGCTACATCCAGGCATTTACCCATCCCTCTCAGAGTAGCTGTTAGACTAGTTAGCCTGGAGGATTTCCAACACAGATACAGTATGGAGTGCGACCTGATGCTCTTTGTCCTTGCAGCCATGATGTTTCCCCATAGTAAAGAGCTGTGCAAAGCATATCACCCATTAACTTGAAAACAATATTTGTTCATCATCCTATTGTGCTGCTTCGTGTCTGCGACATACCACACTACAAAGCCCCCCTGTTGTGCAGAACGCATCCCAAAAGGGGAATTCATTAACTGGAAAACTCATATTTTGAAAATCCATACATTGTGGCCTAGAAGAAAAGAATAATGTACTGTCTGTAAATAACTGAAAAGCTTACTCTTGCAAAAGCCAGTACATGACTCCGAGTAAAGCACTCATTGTGAGAAACAATAGCAGGCAAAAGCAAAACTGTGTGTACATTTAATGTGGTACTGTACTTCTGTTGACATCAAATGAATTTTATTTCTAACAGCTGTAGATGCATATCACTTTTAAAATGAGTGTTAAGTTTAAAGTATTGCTTGCCTGTAGTACTCCTGTTTGGAAACAGTTTCTTTATGACTAGCACTTACCTTACTCAATTGCATCAAGCAGTACTTTTCTCATAAGTATGACTGTTATAATATTGCATAGAAATTGTTACACAGGGTTATTCAAGTATGAAATACAATTAATACTTAATACATTGTACAGTGTTTGTATTCAGATTTGTTGAAAAATTTGTCACTTTGGTTTAAGTCTATGTTTCTGGCTGAAAGAGAGTGCTGTGCCTACACCGCTACAGCACATATATTCACAACATGAAGAGGAGTGCGTTGGAGAATGGATAAAACCCCCTGCTGGTTAAATAATCTGTGACAAATACAGGTCTTCAGGAACCATAACCATGCCTTACTTATTTTTGCTTATTTTCAGATAGATGAATCAGGCATAAATGACACACAGTCTGCTTCTGAAATGGTTATATATGAATATATATTCTACACTTGTACACATTTTAAACTGACTTGATTGTGTTTATTTTCCATCATATGTATGTTCTTGGGTTAAAGGGAGCACTTTGTTTCCAAATGGAAACAAAGCACTGCATATCATTGTGGAGAGACTATGATATAAAGTACCTACTGAATCAAACATTATTCTCATCAGGATTATTATGATTTGATCAAATTAAGTCAAAACATTATAATATTTCAGCCCTTGTTAGTACTGCTAGGCACCAAAAGTAATTTCCAGATATCCTTCCACCTAAATATGTTATTAAGTGGAGTGCTTCCTCTTCATTTAATTTTACAGCTGGGTTCTGCTTGAAACAGTGCACAGTTTAAACCAAAAAATACCTTTTTAAGGAAAACTCAACCACTGGCAAATTGTTTCTTTGCAAACGATTTTCCAGTGGCTGGCTGTAAGAATTGGAAACTTCAGCTGCTGTTACAGACAGAAAAATATGGTGTCTTGGACTTTGCCATTGTAGGAAAAATAGACATTCATAGCAACTAATAATAAAAAAAAAGCCAGTGAAGTGAAATTGTATAGGACACATGTTAAGATTCTGATTTAAAAGTTAACACTCTAGCTGGATTGAAGTGATGGTTCTGGGTCACATGGATATTAATTCTTGTCATTGTTTGTTATCAGGACAATGCATTTATTTTTGCTGTAACGAAATGGCTTGTATATGTGTTGTACATACACTGTATAACATTATCTTTGTGTTCAACCTCACAGAAATTTAAGGAACTCCAGACAAAAAACCAGGAGATGAAGAGAACAACACAACGCACAGAAAGGCGACGGAGAAGAAAACGTCATAGAAAAGGTCAAATAAAATGTCAAAAATTGATTACTTGCAGTTGTTTGCACTGACACTTAAATAAGACAATCTTAACCAGGTTAATGTTGCTGCATTTTTTTTTGACAGGATATGGTTTTGTTTTGTGTTAAGTAAATACTTAATGAGTATGACACAAATTAGCAAGGTAATGCAGTTTTTTGTTTGACACAGTGTTTTAGCTTTGAGTTGATACATGAATAAGGTACATACACTTAAGACTCACTTTCATTATTATTTTAGTGGTTGTTGTAGATATTAGCTAGTTTGATTTGATTTTTGTCAACAGCAACACATTCCCAAATTTTATGGACTTCACTGAAGTTAAACCAAATATGTTGTATTTGCATTTGCATTTATCCACTGAAGCATTTACTCAGTTAATTCCAACAGTGCTCATTGTGTTATTGTTTTTAAGCAGCTGATGAATCAACCAGTGCAGTCACATCTGAGGAAGACAGGTACTGTCTGCTTTTCTTTGCTCCTTCTCTGTTATCTTTATAGAGGGGCCTATTCAGACTTGAGATGCAGACATGTAAACCCTGTCAAGTTGTGTCCATGGAGAGTTGAGAATTCTTAGTGACGTTAAGTCCGAATTGTCCCCATGGTGAATATGTTTTATGAGTAGTGATCAAGTATTACTGTGTTTTTTATTACTGTGTATTACATTGAAAAAGGTCATACTGTTACCTCTGTGTGGTCCAATGGGGAAAGAACATTACAGCATTTAATGCCACAGTCGTGGTTTGACTAGTTACGGGTATTGCATGGGTAGCGTACAGGCTGATGACAGCACTGCCATTGTCACTCTACTAATTGTACGGTTTACATAGTTATTAAAGAGTTACCAGTTTCTCAAACTCAGTATCCAGGTGTCTTTTTACCTATATAAATATAACTCAGCTTACAGCAGATTTGTCTGCCACAGTAGGTTAAACTTAGACAAGAAAGTATGTAGGCTGTTGCAAACTGTTGTTGACAAGGTTTCTCCAAGCCTGTTTTATGAATGTATTATGGCAGTGTGAATGCTAATGAGCTGTCTACTGTGTGCTTTCATTGTCATTGATTTAAACAGTCCTTGACAGCCTGTGGAACTTTACAGAAAGTATGTTTAGGACACCAGCATTGCTTTAAAACTTGCTTTAAGACTTGTAAATGCTTGAGAATATGGCCAGCAGTCTCTGAAAGTATTAAGTTTGTTACAACAGTAAAATAATACTAAAATAGCCCCAAAACACATTTCAGTTCGCTGGCTTCCTCAATGAGTGTATTTCACTCATTGTTGTTCCTACAGGTTTTCCTCACTTATGGACCTAGAATTTGAATGTAGCTGTGATTACAGTCCTGTTTTTGAAATCTGTGGCATACATTAAATCATAATTTGAGGCAGATGGAACTGTGTAAGATAGGTTTCCTTGAGAAGGTCATTTTCCAGGGTTCCACATACTTGGAACTGCCCACCCTTAATTGTATGTGTCAGATCAGTAGCCCAGAGAGCCACCATACTTGTTCTTGGACATTACAGAGAGTGCATCAAAGGTTCAAGACCTGGAGTTCTTCTTGACTTCAGTTCTGCAGTTCTCCAGCACCAAAAGATTGATATAGCTCATTTTCAAGCCTTTTGTTAAGCAGTTATCCCATTGTGACCTCAGTCATCTCAGTTAATCAGTTAATTACCACAAATTAAGCACACAGGCATGAAAATTGACAGGTTGTTCACAGCAGGAGCATGTGAAATAAACATCATTACATCTCATTCTTGGCATTTAGCAGACGCTCTTACCCAGAGCAACCTACATAGGTTGCAGCTGGCTATTTACTGAGGCAATACTGGGTTGAGTACCTGGCTCAATGGCACAGCAGCAGTGCCCCAGTGGGGAATTGAACTAGCAGCCTTTTGGTTGCGAGTCCTTACCACTATGCTACACTGCCACCCGAAACAAATAAATGAAAAGGATCACATGGATGTTACACATATATTTTTAAAGTGAAAGAGAATAGAGTGTTTTAAATTGTCTGGTTAAATTTGATTCCTTAATGGATTGAGGTGGTGTAATAACTTGACCATGCAAAGACATGCTTCTCTTTGCATTGGCGGTATTGGTAACAACAGGCAAGTATTTGTGTGAGACTGGGAAGTAGTTTTCAGATTTATCCCAGAATTCATCCAAAACCATTCAATTTCCATTTCCTTTTGCATGCAGTTTGTATTTTTCCAGATCGGATCTACACTCCTCATCAGAAAAAAATTAAACAAAAATGGGAATGTAATCTTACGGAAGGGCTTCCAAATCCAAACTGCAATTTTGTTTGTGGTCAAAAATTCTGACAGCCTGCAGAAATTTATGAGCTGGATAGCTGAAATGTATTTTCTTTTTCAGTTGATTGGGTTTTAATATTCCGTTAGCATTTCTGCGACCTCATAGAACATTTTAACACATCGGTCATTCACTCTGTCTGTGCACTGCATCTTCTGTGCCAGTGTTTTATTTTACCTTTGCCAGCTCCTCAAGTTCATTACAGGTTTTGTGGATTCTGACATCAGTTTTTTGCCACTGTTGAAATCAATCAGAATCTTGACATGTGCAGCAATTACAGAGAGCTGTTTCTGTTTCTCCTTCACCTTCACCTTGAGCATCTTTCAACAGTGTCAAGCTCTGTTAGTGCAACTGTGTTGGGTGTAACATCCTGTCTCCATGTCCATAAATCATGGTACTGTGCAGCAGAATACCATGTGCTGTGTCTTGTGTTACGTGGTTCATTGGGAAGTTTATTATAGAGACAAATATTTCTGTGCTGATGTTCTGTAACTTGTATTTTCCTGCTTGGACAATGTTGGACAAACCTTTGGCAACAGTGGCAAGGGACTTGTCAGCTGTGGGGAAATGATCCGGCATGATAATACCTTTATCATGTAGCTCACATTATCTGACACGAACTCAGTTACGTTTTTAAGATTGCTTCAGATGCATTTAAACATTCGTCAGTGCCACTAACGGTGAGGAGTAATTCAGTTCAGATATGTTGTGTCAGATAGAATCATTGTCAAATTAGCTGTGCCTTTTGTTTTTTAAAATGACATAAGTCTGTATGCAGAGTACCAGGCGGTTATTGTGGCACTCTCACTCAAAGAAATGGTTCTTGATGTTTGTGTGTTCATGTTTCATTCTTCCCCCCCTTACCCATATCTGCATCAGTTTATTGTTTTGCACCCATTAACTCCTCATGCTTAGCCACTAATTGTATAATTAGTCATTGGCTTGTGCTGATTGTTCAGAGTTCTTAGATGAAAGCCTGGAGGATAATGACTAAAATACAGGTTGAAAGCCTTGTAGGTCATAGAGTTGAAAAAAATTCTGGGCCCAAGCTGTGTCATATGGATTTGTTTATCTAATCATCTGTGTTCATTACCAGAAAATAAATCCAAGTACCTGCCATGTAGATACAGAAATGAGGAGAATTTTAGCTGTGAGGATTCTAGAGGAAAAATGTTTCCCCCATTTAGCATTATGTATGCATTGATATGGAACATGTCTCAAAAAATGTTTTATTACGACAACTTAAATAGCTCTAAAACTAGAATGAAAGCCATATATTTATATCTGGGACTATAAAGAGCCCAATAAAGCAGGTTTATCCTTTTTTTTTTAACCAGGGGCTTACGCTTGTTAACAGACAGCTTGGTTTACCTGCCATGCTGGTAACACTGTCAGAAAAATGTGTGTGTGTGCATTGAATATCCTTGTGTGTAATGATGTTACATTAGACAGATAATGAGAGAGAGTTGAAATGTTGTGGTTTTTCAGAAAGCATCAAGCTGAGCGTGAAGCGCACTGGAATGGGCTTACGCAGTACTTTGGCGTAAATGATAGGTTTGAGCCTCCCGCCTGCAGCAGACCCCTGCCCAAGGTAATGAGGACTTCTCTTATCTTATTTCCTCTATGAATATTTTTAATGCCATCACACTGCAGAGGAAGTACTTTCCTAACCTCCTCTTTTCCACTCCTCCATGTACATGTGTAATGTTTGTATTTAAATATTAAACATGAGGGACAGATGAAGCAGCTGCTCGGCTTAAACATGGCATTGAGCAAACGATAAAACCATTCACATCGAAAAGGTTTTGCTGGATTCTTCTTTTTTGTTATTACATGCTGTTATATTTAATGATGAGATTATCTGCTTAAGAAAGCCTCGGAGCAGGCATGGGGGGTGATAATTCTGTGTGGTGTTTGGTTGTGATTTATATGAGATGTGGATTCCCTTTGTGGGCATGTCTGTGTGTGACGTGTCTGAGGGCGTACCTGTCAGCTCCCTCACCACGTCATGTCGAGGTGTGTGCAAGGTGTTGTGAGTGATGATCTCGGTGGTGTTCACACTCCAACAGAAATTATGTTTCTCCCACAGTTCTGTTTTTGCCTTTTTCTTTAAATCTCAGGTAAATAATTGTTTACAATGACTGAGCTGTTAAAAAGACAAGGTAATGAAATGATTCATGTGTAGATATTTATAGATATTGTTCTTTATTGATTTATTTGGCTGGTGCTTTAATCCACAGGGACCTACGAAACCATTAGAACAGTGTACATGATAGGCACATCACAAACACTGTGAGCAAAGGCATAGCTACAGAGTAGGAAATATCACATCAGGGATTTATATCATTGGTATTCAGTCATTTATCAGAAACTGTCTAGCGGTTTGTTTAGCTTTCCACCATCTGAAATGTATTGTATACATATATGTATTTAGTGTGTAATATTTTGTTTAATACATTTTCAACACCTTCCTTAAACCCCTCTTTATCTGATTTGAATAGATTACTTTCTGATTTGGATGTTAACACTGTGTGTGCCTATGCATGTATGTATATGTGAGAGCTCCATGCGTCAGCTTAAGTTTAGAAGTCTGATAAGAGCCTTATTTGAATACCGAGGTGGCTAACACCGAAGTAGCCATGTGAATTCTAATTGATTGTACAAATACTATGTATGCTTGATCTCGCAATTATGCTTGTAGTTTACGTTTTCTGGACAATTTACTGTTTATATATTGTTATAGCTAGCTAACAGAATCTACTCATTAAATGCTTTTCATAACTAAGCTAGTTAGCTAGTTTGTAAGTGGGCAAGCAGTGTGACTTATTGCACTGATTGCTGAAGTGTCTGTGGTGCTGTAATAATAGCTTTCATACAGCTGCAGAAACATAATAAAATGATGTTTCGCAATGCTAAACCTTATTCATTGACCAAAACATTTTGAATCCTACCAGTGACATCTTTTTAGGGGACAGTGGTGAAAATATCCAATGTTTGTGCAACAAACGAACATTATCAGAGTTTCAGGAATATTGAAAGAATTTTTTCTCAGGACCAGGAGCATAAATATATAAATAAAAAATGGTCAGGGTGGAATATTGATCTGAAATATCAACTCTGGAAATCTCAGAAAAGGAATTTTATGACTTGCCTTATTGTGGAAAAATATGTAGAATTTAGGGTACCTTATATTTGTAAATGGTCATATGAGGTGCCAGAGAAAGAGAAAGAAAGTAGCACTAGGTATCGGCTTTTCAGGAAGTATTGGTCAGCTTTCCATTCCGTTATCTGTTTCCACAGGGTCTGACAGCTCCCTGTTATGGTCTAGTGAATCTAAATTATATAGGATTTTTTTTTTACTAAGAATCTGGAGTTTTGTGAATTATTTGTCTGTTTCCAGTAAGGTATTTAATGACTGTGATGTGCATATGTTTCACAGTACTTGGAAAGGTGTTCCTCCCCAAACATATATCATGTAAAAGAATCTTAAATAGCTGTATGTTGTATGAGGTAGAAATAAGGGCAGCGGAGTCTTTAAGTGAACATGTGCACACTTGCATAATGCAACGCATGTTAACAAGGAAGAGAAAACTGATAATGAACACTAATAAATAGTCATAATATGGACTGCTGAAATGGCACGCTGAAGAACTTCATTTGGTTGCATAAAATACACTTATGATTAAACTTACTTAAAATAGCACTCCAACCCATAGCTTGGTAAATAGAACTAATTTAATTCTCACTTGAAGCCATTTAGGAAATAACACCAGGAATAAAACTTATCAATATGGTTTATTAGAACTAGAAAGTGTTTTGTCTGCAGTTATTTTAATTTGTAAATTGTCGTGTATGAAAAATGATAGCAAATGTAATTTGTTATAAAATGGAAAAATTCTCTAATTTAATTAAAACAATCTTTTAAAATGCTTTCTTAAAATGTTATTGCAGGCTTAATTTATCTCAGAGAAGCATAAAATTAAGCATTTTCTGTAGTTTTTGCTTGGTCTTCAGAAGTAGTGTCTGCAATGTATTTATGGGGGGAAATACATTAATATAAATTGAAGAAATTAATAGCGCAAAAGGGTCAATCTAAATGATGAAAAAGAAAACATTGAGGACTCCCCATATTTAACTAAAGTAATTTTAAAACATATGCATTTTTCATATCTTCCTAATACAGGGTGTACAGAACTTCATTTAAAAACGTCATGATATGAAAATAACTTTTTCTTTAAAAAAAAAATTCATAGAATGATTTTGGGCTTAGATGAATAGAAAATGCAATAATTGTATTTGAAGTATTTCAGTATAATGTTTTTACCAAGGCATCAGAGTCAGAGTTAAAAAGAAGTGAAACTTCAGCCTTAGTCCTTCTTTTTCTGTTACTGTGAATTGTGACACCTCTCTTTTGTATCATCTTATACTCATTTTAACTTTACTGATTACAAAATTAGTGTAGCAAAAATTATGCTTTCTTCCACTCTGTCAAACGATAATATTGTGTTATGTTTACATACCATTAGGTTTTCATAGTTGTTATAAGTTATATGAAGCTTGACCGTTAGGATAGAGATTTTCACCATTCATAAAATATGCTGAATATAACCTGGTACCATTAGAATCTAATGTGCTTGAATAGAAAACAAGAGAGTTCAGAAGTGCTTTAAAGACAGGCATGGAAATGCATTCCTGCTAGTGAAGGCATCTGAGGAGCACGTCTTTGAATGGAGATTTCTGACACAGATTTAATTTGCAGACATGAGCAGTTATGATTATAGAATTGTGTTGCATACTTATCAACTTATGTTATAATTATAATAATTATTACTTTTATTTGAATATTTAATGTTTTACTATTGAAGGTACCCTCCCGCTTCTTAATATATTGTTGCCACCAAAAATTTATCAAGGGCAATAAGAGTGGAGTTATTTGCAGTTGCTTTAAAAGGGCACTTTTTTGTGAAAATTCATTTGGAGCAGGAAGATGTGGAATGGTTTAAAAGGATGACTCAAATTAAAAAATAAGCTGAAAATACTCTCATCAATCTGTATCAAGCAAAAATGTTCTAATTTAGACCTCCGCCATCTCTTCCCTCTGATGTAATCTAGTCTGAAAATGAGATATGCTGTCTTTGATGTGGAATGCTCAGTATATGAAGCACATCTGCGTCTCTGGAGAAGGGACTTGCCATCCTGCAACAGGGGTGTCTGTTCAACTTGTAATGGAAATATGTAATTAAAGTGCCACATTTATGGGTGGTAATCTCCTGTAGCATTTCTAGATGCTGCGCTTAATATCTAATCAAAAGGTTTTCTTTTGTGAAGAGAAATCTACATATTTGTAGTTAAAGCAATCATATTAAAAATATATATAGCCTGGGGATTTTTAAACTCCGTCTTTGATTTTTTTTTTTTCCCCTCCAAAATCACTTCTATTTTTCAGACAGGCCTAGAAAAAAGCATCGACAGTGCGATTGCTGAAGGGGACTATGGGAAAGCGGAGGATCTGAGTGACAGACTCGCCACTCAAGAGGTAAGTCGCGGTGATAAGCGATCGCAGGGCGCTCTCTCTGTGACAAATTGAGCTGATGGGTCTGTGGCTATTTTTCCTCCAATAGAGACAGAGGGGTACAAAAAAATGTTTCAGTGTGGGGGGAAGTCCTGCAGCCCATTCCAATGAGTTAATGGAAAATCCTCCCCCTTATTTTTGAAGTGCAGCAATGTCTAAAGAACTTTGATTCTGTTTTAATGAAGGATATATTGCTTTCAAGCCAACTGTTAAAAGTTTCAAGGTATGAGTGCCTGCCTTTGAAGTTCACATGTCCTAAATGCACTGCCTGCAGTTTTGAAACTCCGGATGACTCTGAATGCATTGCGGTTTGAAGCTAATTTAGCAGAAAATACAACCCTCACACATGCATAATTGGGGTAAAAAGACTTAGTACTGTTGGGGAAAAAAATATTGTGGAAGGCAGTGCTTTCAGGTACTGTAACTTTTAGGTAAAGGTTTGTGCACAATTTTCCCCTGCTTTCTAAAATGCTTACATATTGATGTGCTTGACACATCACCTTTTTTATCAACATCTGAAACATGTGTTTTCTGCAACACAGCTATGAGATAATTCTCCACAGGCAGACATGTCATCCTCGCTATTAATTATATTTTCCCTCTCTAAATTGATTCTATAGAAGTATAAATATAACACGGGGAGACTGTTATTCACATGGGCTCTGCTTTGGCAGAAAGAGGGGGTTAGGGTTAGTGCACATCCCTGCCCTACATCTGTTCAAAGAGGAGGCAATTATCTGCCCAGAGACAAACATGATTAATGAGAAAAGGCGATTAATAGGTTTATATGGGAACAGACATTTACAGACAATTTCCATTACACAGTATAGTTGCTTTAATAAATGTGAACGTATCTGTTGAGCACCCACACATATGATTTTCTATTTTCATTTTATTAGATTATAACATTTCAGAGAATTGTTATTTGAATTTAAGATGTAAAAAAAAATAGATGGAACTAAATTACAGAACAGTATAGACAGGAGTACAAGCGTTTTTCAGTATGCAGGGAAAAGATTGTTGCAGTAGGCAGTTTTGTAGGTACTGCAGGAGTTACTTTCAAGTTTCTCTTATGCAGGCTTAGTGTAGGTAGGGAAATGTATATGGGTTTGTACTGGTGTCAACCAACTGTGAATCCATTCAAAACCGAGTCCATTCAAATCCCAGTGAAAACAGCTGAAATGGCAAACATTAGAATAGTTAGAAGAGATAGAAATGTAGAAATGTGTATGTGTGTGTCTGTGTGTGTTGGGAGGGGAGGTCATTTGCCTCTATTGACACAGCAGAATTGAACTTGAAAGCATACTGTAGGCTAATGTGATGACAAAATTAAATTAAAATTAGATTTTCATTTGACAACAGAGACTTTCATTGTGATCATTTTCATACTAAGTGTTACTACAGAAAGACAGCGACACTTATAAGTTATTCACAGTGAGTGCCAAGAAGAAAAAACAGAACAAAGAAACAGAAAAAAAAACACATTTCACCCTGGTAATTGACTTGGTTGCGCTGATGGTTTCAAAAAGCCTCTTAGCACCACTTGTGGATTTCAGAGGAATGTGTGGAGCTGGACTCACCTGTGTCACAGCTCGCCAGGTGGCTGAATGAAGGCATGGGCAGCTAACTGGCAGGGAGAATGAAAAGTGAATGTGTGTGTGTGTGTGTGTGTGTCTGTGGAGGTGTGTGCATTAACCCGTGTTTATGTGTGATTGTCTGTGTGAGTATGTTTATGGCTATGTGTGTGAGCACGCACCTGTTTGTACGTACATGTATGGTGCCATGTTGGTTCAAGAAGGTCAACCATTAGAACGCAATATGAAATCAATTGAGGCTGTCTTCTTTTGATACACAGAAACATAATCTAACAACTTCAGGAATGAAAGGATCCAAAACAGAGCTGTCAAACCTTTGACTGTACTCTCAAAATAAGTTATGAGCCCTTTTCCTAAGTCATTTGGCGACAGAATTACTGATTGGTAAATGAATGTCAGATTAGTTTGCAAGTCTGACAGAAGCTCTAAAATGTGAAATTACATCTCATGTACTTATAACGTATAAGCAACCTGGTCATATAATTTGATGCTTTCTGTAGTTTTGGTGATTAATTTTAAAGATTGACTGTCCTAGATAATCTGTGAACACAGTCTAACTTAATTATAATGAGACCGGTATACAATGACCCCATTTTAAACATTCAAAGTGATTTTGATGACTTTTGTTAAATTTTGTACAACTTGCACTAGTTAAAGAAAATATGCCTTTCTCACAAGCTCATCTTTCCACATATTTGTGCAAGCTCTTTGTAATGTTTGTATTTTGGCCAAGAGACAATGAGGCCAGCGCTTTCTTACAGCATTGTCACTGAGTTCTGTGCATCGACAGTTATTGGAATGAAGCGATGGACCATATTCACCTTGGGACTGAACATGTGGAAAATTAGGCAGCAGTGTGGCATAGTGCTTAGGGGACTGTACCTGGGCACTTTCCTCATCCTCAATGAAACCAACATAGTCAAGTCACGCATTTTAGTACAGAGATGCCATATGTTTGGAGGCGAGAGATTACTGAAGTTTAGAGAAATGAATGTTGCCATTATAGAACGTCCTTAGGGACATTGTGGGTATTAGTAAAGCATTTTACGCCCTAATTTATAATCTCTCTCATGTTAATTAGCACTCAGCCCTGCAGTTAGTGGAGTGACGCATGTTTTGTAAACGATGTCGAAGCTACGGAGAGGTAAACACATCTGTTCTCTCTCTGCATTAGTTCTGCAAAAGAAAATCAGGGTATCAAAGTACCTGATTACGTCAGAATTGAACTGTGATGTTGTACACTTTAATCCTATGCCATACTTTCCATTTACCTGCAGTTATATGCATGGCCTTTACAACACCATTGTAACGATGGCTTTGTCAATGGTTTTTTTGTTATAAAGAGCAGGAGGAATACGGCTCTGCGTTTTTTCTTCTACCAACAGGCAAAAGCTGCTGAACCATTGGGCTGCCTTTAGAAAGGAATATAATAGTTTTACCTGTAGGCGTGGATAGAGAAACATGCACTTCTCTACAAGAATTATCACAATATGTGCATCTTCAAACTAGCAGGCATTGGACTGATCTCTTTTTGAAACCCAAATGAAACTGCTGAAGATATAAAGTCTTCTTTCAAAGTGTTCTGGAATAAAGGAATTGTTTGTTTCTACAGAATTTTAAGCTTATGTAATCAATTAATGATGTTTTGTTCCTTTCCTTTCTTCTTTGAGTATGAATATTAGAATAACTTTGCAAAACCTTTTTTAAGACTCTTTACAAAATGTGTGATATACATGTTCTTTCATCTATGGCCAAGTTTTGGAAACACACAAGAAAGGGTATTACAGGTTGCTTTGAAATTGGCTTGTCACTAAAAAGAATAATTCTCCATTTAAATGATGAATATGTGGCTTATAAGTAGTAAATAAAACTTATGTGAAGCTTTGCGTCATTTTAAAAGTTGTAGCTGTGATTATGTATAATAGTGCAATAAAACAGAATGGTAATCAAACCAAGAAAACATGGTACAATGTGATAATCTTATGGTCAATCTGGGAGCATGGTTTATGTTAGTGAAGTTCATTTTATCGTAAATATAAAAACACATTAAATAGATATGTAGCTGAGAGCAAAACATCTTTTTCATTTATACAGAAAGACATAGCAGGAAAGGGTTACATTCGAAGTCTTCATTGTTGGTCAGTTTTCAAGGATAAAGTTTGTTTCTTGTTGTTTCTCAAAAGCAAAGACAGATCAGAAGTGTTACTGTACTGGGAATGGCTTCTGGCTGCTTAGATACCGCTTCACATTGGTTTTGTAGATTAAATGGTGGCAGCCCTGAAATTAAGAAACACGTGCCTTCATCCTTTTATTACTGAACATTATTTTACACAGCTTTAAGTTACATAAGGAGTAATTAATTTCACTAATTAGCATAACATTAAGTGACTGCTATATATAACTCACTCGTTGCTCTCATGAGGAGTGATATGATCCGGCCTCACATATTAAAAATATGGGCTCCTTGGATATCAGTAAAATTAAATGCTGGCTTTTACTAAGAACAAGTTTTTAAAGTTTCTCCATCTTTTGTTGTTTCCTAGAACTGTGTGAGGTTTCGCTGTTTTCTCTACATTAACATAGTTTTCTGCCCTTTCTTAATATTCGCCATAACATATCAGGGAAATTGCCAAGTGTTAATGTGGAGAGAAACTGTCAAAGTAATGTAGGCCTGAGAGATTAGAACATACAAAATCTTGAATTGGATTCCCCCTACCACAACCCACACTGATGTCGATATATTTACTTCCTATCAGAGGAAATAAGCAATGTGTGTATGTAACAATTGCAGAGCGTGTCAAACTTCTGCTCTCCCATTTGTACCACAGAGTCTTTTGTAAACCCTTGCATAGATGCACATCATTATATTGGTGTACTTGCACAACATTTTAATATAAATTGAATAGTCATCTTGCATTTACTAAATGCGATTGTAAAGGGGTGGCTAAAGATATGATTGGAGCCAATACAAAAAGCAACTCTCTGATGTGCATTAGAATAATCTGGTTACACTGTAGAGTAATATTTTACCAAATGTACGTAGAATGGCTTTTACGAATGCAGTTTCACAGCATTTTAGGGCACGAAAGAACATGATAGTGACATATGGACAGACATAATGTGACATAGCATCAGCTTTGTTTTTTTATGTTCTTTAATGATTCACCTGTCAGACTCATTTGCAGCAAATAGAACTGGTTTTGAGAAATTAAATACAGCTATAATTAAATTGTTTATGTAATAAACATGTAACAAACAGGCTAAAAAGGGTGATGGAATATATTCATTCAAATGATAAAAAAGTGACCATTTCAATAACAGTTTGTTTCCTAATCACAGAAAGTGAAAAGCGCAAAAAATACTGAACGTAACAACTGTTTGGGGTAACTGTGAAGAGACTGTTGTACAAATGGAAGTGCTGTTTAATGGAGCTGTATTTTACATTTTCCCTCCCTCTTAATAATTTAAGTGAATTTTAGTAGTTTCACAATGACATTATCAAAGTGAATGCCTTCAACAGCTGTATGAGTGTTTCCCATCTTATTTACTTTTCCTTACTTTCTCCTTCCTTCCTTTCTTGTCCCTGCCATTACTGAAAAATGAAATGATAAAGTAATGCTATAATTAAAGCCTTAACTCAGGAGGTATGTTTTAATTCACAGGGCATATACAGACACTGGTCTGTTTCAGCATTTGGTAATTGATAATACAGTATTATCAATAAGTTCATAAAGTGAAGTGCACTGAATTAATTATCAGAGAGCATTCAGACCACACAGAATACCTAGTCAGTTTCTTGGAAAACAGTAAAAGTTAAAGACCTTACAAGAATCGTTCACCTTTAATTGGAATTAGTGCTATAGGTAGAAATGGCAAGTCCCCTCCTTTAAGGCAATCCGCTTCCAAAGCATCACTTAAAAAACTGTGAAATAAAGGTGTCAGGCCTTGCTTTGTCTGAGAGGACATGGCTGGTTAAGAAAAACAAAGAGCTGTGCTAAGAACGTTTCATGTTATTTATGTGTTTGGGTGTCTGTAATGCCATTGTCTACCATGCTGCTTGTTAGTAATCAAATGCTAATGAGTCTTTCTGTTGTGGAAAACAGTCATTATCAGATTTTGGCTTTTTTTTTCCTGTGTACACGGCCTCCTCCATTTCCCTGTCAGGCCCCCGGCTACATGAGAACTGAGCAGGAAAAGTCTGCTCTTTGTTTCTCTCTCCTGTAGCATAAGCAATTTCTCACCGAATGAACTTTTATTGTATCTCTGGATGACTCAAGTTACATTTCACCCGTTGGTTTTCAAATGGAGTGATACTAAGCTTTATCAAATGCTGGGGAATCTAATTTGGATTATTGTATTTCATTAATTACTTGATAGACAAAGCATACTTTTCAGTGTAGATTTTTTTTGCTGTTTAATTAATTAGCATGTTTTCTCTTTTAATTAAAGCCATTTTTTTAAATTAAAGCCCACAGCAAAACACATATATAATTTGTTTGTAATTAGCCCTTAATTGGTGGTAGTGGAAGCTTAGCACCCTCGGTTTCTTTTTTCATGATTGCCATTTTATTACCAGTCAGTCATTAATTAAACTGTTTTTCTAATTAGCTTATAAAACTGTTGATGGCACATTATTGTAAGTGTGAGTTCAAAGCTTGTTAATAAGCCTTGCCTACTCAGAAGAGCCAAGATAAAGGAATAAGCACAAAGCAGGCCAACTTTCAGACTTTTTTTTTATTCCCTAAAGATGATAGTGTCTTATGTTACTAGAATCAGATTATTTAAACAGAAAACAGAGAAGCGCATTATATTAGAGCGTGTTACATCTTCCCATGAGTGCTTCTGTGCACTTTACAGAGCCTCAGTAATGCTGTTTGTTACACAGAACAACGCTTAGATAACATGAACAAGATGTTTTCTGTCTCATAGTAGACTGATGCTCTGTATTAGCCAAATCAGTGGCTGTATCCTGAGTAATTGTAGGGGTAAAAATGTATAGCTTCAAGTAACCTGTAGCAGAAGGGTTTCATGTGAAATGGCTGTTTGGTCTGAAAGTGTATTGTGCCAGATGGTGTTAATTGCAGGATGTATATTGAAGCATATTGAGTACAGGGTGTTTTGTTTTAAAAAAGTGAATAAAAACATAAAATGATCCATATGGATATGCATTTTGGCTTTTATCAGTTTTATTAGTAACTATTGCCTTGGACAAGTTGCATTCATATAGGGCCTATTTACATGGCATATAGTGACAAATCAGGTTAACTTGATTTTCTATGTATATGTGTTAATCCAAAATCATTATCATTGTTTTTATTTTTAGTAGTTGTTATCTTCAAACTGTATATTAGTACCACACAGCCATTGACATAAATGGCCTGGTTTCAAAATTATTTTGGTCTCAAATTTTATTTTGTTTTTTGAATCCCCCCAGAGGATTAACAGGACATCAAGATGCATATAAACTAACCCATTTTAAGAGCTTTTTGTGTTTGAAAAATCAGTGATTATTTAAAATTATTATAAATGTATCTGAATATTATTGGAATATATCAGTAACAATTAGCTTAGAACCCTGAAGGATAGAGATATTGTTTTTTTTGAAATAAAGAAAATACATCTCTTCCCATTCAGAGTAGGCTACAACAATGACAACTTAAAAAATATACACATATGAATATACACAAACTATTTGTTGTTTGAGTAAATGGTTTACCAAGATAGAACATGACAAAGGTTGTGGTTGATTTTTGTATAATAAGGCTTACAACTGGGAGTTGGTGTGTTTCATATTGTTACCGTCCATGGTATTTCTTTATTTAAATTTTGAATGCTCCTGTGCAAAGTCAGATTTGTCCAATAAGCATCTCCCTCAGTTTTCTTGTTTCCTCTTATGTACACATACATAAATAGCTAGTTGTTTATCAAAATGATCACTCATAGTACCATTCCAGGGCTGTGACCTCTCTTATAATCACCATAATATTACCATGTTAAGATTGTGAGAACAAGTTTCAAGTCAGAATGTCATGGTGAACGTGTGAGATAGGGTAGCCTTGTCATTTCTCATAAACAGTTACATGAAGTTTAGCTATCTAGCTAACTAGCTTACAATCTGTTGTAGTTGCAGCTATCTTCTGATGTGGATTTTAGACTTTACTTACATGAAACGCCACCTTAACTTTCTGGCATGCATTGTTGCCTTGAAAAATAACTGACAGGAGCATAATTACCAACTCTCCTCTTGCCAATGGAGGCTGTACCTACTGTTACGACCTTACTTCCTTAAAGTGAGTGCCCAGTCTCTGTGTAACCTAGAGACCCTAATTTGGCTGTTGAGAGAAAGGGTGCGACCTGTGTTTGTGTTGTGTAAATGCAGTATGAATGCAAAACACTAAAGAAAAGAAAAATGGCACATCTTTTGAGGCTGGACCCCAACTCGAGTATATGACTCACCAGTCTGGGGAACAGGACTGCGAAGGGTAACCTGGGTCAGCACAGTTTTCTCAGCCCACAGCCTCAGGCCAGTGCGGCAGTCTTCGTTGGGTTTTCATTCGCACATTTAGGTGGATTAACAAAAAGGAAAGGCAAAAATGATGCCATGTTGGCACCTGCCCCAAGAGTGTCTGTACGGGGAAGAGTATGGGAGTGGTCATTGCAGCTGGACTGGTAACTTCATCTGGAGACTGAGGCAACCTAGCTAGTGCTCAAACAGCATGAGGTTGGGTTAAGAACTGACACAGTTTTGTTCCAAACACACAATAATATTCTCCCAAACAAAATAAACAACTCCAGACACCCCAGCCCAAATGCTCATTCTTAGGGTTGAATCTGCCTGTATTTTCCCTCCTCATCTCACTGGAAGAGTCCACTTTTATTACCTCAGAAGGGGGCGCCTGCCTTGTTGCGTAATGACGTGAGCAGCATGTGCCAACTCAAAGAAACAACAGATAAACAAACCAAACCAAAAATGTGTGCGTATGAGGTGTATGAGGCCCTAATCCTAACACTACTAATTATCTCTGTAATGAGCACAGATGTCACAAGGCATATAGTCATTCGTGCCACATGCCTGCAAGGCAAGGTTAGATTAGTGATTTTGCTGGGAAGCTGTAACAATAAATGGCAATACACAATGCATTTTTTGTCCATCTAAATGATGGATGACTTGTATTTTTGAGTAAAAGCCCCGAAAAGAATTCAGTAAACGACAGATAAATCTTATTAAATGGAAACTCTGTCCCAGTATTGCATTAAATAACCATAGCATTTGATGATAAACCAAATCCATTCTATTAATGGTACAGTATATCTTTCCTGAATGCACATATTCCCTGAATATTCCAGAACATTGCTTTTGGTCTATTATGTGCTATACAAACTCAGTGTCCTGCACTGGGCGTTTATTCTTTGTGCTATATCACATGTTTACTTGTCTTATAGCACTTTCTTGGGATTGATAAAGGTATATTTAGCCTACCTGTATTGTTTTAAATTCTACAATGCCATTAGATGACTTGTATGTTGGACATGTGAAAGTTAATGCCATAGAGACTGAAGACAGGGACCTGAAGAAGATGAAGTTCTGCAATGGTGAGTGTGCCTGACATTATGGCACTATGCATTTGCTGTGGTGATGATTTGAGCTCTGGAAACAAGCGGTAGTGCACATGTTTCATTGTTCAGAGGGAAACTAAATGCCTGAATTTATACAGAATGATATACGATCCGACTAATCTGATATTCATTCCATTCTTTTATAGTCCTTTTTCTCAGGTTCACTAAGGCCACACTATTTAGGCTTATAGTTGGTGTGATAAGGGAATTAGGCTGGTCATTAATGGTTTACACGTCAAACGTGCTGAGGCAGCTCGGGGAGTCGATTTATCCAGCTGAATCCACACACCCCATTAATCCACATCTCACACTTTTAATTGCAAGGCTCTCCCCAGGAATAACATTTATGAATGGGTTTAAGGCTTTTTCTTTCTAAATCTGTGGTATAGTTCACATCTGTTTATTTCCCTCAACACTGTGGGTATACAGAACATTGTTAATATATTTACCATCTACAGGTTTCTGATGCATTGTGACATTCACATTGGCATCTTCAATTTGATTATAATAACAACAATGTAGTTGTTCCATTGTTTCTTTTTCATACAGTAGTTTGCAAATTATGGCCCATCCTTCATTTTATTGCCATTTTCCTCAGCTCTGTCATGCATGCAGGTGAGATTCAAGCACAAGGTAAGAGGGGCTTGTTTATCTGTTCAGATCTCTGGTGTTTGTTAGTTGTGTTATCAGTTAGAACTGTCAGAACAGGGTCAATGGTGTGCGTGTCTGAGACAGCACAGTGTTGTTGTCCCTCATGATAACTTTCTGCAAATGGCATTCTAAGACTCAGATCCAGATCAGTTCATGTCTCAAGATATGTCCTACATTAATGTCGATTTAAGGTCTGAGAGATATTCATTCCTTTCATTAATGAGTGCTGTGCCTGACAACTCAGTTGAAACACTGAAAAGTGTGGTCCGGACAAGTAATGGGAAGAGGCAAGAAGAGCAATTTATTTTACTTGTGTCAAAATGTAAATAGCTATGCTCTACCTACATGTGTCTCATAATTTTGCAAAGACGAGGAAGCATGAACTGTTTTACTACCAGACTGATTGCAAGTCCTGCAAGTATATAGCTAACAGCACTGATGTCAACTGGCTCTTCTCTTTCATTAGGTTTGACCCTGACAATTGACAAATGGTTGCGGTTTTCCTTTGGTACAAAATTATTTTTCATTTGCACTCAATCCCATCTATATGCAAGTTACACTTTACACACTCTGCTCCTCTGTATATGTGCAAATACATCTGAATTTGATGACTCACCACCACCACCACTGCCACTGTCACATATGGCAATAAAGAGTGGCAATCCTATAAACAATACTTCAGTTACTCCCTCAGCTGTTGACTGTGGCATCAAAGAATGTGTGTTGAAGATGACAATAGAAAAGAGATTCTTTTTTCTTTTTAATGCTAGCTCAGCATCATCTCAAACCCTGGCATGCAAGTTGCAGATCTGTCTATGATAAATTCACACATAAATTCACCAAAGCACCTTTTTATATCACCATTGGGAAAATCGACCAGAAGATATTTTCAAATGTAACAATATCGAATAGGCCAATTGGCTATATGGGCCCAACCCCAATGAGCAGATTAAATAAAGGTAGTTTACCTTCTGTTGAATGTGAAAATGCAGATCCATTTAAAGTACAGACTAGCCCCATGTTTTGCTCTTACACCACAGTGTTTTTATGTGGTGTCTTGAGTTTTACTCAGACACCCAGACATTGTGTTTTCATTTTGAGATAATTTTTCACTTAGCATAAGTCAGTTTGATATTTATTGGTCTCCCTTAAATAACAAAATTAGTTATAGTTAAATTCTAGATAGTTAAATTCTCATTTTTTTCTTTGCTTTTTTTAAATGTTCCAATATCTAGGCATATATGCCAATATGCCAAAATGCCTGTTTTGAAATGCACATATGATTTATGCATACAAATACATACAAAGAAAAACAGACATCCTTCTGTCTCATTGTCGCGGTCTGACTTATTAATGCTATGACGGATGTGCAGTATGTGTACCTTCATGATCACAAGACCCCACAATAAGCCTTGGTTATCAATAAATGTGAAAGGTTCAATGATCCAAGGGCGGCAGAAGTCATTCCTTTCATCTTCTTTCATGTTGACATCTTCTACATTGTGGTTCTGCAGTTAGAGGGTAGAATTCAAGAACTTGTTAATTATGCAGCATGAATGAGGAGCTTTCTGGGTCTCTGATAATTGAAACAAAAACTTTGTCTCCATTCCAATTAAAGTTGCTTCTTTAGCTCACATATCTGATATGCTATTGTAACATTCTTGGACAGCAGTTCTGTCCAGAATGTAGAAGACCAGAGCGTCTCATCAGATAAGAAGTATGGTGTGTAGGGCATAGGAAACTTGGCTTGTAACCAGAAGGTTTCGGGTTCATATCAGGTCTGCTATTCCTCTAAATCTAGCTGTGCAACATTTCAGAAGGAAGTAGAGCTCTCATAAACTTCATCACCCAATCAGACTGTTTTCTGGGCGGTTAACCAATTAACAAGAACTTTGCTGGAATGTAATAGATTGGAATAAAATCAAACTGGGACACTTAAGAGTACATCAGCATGGATGCATTTTGAAATGCAAGAAACAAATTGTTATTCTTTGGGTGGAGTACTTCTCTGATATGAAAGTAGCCTTTTCATATTCTCATAATGAAGGCTGTGAAAGGGAATGTGTTGGGAAATTAACAGCGATATTGAAATGGAATGCTGAATAATGACACGTTTCATTTTAATGAAATATTACTGTAACAATCTATGGTACTGTCCTTAACTAAATTCAAACATAAAGTATGAATTTGACCCACATTAATTTTTGAGTGTCTCCATTTTAATTGGCATGGTGTAGGCTTCAAAGGTGCCTCTCCAGTTCATATTTGTTTTCCTGTGTTCTTCAAGATGTTTATGAGGGTCTTTTACAAACATTTTAGACTATTGAATGCCCAATTTTACAGCTGCATTTCTTTGGCAAAAAATATCTCTTTTGTAAGACGCAAGAATACAGAAAATGTTTTGAAGTGTTTCCTTGCCATGTCAACTGCCATACAGGGTTCCTCAACACCTTTACTTGCTTGATGCTTCAATAATTAGTGGGAGGTACCACTTATATATGATATATGACCGTATTGAAATTCTAAACAGATTCTTATTGTGCATCATTGCACTTTATTGATTGTTGTATTACATGTTGTTAAAGGGGCCAAAAATGATTCTTATAGGTGGCTTACTTGAGTCTGACAAGTATATTTAAACAGCATAGTATTTATGTAAGTGGGGTACACTGTACACTGTGTGCTGGACATAATTTAAACTAATTTAATGTAATTGCTCTTAATGTTTGGTGTCAGGAGTTTTCATTCTGTATTATATAATATGTCAGGTTTTGTAATTGTTTTAGTAACAGAGGAGGCCAATAGACTGCAGGTCAAATCACACCTATAATTCTAATAAAACTTTTATAAAATAAAAGCAAATACCTGTAAGTGTTCACTTTGAAAGGTTGTCCATTCTCTTTTGGAGGCTATTGTTGAAAACTCAACCAGCATCTCTGCCCATCAACAATGAATATAGTAGGCACATTACAGATATGTGTCACAATGGAATATATTGTTGTTGACATTATAGTAGTGTCCAAAGTCTGCCATTGCAGTGCAGTATTGCCAAGATTAGCTTATTTTAGCCTGTTAAAATACTGTCATATACATACCACTATATTAATGTTCCATAGCTGGGAGTCTATAACAATGAGGACAAACTTAAGGACAGATGATAGTTAAATGATAATTAGAAATATCAAGGACACAAAATCATTATGGAATAATAGTCTTCTTAAAGATACAAGGCATGCTAGGACAACTGTATAGAACAAAGAACATATTACATGTTTCTGAGCTGTGTATATCATTTATTTTTTGCTCCGTTTTCTTTTTTTTCCCCCCATTTCCATCTTTGCCAGTTTCTGATGTGAAAGGATTTGGCACTAAGAAGTATGTATGTGAGGGGAGGGAAGGGGGGGAAAAATCCTGAAAAGTGGATCAAAAAGTAAATGAAAAATAATGTCATATTACTGAAAATATGAGAGGCTAATTTGTGCCGACTTTTTGCTAATTTTGTTCCAGCCACAGAAAGAAGAGCCGTCACCTGCTCTGTGCAGTGCGATGACGGCGCCACTGATCCATGAAATAAGCTGCCGCTGGCTTTGTTCTGATAAGAATGAACAAATCTGCACAATGTACTGCTCTCGGAATCTCATTTTCATACTTGCATGCAGGCTAAAAGAAATAAGCTGTTTGCAGGCTTGATTAATCAGACATTTGAGGGGTTTTTGTCTCTTTGATCTGTTCCGTCTCCTAGGTAACTTGGTTGACATTAATGTTGAGCTTCGGCAAAGACAATCAGGGACTGTAGACTGAACTGATAAAAAATTAAAGACCTTTAACGCTTTAAATACAGTCACCGTTCTGCTCTGCATATTGAAAGAGAGGGGAGAAAAATGTAAAGGGTTTTTATTTTGGTGTGGAGGAAATGTTTAGGATGAAATGTCTTAAAGACCTTCACATAGGAAAATCTTCCCCACACGGAAAGCGGGTTAATATGGGTAATCCCTGTGTAGAACAATAAAAATCTCTGGGTTTAAACCTCAAAAGAACCCATTCAGCATCCTCCAAATTGATCTTCACTCGGAACGATGCCTTTTGCCCGACAATTTTATTTTTGACAGACATAAAAGCAAGCTGCGCTGGAGATTGACGACAATTCAATAAACCTCAGATTTGTTCTCTCTCCTTGTATGTTCCTGCCAAGAAAAAGCGTTTAGCACCTACACCACTTTACATGGTTCTCAAAAAACCCCAGCGAAAATTATCTCCCTGCACATCTACACTTTGCATGAGCATGATCAGCCATTATAACTTTGCTTTTTTCAAACATTTGACTAGAAAACATGATTTGTGGGTTTTAAACCTATAAAAATGGCAAGGAATTAAAAAAACTGTCACAGTGTGTTAGCTTCAGGTTATGCAGACGCTTTTACAAATCTTCCAAGTGACTGTATAGATGAATGCCCGGAGGGCCCTGGCAGAGCCCAGCACTTGCAGCCAGCTAAAGCCCTTATCTTAAATCCAAGCAAAGTACCATTAATCTTTTTGAAAGACCTTTATGGCTTTTAATGTATCCCAAATTAGAACATTTTACACTCTTGGTTCCTGAAATATGGTGATAAAAAGCCTTTAGAGTTTAATTTTTCCTGACTGCTCGCTCTGACCTGCTTAATCCCAGCATGCATTATAAGATATTTTAGTTTCAGTCTTTCTAATAAAGTTTATCCCAGTTAATTATAATTGAAACATTTTTTTTTCTCCAGGTTTTTTCAAATAGAGAAATGGTGACACATTTCTTCATTACCTAAAGACTATTTCCCCCTTTGTATGTATTAATCCATTCAGTATTTTTTTTTCATTATTAATATTATACAGAATAACCAAAAGGTTTTGTGATTTTGTGCGACGTGTTTATCAAAGTTTTCCTCCATTAGAATAATGAACCCATCTCAGGAGGAACACAGGAAGGGTTTTTGTTTTTGTTTCTATGGCCTCTCTGTGTAATGGGAGGCCACAGAAACGGTGCATTACTGTGAATTTCAAGTACGTTTTTCTCCACCTGCAGCCTGGTCAATTCTAATGTGAAACATTTGACATGTTATTTGTTAAGGCAAGACAAGTCCTGTAAACTGAATTTGTCACATAGTAGTATCCCGGCAATCCTATTTATACTAGTAATAAAACCAGAACTAGTGATTAAAAAATTTAACACTCACAATTTAGTATTCCTGCTTGTTGGGAATGCTATTTACGCAGTTTGCACGCAGTGCAAGACATTGTCGGCTTCTTGTGAATTTGTGGTGCAAATTCAACTGCCAGCTTACGAAGATGAATCTATCTTTTGCCTGGTTCTGTACATTTTATAATAGCACATGTTATAATAATCTATTCTTCTTGCTCTAAATGTGTGCATTGTTTTACTGCAACCATGACTTTCATCTTTGGTTTCAATACTTCACTATTTATTTACAGGTTTGTAATAGAGCCACAACCCTTTAGTGCTGCAGTTATACCCTAGCAGGACAGAGTGTAGGGCAGTGTGATTGTATTTTTGAATATAAGAATATAGTTGTGTTCATATCCCATACCTAGAACAGTAAGCAGTATTTTGAATTTGGACTGTCGTATTTGTCACACAAAAGTGCAACATGTGCAATGAAAATGTAATTTCACCATCCCTGAGAGATCCACAGTGCTGCCACAAATGATGTAATAACAAGGAAACAACAACAGCAGGTTGCATTTAGAATGCCTTCCATGTATCCCAAAACACTTTTACTCACATCAGCTACTCCCAGTGTATAACAATAACTGTACATCCAAATTAGTGCTTTAAGTGACTTGCTATAAGATAGACCTTAAGAATTCTAACATGATTGCCTAGAAAGGAAAAAAAAAAAAAGAGTTTAAAAATCAGTTGCTATTGTCCAGATGCAGGCAGAGCTTCTTAATGATTGTTAATTTCACCATGTAAGGTCCAGATAACAGTATTTCAGTACATATTTCTCATTCTCATATATTTTCAGGTTTTAGCTATCTAGATATCTTAAGAAGTGAACTTAATTGTTTATAGGTTTTTCCAGTTATTTTTATATAGTGGTTCATATAACTAGATACCCTTAATAGCAAATTATCTAAAGGATGGCTTTATTTATGAGTTGTGTTATTGTTATTCTTTGCAGTGTTGCCATTGTTAAATAAATTAAATTTCCTGTTCTTACACATTCTTATTTATATCTTGTCCTAATTTGCTTGTATCACCTGACCCCAACTCCCCCTCCCCCTGCTCTTACAGAGCCATGTCTATTGAAAATCCTTGGGGAAACACTGTGCAGACAGAGATAGGGCCCTACATTTCGAGTACAGTGACATTGGACCCCAAGGCATGAGACTCTTAAGTCCTGTGGCACACCAGAGTTTTGCTCTCTGTCATCTTCCATGCATTCACTAAAAAAATATGCTCCTCATGCTTGATAAACGTTATTACAAATGTTTAATTTTTGTTTTCGTCCATACCAACAGCGGTATATGGCTGCTGTGCAGTGTGTTTGTGTGGCAAAGCTCTGAAATGAAGGAGCAATTTGTATGTTTTACTGCAGGCAGTCTCCGAAGCCACCCTGTCACATTCACAGTGAGGTGTGTGTGTGTGCCAGACTCAGTGATTTACATTTGCTAATGGGGCTCGTCTCTGTCTCCCGCTCAATAGCTGGCCGTGAAAATCGCAGGAGCCATAGATTGCCGTGACTTTGTGAAAACCAAACAGGAAGCAGAAGCCTCACGGGAAGCCCAGAAAAGGAAGAAACAAGTTGCTTGGGGGTCTGTCATATTTCTCTCGATTATCTCTTACACTTTCATTAAATCAAAATACGTTCCACACGCCACATTTACTGCTCTCGTCAACCGGCATGCCAGCCCTCTGCGTGTTTTTCTTTTTACAACATACGCCTGGGTTCTCCTGGATTCAGATGTGTGTGAGTGGATGTCTTTCCACCACGTCAGGAGCCTCCGCTCATAAGGAAATGGTGGATAAACTGTCATACCAATCACAGACCCGAAAGGAGGGAGCACACTTTTTATGGTTTTTATTGCTCACTGTTGCATTTACTAGTATCAGTATAGATTCTGAAATCTTCTAAAACAGTGTTTTTGCAGGTAGCAGTACGCACTGTGAACTGTCGTAAGGCTACTCTTAGTGGCACCTATGCACATTCTGGTCAAAAGCTCAGGGTGCGAATAAGACCAGCTTGCATCATAACTCTGTCCCACTGCTTTATGATATCTGTCTTTCTCTTTTTACAGATTTGAAGCCAAGAAAAGATGGGAAACAAAAAGCAACATGGGCTATATGTGACATCACCATGATAATAAAGAAAATTTCAGACGTATTTTAATTTTAGCTTAATTTATAAAGTTTTGAGAAGCTTAGAAGGAGTCGTTTTTTGCTTATATTATTGTTTGTTTATATTAAAAAATAAATGTAAAAAATGTAATATGATACATATTGACACTGACAGATTAAAACTGTCTGAAATGGTTGTCTGTGTTCACAGAATTCCAGTGTAGACCATGTGTGTGAGAGCAGGGTGGCATAAAGTAAACGCTGGGTGGTAAATCTGCCCTTCATTTTCTGTGTGGATTTTTTTCTTCTGTTCATATTGATTTTGTGCTGTGTTGTGTGCCATTAAGATATATTTTGCTCAAAGGAAGGGTACCTTTTGCATTTTGTTATTACATTTAGGATAATGCGTCAAACATGGAAACGTGAATAAATGTTCTCAGCATTTCAGAAAATCTGAATCCGTGTTGGTTTTCATTACATTCTGTGTTTTGTGCATTTCTGCTTTTTTTAATCAGCAGTTAAATGTGGTGTACATTACTTCACGGTATGTCTGTTTGTTTCTTTAAGCAGGTTAATCAGGAGGTGCTTCGGTCCTCCCAGGAGGAATGGAATTTGCACAGAGAAAGGAGAGATTACGGAGCTAATGTAATGTAAGGAGACTGTGCAAAGGGATTTGCAAGTGCAAAATCTATTTTTGCTGCTGTAAATGGTTTTGAGCAGTCGTAAAAAGGGGGGGTTTCAGTTGGCCTTCGCCCATCCTGCTGGTCCTTCGCCATCCCTTAGATTCAATTCATGGGAAAACAAGTGGAAGATCTGAAAAGCTCCACTCAGATGTAACCAAATGAGGTGGAATGATTACTCAGTCAGTGGTGCTGGTTGTTTTCGATTGAGGCTGGATTTTTGGCATTTTGCACTTGAACTCCGCTCTTTGCCTTTGCCCCCCGCCCTCCAGCCTTACTCACTCCTCGGCTGTGGGAGAAATCTCCAAATAGCCCCACGCACAGGCAAATGCTGATTGCAATAATCATTATCATAATTACAAATCGTAAAAAAATGTGCTCGTGGGATAATTTGCATTGCTCTTAAACTCATGTTATTTTGTCCCAGCGCAAAATAATTACCTTGCTGGAAGGCAAATTGGATTTAGCTCCATGATTGTTTGCACTGTAGTCATTTGTATGTCACCCCCTGTATGCTGTGTTACTCTGTATATAAGCCCCTCTAGGCTTTGTTTATCACCCCTGTGTAATGTGTTACTCTGGTTATCCCCCCTCTATGCTGTGTTACTCTGTGTACTTCCCACTGTATCCTGTGTTACTCGGTGTACTTCCCACTGTATCCTGTGTTATTCTGTGTACTTCCCACTGTATCCTGTGTTATTCTGTGTACTTCCCACTGTATCCTGTGTTACTCTGTGTACTTCCCACTGTATCCTGTGTTACTCGGTGTACTTCCCACTGTATCCTGTGTTACTCGGTGTATCCCTCCTGTATCCTGTGTTACTCTGTGTATCCCCACTGTATTCTGTGTTACTGTGTATCCCCACTGTATCCTGTGTTACTCTGTGTATCCCCACTGTATCCTGCGTTACTCTGTGTTTCCCCACTGTATCCTGTGTTACTCTGTGTATTCCCACTGTATCCTGTGTTACTCTGTGTATCCCCCCCTCTATGCTGTGTTACTCTGTGTATCCCCACTGTATCCTGTGTTACTCTGTGTATTCCCACTGTATCCTGTGTTACTCTGTGTATTCCCCCTCTATGCTATGTTACTCTATGTATCACCTCTGTATACTTTTACTCCGTATCTCACCACCATATGCTTTTGCTCTGTACATCACACACTAATGCTGTGTAACACAAACAAGCTTCACCTTTATTCATACCACTGTTGTTATTATTTTAGAAATCCTCCTCTGAAATAGATCACACTGACCAGGTAATTTCTGCAATGTTTTATGTTTAAGTTTGGGCATTTCTAATGAGCGGATTGTTACCATTCCTCTTAGTAGAATTGTTATACACTATGTTGATCAAAGCTAATAAGCACAATCAAGACAGCTGGTGGATATAAATTTGAATGAACACTGTAGCTTAATATCTAAGGTTCCCCAAAGGAAACAAATTCCTCTTATTTGATGCATAAAGTAGCTACTTTCCCAAAATGTCTGAATCCAAGCTATCTAGGTAGTTACAAGGAGTACTGCGGTATTATACCTTCACTAGCTGGCAGCCATTTATGTAGCTAGCTAATACACTAGCATGGTTCCACTGTTTCAGAACTTTACAACTCAGGAAAACAAGCTAAAGGAAGATAAAAAGTAACTTTGAATATTGATGTAACTGGTCAGTAGAACATAATGACGTTTTGAGTGGAGGGAGAAGTTTAGCTAGTTGAACCTGAAAAAAATGGAACACACTAACTCTTCTCTCCCACACCCCAGTCTCAGCGCTTCAGCCAAGTAAAATAATACTGGAACAGCTTCCTTTTTTAGTCACCATCACACCATTTCTGATCTTGGTTCTGTTATGTCCTCCTCCTTGAAATGCCAACTACAAACCTGCGCTTGGATTGTAATGTTTAAATTTTCCCATCTGATATTAATTATCCACCTTTCCTTACATCTCTGTCAGAGGGAGATGTGTGGAAACTAAGGCCCGTATTATGTCTTGCAGATCCCTGACACATCGATACACAGCAATGCTCAGCAGTGAAACCTGTGTTTGATAATTGGTTTTAAGTGATGGCATGATTAAAATACAGATAAATTGATTTTATTTGATTTGGAACTTTTGTAATGTTATAAATTAGAAGAAATATTTATGTACCTTTTCCACTACCAGAACCAGAGTCAAGAAACATAAACCACCAACCAAATAGCTGGTAATGTTACTGTTCCTCTTCCAATTGCATTTCCTTATACAGGCCTGATCCTGCCCAGAGACAGGCCAAGCCAGTCAGAGATGATTAAGATGTTTTAAATTTCTCTAACAAGATGCTGGACACCAGTATGTGGTTTATACCAGTTGTGGTTTATTGTGTTTATTTTGTATTGTTGCCAAGCTTACTATTGTGTTACAAAGTGAAAATTAATTGTGAACCATTGAATGAACATGTCTGATTAGGACAGAAGCAGTTCCTGGGAGCAACTGCCTTATCCAACAGTGATTACACCCTCTAATTGTTATGAAGTATATATCTGATATATCCTGAGATGAACCAGTTAAAACTGTAATCCTGTTATAGCCATTCGCTATGGCCATTGCTTACTCTAGATGTCAGTAAAGGACCTTCTTTGCCTGGCACCCACTGACAATGTTTAGGTTGTTCACTGGCCAAAGCAATGAGGTAAATGCTTTTACTATTCTAGAAAAGCTGAATGCTAGCCAAGGTTTTTTTTCTGGTAACTAGGTGATCACGAAGTTTCTCCAGTACCAGCAAAAGTGCTGACCATCACTAAGGCAAGCAGAGACAGTTTAGCCGCTTGCTGGAGGGTATACGCAGTATACTCAAAAGTAGTAATGATGCTTGAAGCAAACGGCTGTTTTAGTATTGTAGCAATGTAAGAGCTAGAATGTAGCTGAGCTGTAAAATCAAATGATAAAAAAAAATACTCAAGATCACAGTTCATAGGCAAAAGATGGAGAAAAAATCTTTCTGATTTATACAGTTGGTTGTTTGGCATCTTTTAAACACGATAACTCCCTTGAATCTGTTTGTCTGTACTCAGTGGAGGATGTGACAAACTTGCCCAACAGCACTGGTTCATGATACCTGGCATTAGCTTCATTATGGTGCTGAAACAGTTTCACAATGCATATGTCGGCTGACAGAAACATGCAGAAACATGGTGATAACCAACACGTCACAGTTCCAGTGAGTTCTGTTTTGAACAAGGGAAAAGGTTACTGATACATTTGAGGAGAGACAGTCCAGTCATGAGCATATACTTTACGCAATATTTCTGTTCAAACCATATTGTTAATTAATTCCTTTGAGGTCTGAATCAAGGATCCTTGATATACTGTATGTCCATCAAAAGCTGTCCTCTTCATGTTAATATCCTTTTGTTTAATATATGTGCCTTATGTAGTTAAATTCCACTCGTATTCACCTACACGCTATGTTTGTTCCACAAGTTCTTTGTGACTTAATACTAACATTTTAACAGAAGCAATGAGGCATCATCGCTTGTGTTGAAATACAGAATGTAAAGGGAAAGAAAGTTTATTTTAAATACCTGTGATTTATGCATTAACTACCTGAGGCAAAGACTTCAGACAAGTCACCAGCAAATAGTAATTTTAGGGTTTTTACATCCACATTCCCAACATCAGGAGCTTGCAATAGAGTGTCATATCTGGCTGTGTGCATACATGTTAGTTTTGCCCCGAGACAGGGAAGAGATTCACAGCCCTCCTAGTTTAAGTGACAGCCTGCAAAAGAAGGACGTTAAGCAAGCTATAATCAATTATTATAAATTAAACCGGCAATATAACCGTCAAGGGGGTGTCAAATTGAGAGCCAGACAAGCTTGATGCCAAATGAAGAGAAAATTCCTGTAAAGGACTTTTTTTACAGTCAAATATAACTTGATTTTGCAATCTGAAGATGGTATAGGATTGAATTTTCAGCTTAAATGAAATCTTAATAAAGTAAGTCATAAAAACAACAGTAAAATGTGCAGTGTGACTGGCTATAAAGAGGTCACTGCCTGTGTGTGGTTGGTTATTTTTGATATGAAAGGAGAGAAAAATAAAGGAGTATCAAAGGACAATATTGAATGACCATATTGAATAATCAATAATTGTCCTTTCATTGGAGATTAAGCTCTGTGACTGGTAGGAAAGGTAGGAAAGGATCATAAATATTTAGTATGTAGTGTAAATAGCCTAAAGTACAGTACAAATCTAGTAACCCAATAACAAAGAATTTTGTGTGAAGATGCAGAATCATATATTAGTATGAAGACTATTAGATAAGCATGGTATGGCTGTTGTACAAAAGAGTATTTGTCCACAGCAACCCGCAAAGGAACACACAACCAATCAAAATCAGGTGGTATACTTTACTGAAGGAAGTAGTGCATATATAGTCTAATATTAAAATTGGGATAATGCCATGAAATATATGAGGAGAAATGTTACATATATGAACAGTGATGAGAGAGGATATAGGGTCTCTGTGAATGGATAGTCCAGAGAATGTCCTTAGAACTGGGAAAGAGGTCTTACTTTAGGTACATTTGTTGTTTGTAATTTTTATTGATCACACTGCACAGAGGGTTACCAGCTGTGCAGATGGGTGGCATGAGAAAGTATTTATAGATTCACATTTGACATCATACTGATACTCATACTTTCTCATACAGGTGAATCAAGTAACATGAATGTGGGCCAGTGGTATGTGGGACCAGCATGCATGGGACACGTTGTGAAGCACTGTTAATGCAACCAGCACTAATCTTATTTATGAGGACCTCTGATGCAGTCCTCAACCTCAGAGTCAAATAAAAAAAGAGGTGCCTTTGTTGCATGTGTTGAAATTTAACTGCATGTAGCCAGCTGACAGCCAATCAGTGTGTTTAGAAGAACTCAAAAGTGCAAGTACACTTTGCAGGGGCCGCAAGATTTTGCGGGACACCACTGGCTCTGACTCATTTTTAAGACGATGAGGTGAATCAGGACCCATAAAAAAGCAGACTCTGACTCATTTTTTTTAAAACAGTGCAATAAATTGTGCTCCATAGAGGCAGACCCTGACCCATTTTTATGAAAAATGTGGTGAATCCGGTTCCACAGTGGGAGGCTTTGGCACATTTAATGCTACATTGCCTGCATTTTTGCACAGAAACATGAATCACCTATGTCCTTTTTTCTGAGCCAAAAGAGAAATGGCTGTCACGAAAGGTTGTAGGATGATTGCACATACCACCAAATGTAAAGAAGAAAAAAAACAAGGGATGAATTTCTGCTGGGCCATATTGTTGTAATAGCATAATTTTTTATTTTGTTTCTCCTTAAGCAAGAACATTTCTGCTTGAGCAAGATCTTGTGTGACATAAGTGGCTAGAGAAACTTCCTTGTCTCAGAAAGACATACACTGAAATCTGTCAGTTCAGAAGTGATATTTGCCATAGTTGTGCACATTGAAAAGGTAAAGCATTTGAAATTGAAAGTATAATTTCCCATTTTTAACATTCTGTCAGTGTCATAACTGTAGGTATTATGTTTTATAATTTCCGTATAATGTATTAATTCGTAAAGCGACACATTGTTACCTCGCTGTCACAGGACAACCTGCACAGCTGTATGTTGAAACATGCAAGGGTTGCTCATGCAGCTATGTTGAAAGGTCTCCTTACAGATGGTATTTTTCTCACTCTGTTTTAAGAGGGACATATCAAGCATTCCTTGATATCTTCAGCTATAATTAGGAAGGGAGCGCCAATTTGTGTATTGTTTCGTTAGGAGGTATAGTAATAAATGGTTATAAAAATGTCTCCTTCAGTTGGTGCCTCTTCAACACCTCAGAAAATTTGGCACCATAAAACCCTGCGTAAATCCAGGTGGAAGAACTGGGAAAGTACCTTGTATCTGTAATCCACAATTTCTGAATCATGTGGCACTAAATTCTGGAGCTTAGCTACTCAACACTGGTCCTGGAGAGCTACCCTTTCTGCATGTTTTCATTCAACAGTGACACTTAGCCACCTGATTCAACTTATCATAATCAAGATGAAACCAATTTATCCTCTCTTCCCAGTTCAGGGAGTGTTAGGGATTAAAAGAGAACCTGATAAATTGCTGCCCTACAGGACTAAGTTTGAGTGGCCCAGCTTTATATCCCCTGTTGATGCTGTGATTGGTTTTAAGACAAGACTCTCTTTACAGATGTGCAAAGTAAACCTGTGCTGTGTGGTTTTTGTTTTAACAATGAATGTACACGAGACCCTTGCCATTTTTGGATTTCTTTAAGTTTGAATGCCAGGCAGCAGTTGCAGGTCCCAGGCCACTGAGCACTGTACCAACAGCTATGTTCATGAATTTATTTAACATATTGCATGTGATCATTGAATTATTGCCTAAATATACATGTAATCACTTGTGTATGACACTGGCATTATGAATATAACTTGAATGACTTACTCAATGCCAGCTCTTATTTTTTCTTTCATCTTCTTTAGGACTTTGACTGCACAACCACAGCACAAATATATCCACAGGTAAGTTAAAATGTACTTCCAACAGGAATTTAAAATGATGTAATCAGGCATGAATGAGCTAATTCTAGAAAAAAAGGCATTTAGTACTGTATAAGAATCAATATCAAGAGTTGAACTTAATTTCAGTTAGGTCTGACGCTTGAAATAAAACAAAACACTGAACTCCTGAAGTTCAGGTGAAGCTCATCAGTCTGTTATTATTACGCCATACACAACAACAACCAAAGTGTTTGTGTGCTCAAGGGTCCCTGAAACTGTGCCCCCTTTCAAAGAAAATAATACTTTGTAGTTATTACTTTCCACCTCTAAGGAACATGCCTGTCAAAGACCCGCTTCTCACTTCACATATGAACAGATTCATACAGCCTCCCCACATGACATTCCACTTTCCTGTAAATGCAAAGGCGAGGCACCAATAAAAGAGCTTGCTGTCTGCTACAGTCACAACACCCACATTCCCTCTCGTCTTGTCACTCAGAAAATTCACGCAATAACATGTCCATGTTTTTGTTACATCCAGACACTGGCATACAAACACTTGCTGACCTTTAGGCTGAGAGTGGAGATGTTCCTTAATGTTGGTCACTTGTGTGAATTGACACTGTGAAATCAATATCAGAACACAAACATCAAAGTGGACACACAGGACATCCTACAAGTCACAATATGACACAGGTGTTACTTTTTGTCAAAACCACACCTTCAAATTGAAGGCAAGTGTTGTATAATGACTAAATAACACAGTTTTTTGTCACACCGAAAGTTAAGGCCAAATTGATTTGCAGGAGGCTTGAAGCCCTTCTGAAGTCACTGACTTGCTTGGAAATGTAAATGTGACACGTTACACTCTGTATGTCAGGCATCTCAAGAAGACTGCTGACTATAATGTTTTCAAAAGATTCTGAAGAATTTGATCTTAGTATCCAAATAAGACCTCCCATAAGATGTTCTGTAATGTTTCATTCCTGTGTCTAAAAGGATGTTGGTTTGATCATGATGGCAAAACAGTAAGCGTATAAGAGACACTGAGTCTATATCTTCCACATCTCTATCTGAGCATTCCTTTGAACACTGTCAACTGCCTAGAGCACAAAAGATGCTGTTTTTAACACAAAAAAACCTCTTTTCACTTTACTCTTTAAAATAACCATTTTCTATGGTTACTTACTGCAGGCCAAGCTTGCCCCCTCACCTACGTTGTGGTAAACCACAGCACAACTTGTAACGCGTATGTTTAAGCACTTCAGGGAAAGACCGTGTCTTACATGGCTGGAGAGGAGGATAAAAAAAAAACTTGCAATCCTATTAAATGGTTTAAAGTGGTTGTAGTGTGTTTAAATGTGGGTATTGCCGTGAAAAGGGAACATGTCCTCCATAATCAGGAATCAATAGCACATGTAATCAACAGAGAATTAAAAAAAAAACACTGAAACGGTAATATGAATATGAATCGAAAACCTGAAGCACAATATCTCAATATCCTTGACACAGATGTGACAGATAAAATAAAAATTCTAAATGCAGCACACAGGAGCAACCGGAAAGAAACATTGCCATTCCTCACGGCAGAACTCATTACTTGCTTGGAGACTGCTAGCCCAAGGTGTTCTAATCTTTGGAAACAGACGGCAATGTGTAGATGATAATTATCATTTCAAGGCCATGCTTCAAGATAGTTTAGGAATTAACCTGTGCAACCTGTATTTGCTGATTTTTTTTTCCTTTTAGGAAAGTTCCTTGTAATAAATAAAAAAGCTGTATACCTTTCTGTTGGTCATGCTGGTGTATTTCCAATTTTCTGTACTGTACATATTGATAGGCATCTGCTCTTGTCTGTTATACTTTTTCCATTGATTTTAAACACACACACACGTATATATGCTGTAAATTGACTTCAATAGAAGTATCAAACAGAATATTATATACACTATTACAATATATATGGAATTATTTTCATATATTTTTCATGTCATTTCTATTCTAGATGCAAGGAGCATAGAATATTTGACTATTAAACATGTGTGGCCAGGTGTTAGTCCATCTTTCAGTCTGTCTAAAAAACAAACAAACATAAAAAACGGAAGTTACGTAATCAATGGAGTTATCCCTGTATTAGAGACAATTGTACTTTGTGTGTGTGTGTGTGCGCTCATGAGTGAGAGAGGGAGAGAGAGCATTTCATTTTAAATGAAAGACACATTGTTCAAGAAACCGACAGATGAGTCTGTGAAAATGTTGACACTCTACATCGTTGATTTAATGAACTGTTTCATTCCGGCACGTCTGGTCTTCACAGATGTTTTGCAGCTTTAATTAGTATAATCATCGCTCTTGAAAAAGGCCACCGGGTTGTTTAACATGCCTTGTTTGTAAAGATGCAGGGAATAATAATGCAAAAGAGATGTAATTTATTCTGTTGCAACAATCATTAAATAATTACTGGTGTCAAGACAAAGATTATTTAGAAGACAAAAAAACGATTAATTAGAAACCTAAATTAACCTCTCTCCAATGGAAAATTAGTTTGACAGTATTTAGCTATTTCCACTGAATAAGGCTTTTTTGATATCCTTTATATCTGCAGTATGTTGGCTGTTCATCTCTTCCTTGTGAAATAGTTTCTGTTCCATGCTGGTCCATGCCTGGCTCCATTATGGTTCTGTCTCTCATCTCTGGTCCTGTGCTGGGCTGCCTGTGTCATCCACCTGTCCCACATCCATCCTTACCTGACCTGGCTCTCTGCTTCCTTCCTTCACGGTGTGCAGTTTTATTGTCTCAGTCTAGCATTTGGGTTTATTTACTCTGGTGTAAAAAGCTTTGTAGTGCACTGAAATTTGAATAGGAGAAGGGAATCTCTTAAATGGACACACACAGACACACACATACACACACATCAGGACTCACAGTAATCTTCATAATAAAGTCGAGTCTTCAGTTGAAATATTGTTATCATATACTCAAAGCTGTGGAGCTCTGATGGAGTGCTAGTACTCTGCCCTGCTGCCATTCTCTCCACTGTAGCACATTCACAAGTCCCATAATGACCCTATACTTGTATCCTCATTAACCAACCCAATGGCACCCCCCCTATCATCCTCATAAACAAATATGTCACCTTATTCTATCATACTATTTCATCAGTCCCACAGTATCCACATTGCATGGGTTTGATTGATTTGATTTTGAGTGTTGCATTGGATACAGCCATAGCATTATCCAGCCTCTACAGATACAGCTCTGGCTGTATCCAGACTCTACAGATATTGCCCTTGGATACAGCTGGAAAACCAGCAAACACAGTGTCCATGTGTGTCCAGTGTGCATGTTTACATCTTCTTCTAGATGAGTCATCACTCACAATGTAGGTTATGGCAAGAACTATTTACCATGGGTTGCACTGTGCAACCAGTATCTGTATGCATCTAAGCAGAGAACTAGAGGGGTTATGCAGCACTTGCCATTTTGAGCCTAAATACAATGGAAAGTATGTGTACAAAGTAAATAAAATATTCATACTACAAATGTTTATAGTAATGTAAATAACAATAGTAACAATACTATACCTGTAGTGATACACATTTGCATCTGGTACATTTTAGGTCTCTGTCAGTATGTACTTAAGGTTTATTCTGAAAGTGTGAAAGAAGGTAAGTGCGACTTGATCATTTTGTAATTTCCTTGTCATCTTGTAGTATTTTTGCAGATTTTTGACAAATACAAATACAATTTACCATTTTTTGCCATTTTGACATTTTGCATCTTTTTCTCCACAGTTTATTGCTATATTTCTAATATGTGTTGTCTAGTTGATTTGAAAATGAAAGAGCAATCGATGATTAATGAATGCATTATACTGAATCTTCATGTGTGAAGTACGTCGACAAAATGAAACAGCCATGAGCAGATCACTTCAACAGGGAAAGAACGTCTCACGGGTGCCCACAATGCTTCAGATCAAATTATGAACGCATGTTATTTCAAATTTATTTTCGTTAATTAAAGTTTGGTGTTCTTGATAAATTCTAATACCCAGGTTGCTTAAAACCAGGCAGGAAAAATTCCCAATGTATCCTGCTTCAATTAGCCATACTGAGCATCGTCTCCAAAAAGTTTCTCTTGCAATATCCAACTTGTTTAAAGCAGTGGGAATGAGGTCAATTGAACATAGCATTCATGATCTGGTAAATCGTGTGTTTAAATGCAATAACAGTTGTGTTAACGGTTGTACAGTTGGAATAAAGGAGGGCATTTTGCACTTTAAAGAGCATTTTGTCATCTTTAAAGATCTCCAGAAACACAAAACAATAAGGAACTAACTACTGTGTTTCTGGGAAACTACATTTTCACCTGGCTCAGAGCGAGAGAGAATATGCTTATCCTGTGTAGATTCAACATGTTCTTACATTCAGGGATAACAGGTCCATTAAGTATGATCTATGTGAACAATCATCTCATTTTGGGTACTGAAATATTTACAGGAGCATAGGAGTAGTATTTAAGAGGCCATGCTGAGGGCTTCAAGCAAGGCTATTACACCAAAGCTGTTTAAATACAGCGCAGGTGTTTGTGGATACACGGCAGGTAATATATGATACAAAGCATGGGGTCTCGTGTATAGAAAAGGCAAAATCTAAAGCCCTTTTCACGTCAAGACAGTCGCCTGATGGCCATCTTAGATAAGACGGATTCATCCTCTGTTTGCCATCTACACAGGGGCCCTAACTCCACCACTAATCTAGTTTTGTGCTGCTGCAGTGCATTTTTACATTTCATCCTGCAAACCTGCCTCATATTTTGAACACATTGTTTAAAAGTTGTGATGTATTTCAATAGAAGCCATCAATATTTCCAGCAATATTTATCCCTTGGTATGTTAAGAAATCAAAGTACTTATTGACCATACCTGTACAATAATTCTGCCTTTATTAGCTTCCCTTGTGTCTGGATTTTTGAGTATCAATTGCACTAAGTTTTTTTTTTATTTCAATAATAGTAGTAACAATGATAACAACAACAGACAAAAGCTCAAAAGGTGGGGAGAAGCTAGCTTAAAGATCACCTACTCTGTTGTGCAAAAGGGGTTTAAGAGTGCACTGCACGTTAAAAAAAAAACATGGAAGAAGAAAAAATGGTCAAAAAACAAAGCTGAGCAAATCTGGAACCATCTTTCCAGAGCCACAGCAATATACAACTAACTGCTCAGTTCAGGTAGCAACACATTCATTACCTGTATTACCTAACAACAGCATCCATTACCTGTAGTTAAGTCAAGCCAATTAATAGATAATAACTTTGTCACACACACATTCCCACAAGCACAGACAAATATCCAGATTGAAATAAACTTAATGGAAAACACAATGGTTATGGGTAAGATGGTGAGTTATTGTACTCAGAGGATCCTGAAAATTAAACAATTAAACAGTCATACATACAGTCATAATAACACCATTACTGATTATGTCTTAAACTTTTAAAGCCAATTCAGCTCAGTTTAGGTCAGTTTGTGGGGATAAGTGAAGGCTAATCCTTTGCAAGGACCATTGCATTTTTAAGAAGAGGAATAAAATCAATAAGTTAAAAAGCAGCAATTTTCTGTGTAAACACACCTGTACTAAATGATTCAGAGAAGCCCTGAAGTCACAGCAGGCAGAGAAATGTTTTTGTCTGACAAATGGACACAAGTGACCAGTCATAGCTCTGGGCCATTCACTCAGATGGTCTAAGGTAACACTAAAGTAACATTATGTTAACATTAAGTTGATGTGACTAATGGTTGTGTGCAGCAAGTCCATGTGTCCAGGGCCAGTGATATCCAGTAGGAGCTCTTTTTTGTGATCACTGATGGTCTTCTTTCTAAAGAGAGAAATGTGCCCATCTCTGTGCTGCTAATTAAGGAACTTGGCTTGATTAAAAACAACCAATGGAGGTCAATTTAGTCATGGTAACGAGGGCATGAACACACGTCAGCTTCAGAGTAATGTCCACATACCAAAACAAAATTTTGAATTTGATGAAGAAAAATTGTCAAAGGAAAACGCTTAAGCTACAGAAAGCAAGCATTACATTGGAGAACTTTAAATAATTACAGTAAGGCCAATTAGAAAATCTCATTAGTTTCCCAGCACTTACTTCAAAAAAATATCTGTGACAATTGTGGCTCTTTTCCAATGAGTACAAATCCTCATTATTCCACAATCAGTCAGAATGACTGTCTATCAAGGCAAACAGTAACAAAGTGTTATAAACCCTCTGCAACCAAAAAGTAATCTCTGAAAAACATAAAGCAAGAGAAGGAAAGATCAATGAGATAACTTTCCAGATAGTTAAACTGTGGCATACTCCAAAAGGAAGAATATTAAAAAAACTGTAATGCTTTCACTGAATACCCCAATGAGACAAGATGCTTAAAGAGTAACATGCTGTCTTGTACTTATTATTATTATTTTTTTTTTTTATTATTATTTATTTGTTAATTGGTGTCTCACCCAACTGATGAAAGCCAATTATGGAATAATTAGAAATAAATCATGATGGGAGTGATGAAGTCCTGTCCTGTTAATATCTGAGACAACTTTGGACTCTCTGCTTAGCTGAGGTCCTTTTTCCTCAGACTGTGTTTGCTGCTAATGGAAATGTGTTATATGCTAGATACCATGGCATGGTTGTACTGTATATAGACATTTCCTTAATTAAGCCCATGAGCTGTAATTTTTTGGTGGAGCAGAAAAATTCCATTTACCCAGGAGGTACAACATGAATGCTAAATGCCTGCACTACAGGCCTCTGTCTTCTCCCATTTTCAAAGCAAAGTTGAAATAAATTGCTAGAAGGTCATGCCTCTAATGCTCCCTCAACCACAGAATTTAGAAGCTTTAGGTACTGCTCTGTCAAGTGGTCCAAGTCTGACATTTTGTCTGTAAAGGGAATTCATTGGGAATATGTCACTGAAACAACTCTTTCTCAATTCTGCATGAATTATATCACCTCAAATCAATTCAAGATGTACAAAAATGGAGTGGTGGAGTTTAAATAGGTGGCATAGTCTGGAAGAAAAGAGCCCACAGTTTTTTGTCCATGTTTTTGTGCCATTCCCAGGGTGCAAAACTGCCTCTAGACTTGAGTTCATGCATTGAAATGATGGAGTTTTCAAGCCATTCCACTGTTTTCCTGGAGTCACTAGGACTCCTTTTGCCGGGGCCAGAGAATAATTTCCAGTTTTTTCCAAACTGGCCCTGGGTTTCACCACATCACACTTACCCCGGAGCTCAATCAATTAAACGGAATTTCACACTCTAAAACTTTACCACTAATGATACAAACCTCCATCTTCCAAATGACACCACCATAGCACACTAAACCCAGCATTACTGCTGATAAGAACTTATGGAATATTTCCAATCAATTCCACAGCCTTCAAATTTTAAAAAGTGTCAAATATTGATAAGACATACTCACTATTGTAACTATTGTCATGGAGGTCATCCTTTACTAGAAAAGGAAATCACAAACTATTATCCAAATACACACCAAACAGGTCTATACTATATTAGGGGATTGATTCAATGTTTTGCATCAGTCTGATTAATTTAGTGTTCATAACAGACTTTGACCATTGTACAGGCATTACATGACTTCCTTAGTGATTGGACACAGGTGGTAACATAAGTGTGAAAATTGTGATCCTTGTGAAAAAATTATGCATTCCTACCGGCTCATTGCCTCTTCTGTCTTCTTCCCTTTTCCCTCATACTGATGCTTGTTCTCTTCCACCTTTAGGGGGCCAAACGCCGAATGCACCCTATTGTTTTTTTTTTTAATAATATTCCATTTCTTCTTCTGCCAATTTCTGAAATTGCTATAAGTTCTGAACAGGTTTTCTGCTTTGATTCCAACTGTGCTGTGGGATTCAGGTTGAGTGAAGTGGGCTGCATCTGTTTAGTACATTGGTACTCAGAGTTCACATGGATTGGTGGCCATATTCCTTTGCAGTGAATTTGAATAAAGTTAGTATGCAATGGTAATACTTTAATGTAATGTCTCATAACTTTACAGACATATTCCTCTCCTTATAAGGTAAATATTTGAAGTGTTAATTGTGATCATGTATGCTTGATCATTTGTAAAAATGTGATCTAGATTGTGAAGGAATAGTTTGTACATCAGAAAACTTGGGCCAGATTAGGTTAGTCGGTTTGTATATGTTTGTATGTAAAATGCATTTAGATGTTGCACCAGCTTATGTCTCCCTACATTAAATTAGAGTGCTGGTGAAACATGGCTGCCATAAACATTTAGAATGCTTGTTTTTCACAACTCTCTGTTGTTCAGAAATACGCATGTCGCTTCATGTGTGGCTTTTGGTTTGAGGATAAGTATACATTTATTTGCAAAGGAAATTTTGTTATGTCAAAACTGGTTGACATTAACCAATCAAATTGCAGATGTAGCTCAACAGATATACAGCCTACATTGTTTATTATTTATTATTAGTAGAGATTGTAGAGAACACCAGGAGCTCCCTGTTCAGCATCTTTTTAGTCAACATGCTGCATTATGCTGGCCATATTGAGTTATATTTCAATTTTTAATAGTAAACCTTCAAAATGGGATTTAAAAAATAAACAATTTCATGCAGTATCAGAATATTTTCCACAAATATTCCACTCATCATAAGGAATATTTCTGACCCCGCCATTTAACTTGAGTTCCCCTTGGGCTGTTATTCCATCAGCCTCTAGCAGGTGCAGAGCAATATCAATCGATCACACTGGTCAGCTTTGTACTAATGGGGTGTTGGATCTTGCTTTGCCACTGGTCATTATTGATTGCTCCTTTGTTCTTTTTGGTGTTTCTTTTTAGTGTTGTGTTTTTATTTGATAGTGTGCTATGTAGATGTAATCTACTGTAGATATTTGTCATATTTGATTTATTTGTCCAAATTTTCACTACCAGTGAGAAACTTGCCACACAGTCTCAATTACAATAGGATGTACTGCACATGAACTAATGAATACATACTGAGACCTCTTCATGTCACATGAATTGTACTTATATACCACATGCAGTTATATACAGTTTCTCTTTGATTAAAATTAAGCCTTGAACTATTGGGAAAGTTCAAATGAAATGGAAAAAAATAATGAAAAAATGTCTTTATTTAATTCACTGTTTTGCTCATTAGCTCTGCATGTTTTAGCTCTGCATGTTCCTCTCATCCCAGTTCCGGTGGCGTATTTTCATGTTCAGACCTTGCTCTGAGGGCAGGGGGGGATGAGTGTGGAACCAATTTGTCTCCAAGCCCTGAGGAACTTCGTCAAACTCTCCAAAGTAATTCCCTCAATTCAGGCTCCCTAAAATCTTGTCCCGACACAAACAATAGCAATGCTTTGTAAAAGCCTTTCTAAAACCTCTGCCAAGCATAATTTATCATTTGAATGACAATAGGCCACTTAACACTGCTTTAATTATTTCCGTGCACTATCAGCTACTTGACTGGCTTTGTGTTGTAACTGTTGCCTATCATTAACGCCAGGGGTTATGGGCAGTCCCTTATCTACTCCAGAGTGAGGTCTACAAGTTTAGTTTGGAAGCAAATACTTTAACAGCCTCAACTTTCTCAAATAATAAAAATCTTTGGTACTTCCAGCTTATAAAATTCCCTCTACTGTAAATGTACCTTGGTACTTGTGTTTTAAAGTTAAGCTCTTAACAATATCAGAGCCATGTTTGAAATGGCACATTATCTTGCATTTGAGCTTGACATACAGTAGTGCCAAATCAATGACAAGCCAAAACAAGGAGAATGTGAGTATAAAATAATCTGAACAGTTTTGACATGACATATCCCTAAAATAACACAACAATGAGTATGCAGAATTTTTAGCCGGGTAATCCTCACCTGACATGAAAATGGGTCTACATAAGCCATGAATGTAAATGTAAATGTAAATGAATGTAGATATCTATGATAAGGATATAATGCACAGTTGTTTTTTCAGGTTGAAAAAAAAAAACAGCAAATCCTAACAGAGTGATTTTTGCCTCTGTATTTTTTTTTTACACTTGTAACCAGTTGATTGATTAAATTAGAAAGAAAAAGAAAAATTGATTTTCATTTCCACAATTGCCTTTCTCTGGCACATGTCTGTAGATAGGCACACACCATGGCTGCGGCCACCGCTTTTTGCTTGTGTGAACAAGGACACAAAGCACACGTAATGACTCGATGCCCACCGCTATTTTTAGGGAGGGGGGTGGCTTTGCATAATTTGTCAAATATTACAATAACAAAGGGTTTTTAGAAGGGATTACAGCACATACCACCCTCCCACCTTTCCAAAGGGCTGACTGTAAGTCCTGCTGAGGCCAGACATAGGAGGCACAGCTCTGATAAAGTTATCTGCCCTGATTTCATCACATTTTTAAATCATTTTCTTTCATTTTTTAATTGTGAAAATGTTTTTTTTTCTTTTTCCCCTTCCCCCTTTTTAATGGAAAGAGTGAGAGCAACTCCACCTCCACCATTGAGAAAATGCGTTGTAAAAAAAATCTCTTGTTAGATTTCAAGGTTTGCGGCTTTAAGCTGAAGCACAGAGACAGACAATAAAGTGAGCAGAAAGATGAGCAATCTTCAAAGGACAAGTTAATTCACTACTGGGAGGTTTTAGAATTTTATCCTGGTTTTGATGTGTTCAACACTGACATGTATAATAAAGTGATGAATGCAGACATAAAAACACACAAAACAGCTTTGACTCTAGGGAATATCTCTTTTAAATATAGTAAAGACGCTCATTTATTCTTTTAGTTGAGTAATAAAACTCCAGAAATACCTTGCAGGTTATATGTGATGGGATTATTCCAAATATTTGTCAGTTCCTCTGTACCAAAGAGTCAAATATTTTTTAAAACAACTGACATAAAGGACAGAAGATGGATGAAAATCCTAAATTATTTTGGATAAAGTGTTTTTTAAGCCATAGCATCCCGTGTGCACTTCATACACATTTGTGACAGTGATCACATTTAGCAGTTATCCACAACTGAAATGATGGCAATTATATAGAGGTATTACAAAGTACTCAGGTACAAAAAAAATTGTCACAAACATCATACACTTCAAATACCCGGTGCTTATTGCCTTTACAGTGTAGTAAGGGTTGGCTGGGCTTTCTTTGATACAGACAAAATAGCATGCACTGAGATGAATAGACCATTCTATCTTCTTTGTGGTGAAATGAAACTTTATTATGATTCTAAGAACTCAAAAATGGTCTACAAAACATTCCACAGCGAGAATGGTGTACAATTCCGGCTATATCCTGCTTTTAACGATTCCAAAGTGCAAACTGGTCAAGGGCTGAATTCTAGCTCGCTGATGTCATGTCACTGGCTATGTTGTGTGCTAGACTCCTTTGTTAAGCCAGGTCTAAGCAGCAGGGCCTTGCCCATGTGTTTCTTTTGGAAAGTACAGATTTAATTAGCGCTTAAATCCCTTGAAAAATTCATGAATTTGCCCTCCCTTATTGGAAGTGACTTAAGCAGTGGTGTGAGGCTTCAAGGCAGTCCCGGCAAACGGGCACAAAAAAGGAAACAACTGTTTATGTAAATAGAGGCTGTGTGTTTACTCCACAGAAGAATAAAGGGCCCAGGACACCCGCTCAGCTTAGCAGATCCCGCCAAAGGGGACCTCTCACCATCAACTTCAGACTTATTAAACTGATTACCAACTCCAACTAATTAATCAGAGCCAGGCCCTTTCTTCTCACACAGAGAGGGAGCTCTGTTTGTCTCCCAGAGTTTTTTTCCCTCTCATCAACCACCCCCCCCCCCCCCCCCCCCAACACACACACACGCATGCACACACACACACACCCCTTCTTCTGTTCAGTTTTCTCCTTTTCTTCCTCGGCTTGATTGAAGGAGAGGAACGGTTATTTTCATGCATCGTCTGAGCCGGCAGGAAAGGAGGACAAGTAGTAATTACCTTAAACAAACGAGCCTGTGATTGCTTGTGAAGCTACCTCTTTAATAAGCAGATCAAAACAGGAGCAAAGAGGGAATGGACTGGCTAACTTAAGAACACGTAGTGGTGTGTGTGTGTGTGTGTGTGTGTGTGTGTGTAAGCATATGTGTTATTGTTTTTGGAAGTTTTAGTTATATTCTTTTCATTTATTTGTTTATAATATAGTACCTGAAGTGTTTAAGATTGAGGGCCTTTAGCTTTTAGGGCCATGAAATAATCTGCTCATCTTGAAATTGTATACATTTCAACATATATGTCATGAAAACTAATTAACAAAGAAAAACGGCTATCAACAGGTGTATCCTTCTAAATGTTGTGCATTTTATTACTTTTATTATACTTTTATTATATTAACTCCTTGTTGCAACAAACGTCTCTGTTTTAATTATTATGACTTGTCTTTGCAGATACCTGACACAATTACAATGTCCCTTTTTATGTTTAACCATAATGCTAAGTAATATTCAATATTAGATTGAGATGATGATATATTAAGTTAAATTATATTATAGTATTATTATTATACTGTATTATTATAGTGATACAGTAAATGTAGTTATATGTTGTATTGCTATGGCATTAAATACAGGTAGCAAAAATTATGGAACACTTATTATAAATATTTAATATATATGAAACATGATGGCAATGTCTATGATTTAACAATATGTTAATTTTGTGATTTCTTTGAAGCCACAATAAAAGTAAATATAGTTTGCTTGCAGTTATTCCATTCATAGAATAAATGTATGTACTTTACCTGTAAATCTAAATGAAGTCAACTGACAGCGAAATTCAAGAGACAATAAACTGATGTTTTCTTACTAGATCATTCCAAACATAAATATTTGTTTTTATTCTGGTTTGTTCTTGTTCTTTCCTGTTCATGCTCAGTAATTATTTTCAACTATTTTTCTTGCACAATTGATTCAAATACTCATTCTTTAATTCTATCGTATAGCTATAGAAAGCTATATTAGGATTATGTGTAACCTTTCCTATGACATACAGTATTACTGGACAGTTCTGAAATGAATTAGCTAGCTAGCTAGTTCACTGCACTTTGCAGGTTGATAGACACAGGCAGCTAAAAACTGGATGAAAAAATATCAAGCTTACCCTGTCTAATTTGAGAAGCCATGTTTTAATTTTTCAAATTCCAAATCCTCCAAACAACATGTAATTGTATATAGACAGTTGTAGCTTCTCCCTAACCAAGTAATAAAAGTTTATTTTGTACTTAAAATGAATAAGTTACTGTCATACCTTACTATTTGAAGTCATTGCTAGCTAGCTAACCCAAACATCATCTCTGGTGTTTGTGGATAACTGATACAAGGATGTTGATGGTAAAGGCAAAGCCCATAAATAAGTATGCACCAAAAGTGAAAAGCTGCACCATCTTTTTTCTGAATATATTAGCAAGTCATCATTTGACAGTCTCCTGGTTAGCATCCTTAGTGAACCACTTAGTGAACCACTTAGCATCCTTAGTGAACCACAAAATCATCAGCTTATGATACAAAGTAACTTACTAGCTAGCTTGCTTGCTGTTTCTTTCCATGTGAAACCAAGGAGGACTTTATGGTTAGTCAGTGCATCTGGCCATGAATGAAAATTGTTACATTCTGTATATTAGTTCCAGTGCCATGGAAAACGCAAAGGTGACAGTCTCATTGTTCAATGGCTTGTTCCCTACAAAAGCAGGGCCTACCTCATATCTCTCCTTTGACATCACTAGATTTAAAGCAGCAGGTGGAAGTTCTTTTGTTTTTTCAACCAAAACCTGTCCACTACCATAGACATAACTCTCCCAGTGGTTTTCAGTCAGTGTTTTGAAACTAGTCAGGGTACATTATGTTTCAGAGTTTCTGTACCTCCTTTTCTCTTGTGCTTGCACTTAGGCACACTTTTGTGTCTTTGCTTTTGAACACATTCTAACAGTCTCTGACAAGTTTCAGAAAAAGGGAATTTTTTAGAGAATCTAGCTTGATAGCCTAAGAGAGACAGAGATCTGGTGAAAATGTTTTTGTGGTCACAAAATTCATCAAGACAGTAAAGAAGAGAGACTGCACAGTGCTTGGGCTGATAATGACTGTAAAACATGACCATAGAATAAACCTAGCCTACCTGATTATTTGACCTGGATACAGATTAAATGGAATAAATTGTGAGGAATATAATATTTTTATTCAATGTTGCAACCAAAGAAAAATAAAATGGTGTGTGTCAAAAGTAGTACATACCTCTAATGTCATAATATAATTACAGTATTGGCACAGGCAAGTTTCTGTCTGTTGTTGACAGGAGGGCGTGTTGCTAGTAGCAACTTGCTAAGAAACACAAAGAGCTTTAGGGCAGAGAGGCTCTTTCTTTGCTAGTTAAGTTCAGTTGAACAGGTGTTTGTCAAAATTATAGAGAAATTCCCACTGGTATTGGCAATTTGCCAGCGGACAACTATTTCTTTGTTCACTCACAATTTTCATGATACGGAAAAATTCTTGGAAATGAAAAATAACATTATTATCCAATAAGCAACATTTTAAATAACGTTTTTGTTCCAGAACACTGGATATTCATTTCATGCTCTTAAGAAAATTTCATTTGTTTCTGGTTTTTCTTACTGTTCACTGAACCGGTTGTCTTCACTGGTTTTGAGTAATAATTACAACTTGAGATCAGCCTCACTTTACCTAATTTCAGTTCCAGATCACTGTATATCATGTTTAGGTGTCTGTATATTAGACAAAACCCACACCATCTGAACATCATTCACAAATCTGAATCTGTTATTTCTGTAAGCTGCGGTTTTGTATCAGGCGATATTACATGTTCCCAGCCTATTACTGCATAGATATACATATTAATCACTTGCAATGTCAGTTACAAATCCCACTTTGTACATAAGCCTTTAGACACAGTGCAAGGCAGTAGAATACAGTATTTCTGGATTTCCCTGTTTTTGAGAATCTCTAGGATCCCCCATGGATGGTTAATAGTGCACATTTCCAACAGAAACACTCACATGCGTGCAAGTCAGTACTCTCTCCTTCTCTCTCTCTCTCTCTCTCTCTCTCTCTCTCTCTCTCTCTCTCTCTCTCACACACACACACACACACACACACACACACACACACACACACACACACACACACCTGCGCAAATGTTTGAACCCCTCTGTATTTCTTTCAGACATATTCATGACACTAATCTCTGTAAACAACCGAAAACGACCTTTGAGTTGTTATGATGGCACTGTGCTTGAAAAGAGGAGTGCTGTGTGTTTGTTCTTAAATAAGCACTCCACGCTCTCCTCTCCTCCGCATAGCCTCCGCCTCCTGCTGCCTGCTCTCCCGGTCATCACGCCTGTCTGAGAGAGATGTGCTCCGATTTACTCTGGAGAGGATAATGCAGCCTTTTTCTTCCTCCCCTAATTTCACAAATGCCAAGTGTATCTAGGACCCTCATTGCTCCTAATTAATGCGCGATTAAAGACTAAAATAAGGGATTCCACCAGCGATTTGTTTTTCAAGGAGCGAGAAATGAATCCCCTTTGGATCTTACCAAAGCATCTGAGGATTCTCCTTGTTCTGTTTATCAAATAAACCTCGTAATAGAGCCTTTAGATAAGTAGGCTAAACCGACGCCCTCCCTCCCTCCTCTCGGCTGTTTCCTGACAGAAACAGCAGTATTGCTGTGGTAATATCTGGTAATATGCTTGTCCTATAGCTAAGCCTTTGTGTCTGCATCATGGTGAATATGGCAGTGGCCTTGACTGACCTTCCCACGCTGTGTGTCTGCCTCCCTCTAGATCAGTGCATTTCACTTGTTATAAGACTACATCACCATCTATTTACTGTCTTTAGAGGTAACAATGTTAGCCATAAAAATGTGAAGGAGAAGGGGGGGTCATTTAAAATCTTTTTGCTGATGGAAAATGTCTCAGGGAATTAGTCAAAAATACACATTGGGGCTCCGGAGTGGCTCAGACAGTAAAAGAGCTTCAATCGTCAAAGCTGAGCCCTGCAGCTCTGGTTTTAAACTGGCTGTGTCATTTTTCGACAGTGACTGGGAGCCCACATCAGGGGAACACATTGATTTCATTCCGTGGGGATAGGGATGGGTAGGTGAGCCATGCTCCTCTTGTCCAGGGACTTGCATGAGTGCCTATGAGTTACTTAAATATCATTTGGATGAGGTACCTATCCTCCAATGGTATTTGCCTCTTGGTGCAACAAAAAATACTTGCAGCAGGCATGTGTGTGTATCAGAGAAATTTCTGTGCTCCTGTGTGGGGTCAGCAGGTGCCACTGCAGTGGTGACAAACTTAAATGAATTATTGGTGATCATTAAAGCTGAGTTAAGTAGGAGGAAGGTAAAAAATGAAAATACTGGATGCAAGTGTGGAAAAACTGGGTGAACAGGTGAGGTTGCGCTTGTGAGATCTCTTTGATTGTGCCTATTGATTGAAACTGCTATCTGTTCAAGATATCTGTCCCAAATCCTCATGTTAGAAGGTGCTACACCAGAGACACATAATACTCCACAAGCATAAAACACAAATATCTATGAAGTCCATCCTGACTGGTGCCCCTCACACCCAGCTTTAGCATAGAACAAAACAAAAAAAAATCTTCAGCCATTGACTCACAGACATCCACCTTGTCCGAGTGTTTAGATTTGATGATGTAGGGAAACACACAAACTAATGGAGACATAAGTCTCCAGCAAAGAGTCTCTTTTCATTTCCCCTCCGGGTTCCCGGGTCCATTACCTTACAATGATGTGTCACAGCACCTGCAGCTCTCGATACTGATCTCTTCTGTTGAAGCATTTACTTTGAAAATTGGCAGAACTGAAAGCATATAGCCATGTTCTTGTCATTCTCAGAGCCAGGCAGAAGAGGATTAATTGTTACTACTTCAAGTAACGTAATTGAGACCCAAAGAGAATGCAAGGACTGGGTTTAGATCTATTATGTGAACAGCCACAACCGGCCATTCACTTCCTTTGGAGCAACTGTTGCTTTTTATTGGCGCAAGACTGAATTGTCCTACATCTGTGTGCCTTTCATGATAAGTGGGTGGCCAGAGTTTGTGTTGATCTGGCACACAAGGGGATTGGAAATGAGTAAAGCAATAAGTAGTGTGTAGTAAAAGAGCCTGGGATCTCAGAGCAGCAAGTCTGACTCTTCAGGAAGCTGCCCCACTATGTCAGAAAAAAAATCACTTTGTTCTGCATTTTGATTATTTCATAGGAGGTATTGTATAAATTGTAATTCAGTCAAAAAAATGACCAAATTAATTAGGAAGTGGAAAACTGTAAAACACGCTCAGTTCCAGCAAAGGAATCTGAAAACAATGTAGCGTGCATTTCCATTCATTTATCATTTGATATAAATGGCATTATTGGAAGGCTGCACATCACTTAAATTGATTCAGATTATGGGAAATGACAAATGCCTCTAATTGATTACTTGATTGCCGTAATTGGCTAGAGCTGGCACTGGGGAAAAGGGGGACACTGATAAAGGATTTTTGTCTTCAAAAACTGAAGCTTCAAAAGCCAGGAGCCAGTATAGCTGGATTTAGCTCTTTTGTGATATTTGTTTCATTGTTGGTATTTTCCGTCATTGCTAAACTGTGGCTATAAATCGCCCCATTTATCTATTTATTGTGTGTTTGTTTGTTTGATCTTGAAACTGCAGTAAGACAATGGGTCTAGCGAGTTTGTCAGAGTCAATGGATGATTCCTGGAGATTCCATTGAGCTGAAAACTGAAGAAACCCTGTTCAGCTGCCTCAGCATTGCCTAGAATCCATGCAAAAGCACAGACAACGAATCACGTCCTATGATTATCTCATATGTTTAGCATTTTAGTTGCTTGTACATTAAAAACTATGGAGAATTTGTATCCAAATCTTAGCAAATTCACATGCAAGACAGTGTTAGGTCAATGCTTAAGTCAGGTGTGCTGATCCTGGTATATTGTGCGGCACTGAAGCCTATCTCATGTTTTATCAACCCCTGGTGTAAATCAAACCTCTCATGCTGAAGAACAAACAGAGCTAAGTGGGTCAAAATGAGATTATACCATGGTAAAGTGTTTTAATCTGTTTCAATAATCCTGTTTTCCTGCCTTTCTTTATTTCTACATCTCTGTTTTGGATTATGTTAATTCTTGGATAGATTGCCCTCAAATTCTTCATTCTGTGAAACATTATGGTTAAATATTGTCACATGGAAGCTTGTACTGTGCAACCACCATGCTTCTGTTACAATACACGTTCTGTACTGGAATTTGAAAGTAAACATCAGATTCTGTGAACGCATATACTGTAACTCAAAATTACTGCAGATGGAAGTGTTATAATCAATGGTATGGTAATGTGACGTGGTGGAAGCAGATGCATTTGTATTCTAAATGTAGGTTAAATTTGTACTGTCCTCTGAAATGATTCTGTGAAAAATTCATCATAGTTGTTGTCATCAGTATGTACAACAACTTTAACGTCTGAGTTTATAAACTGCCAACAAAGGCATCAAACCAAATGCACACAAAGGTCTGTGTTTGTGATAATATAACATGACTGTGTGTAGGGTTTATATTATAATTCATAAGCGAAATAGACAAGATGGTAGGACAAGTAATTGTTGTGCAGTATGCAAGTGATTATGCTCATACATTTACAGTGATAAATTAAATCATTTTGTTGCGTCTATGGGCTTTCATTTTGTAAATGGGTAATACGAAAATGGTAGGAGATAAGTATCTGTTTGCATTGCTTAGTGTTGATACAGAGGAAAGTACTTTGAAATAGTACAGCATTTTTTGGGTAATTTGCAGTTTGCCATCGTCCTTCCCTTCTCGCCATGTTGTGGTCACGCTTTGAGGGATACGAGAATTTAAATAGATGTTTCTCTTCTTCTTTTCCTCTTCCATTCCCTTTTAAAATGAGTTACCTTTTTTAGCTAGCATTCAGAGCGAACACATAGGCAAGAGACATTTGAGATGGATGGAAAACGTGTGTAAACATTTGTATCGTTGAAAGAATCCTTAGCAAATATGGTGTCTCTTGAAATAGGATGAGTGTGAAGCACAAACGGGGAAGTGATGAGGGACAGTACATTGAGAGCAGGGTAAAACAACAACAACTAAAAATGTGCAGGGCATAAGGAAGACAAGGGAAGACATCTAACTGGGGAGATGACTGTGGGCCACCTGGTATATGACAGGGTAAGTCGAATTCCAAACAGATTTTTTTACTCCTGCATGCACCCGAGTTCTTCCCAGGTGTTAATTGTTGAACATTTAATTGATTAATTGCTGAATGTTTTTAAATAATGGTTTTACAGTAATTCAGCTGTTTACCTGAGTACTTCCTTTTGTAGATTTCATTGATCAGAAGATGTCTCCCAGCAATGCATCACATCTGTGTCTCACCTGTGAGCTTTCACTGGAATAGGCATCTCATCTGCTAGCAGGTGTAGTAATATACGAGCACCTTTCCTCTGAAACAAACTGTAGAGGGAGCCATCTTTCACACGCTGGTGTCTCTGTTGAACAAACAACAGGAATTTCCATCATCATGACCGGGCAACAAAAGCGCAGATGAGTCATTGAGGTGTTTAAATGATGCCTATAGCTTATCTTAATTCAGAGAACTATAAACATATTATCATCTTGTTTTTCTTAACATACATGTTTTTCTGTTCCTTGAAATTTAGTATGAAAAGGAGTTAAAGGCTCACCCTTGAAAATGAAGCAGGTAGTCGCTCCATGCTGTTTGTGCCTGCCCCATACCTAACACAGCTGCTCCACACTGCACTGGGCTGTTTCACACTGCACACTGCTGCTCCCAATCACACATGCTCCAGTATGCACATGGATGCTCCATGTTGCACACACAGCCTCCAAACTGCACACCCCTGCCCCACACCGCACATGTTTGCTCCATATTTACTAGACTGCTTCATGTCAAACTGAGATGCAGTAAATACTCCTCACCTTCTAGGAGGGGCTGTGACAGGACGTTCCAGTACTAAGTTCATAGTCTGGTTTAAACATCAGAGTTAATTATGTTTTTTTTTTTTTTTGCTGGGGAAATGCAAGCCACGCTATATGGACGCTTTGTGAAGAGTCAAACTTCTAAAGAGAGCTGTAGAGTCTCCACCCAGACCACGGAGGAGGGAGTGGGTGTTTTTGTCTGAGGCTGATTGGAGTTTGCAGGGGGTTCACACAATGATGTTTTCTTAACCCTAATCTCTCCCTTTCTGACGGGTCTGGCGCAGAGTCTCTCTCTAATTAGATAAAGAATTAAGGAGTGGATTAGGCGATGGAGAGGGATGCCAGTTCTCCTGACCATGGTAGCTATTTCAAGTCACCATTTAAATTATCTCATGCTTATTGCTTTTTTTTCTCTCTTTCTTGTTTTGCATTATAAAACAGCAGCAGGCAGAATGACAAATACTGTTAATCTCTTGCTTGCTGGCAATACATTACAAAGGGGTTAGGCGGGATTTTACTGCCGCGCAGTAAACACTCAAAATTCAGCAATTGTCCATTACTGCTTAAACATGACGGATAACAGCCGTCATTAATTAAACAGTGGGAGTAAGTGGGGTTATATAAACTGAAATTAATAAATTGCAGCAAACATAAATAGAATACACATTTAAAAATTGTTTTCCAAACCAAGAGTTTAGATTAAGGAAAAAAAAACATTTAAAAATGTGCACTCTTCCCAATCCAAAGGATAGATTTAGTCATGGAGTGCTCCTTTAATTCTTTGCCACATTCTTATATTTTCCAGAAAAATGATCAAGTAGGCATTTAATTGCTTTAAGAAAATAAATCACTTTCTGTAACAACTGTTTTCTTGCCAAGTGTATTGCTCTAAAGCTGCAAGGAACATGAAATATTTCACCATTTTTCAGATCATGAAAGAATCAGGTTGGATAGCAACATGACACAGCCTATTATATAAATTAAGGCCCAGAAGTCATGTCCTTTTTGCTATGCTTTCCTGGAGAAAATCCTTGTCTGTTTTCATGTAAACATACAGAGGGATAATGATTTGTCAAATAAAATCACACAATTTTACAATCCTGGAACATCAGATATGTATTTTAATTTACTATATAAACCCTTGATCTTTTTGCCTGACTTGCTTTTACCTAGTTTTTCTAAACTTTTGGACTTTTTTTATCTGATCACCTACATAGTTAGTATGCCTAGTATGCAATTCATTAATATTATTTCTGATAATTTATGCATAGTTTCAAAATTTAATTTAATGTATATTGCATCAACATGAAGTAGTATTAAAGTATAAATTAGTGGAGTTGTCACAACATACTAATACATATTTATCAGTTCAGAAGCGTTTTTTCTTCACATTTGTGAAGTAATAAGTTTCATTGGTAAAGTGAATTGATTGTGCACTGAAAACCTTTTCAAGAGTTAACTAGAATCTAGAAATGCAACTATCTAATAAATTTGCATCTGGCCAACAGCTTTTTTTTTCCACACACAAAAGTCTCATGGGGTACCAGAGAGTGGGCACGGATTGGAGGATAAGCAATACTCCACTGATGTCATCTGAGCAACCTGGAGGTGCCTGATGAATCGCAGAATGCCTGATAGTGGTGAAACAAGGAAACCCTGGCTGAGGTACCCATTCCTACCCCTTGCTGATTGAAGTCAATTTGTTCCACTGCAATGGGCTCACAGGCATTGTGGGCAGATGACACAGCTGGTTTTGTACCTAGGCCATAGGGCTCAGCTGCCTTATCAAAATACCTGTCAAGAGCTTTGGAGATAAATATTTTTGTCCAGCTCTTTGGACATTGGATATATCCAGTACTGTGATTATAGCAACATTTTCCAGAGATGTAATTGTGTATTATCATGTAAAAGAAAATAATTGCATTTTTAGTGTATATACGTCAAACAAGAACAGACAGATGTGTAGGGTTATGGTTGAACTGTTTAGAGTTACTTTACGCATTGTATTCCTACTTGTAATAATCAATGATTTGGTTAAAAAAAAAACTAAATGTCTAGATCATACAACATAAATTGCTAACACGGGTGACACTGAAGGACATCCATTTTTACATAAAATTAATATTTTGTTTTATTGCCAATTCTCCAACTCTTTGAGGATGACCCTCCATGATATCCCATAAGAGACCCAGGCTGGACAGAGTGCATTTTATGGAATACCACAGGTGAAGTGGAAGGAAGGATAAAGCTCAGGGAGAATGTAAAAACATTTTCCAAACCTATTTCTCCAGTTGAGACCAATACAGTTCTGATATGGAACTTTTTTATTATCCAAGCGGTTAATAGTAAACAAGCACAAGATTCCACTGGGTTTGCATTGTGGCTTTTTGTTAATGGGAAAATACTGTGCAACTGTGTTACAAGTCAAAGTAATGAAGACAGTATTTCCATAATGAAACGTGCATCTTATAGAATAATGTATTATTTGTCCATCACATAAGACCAGGGAAAACAAAGAACTTCTCTGTGCTGAAAAAGTACTGAAAGAACAAAAAGGTGTGAAATCACATGGAATTATTGGAAAACTTGAGATATATCCAGCCAGTTTTTTGGTTTGTTCATGAAAACATGAAAAAAAGGATTTGACTTCATGCTAAACTTTACGATAAAGATGATGATTTTTTTTCCTTTTCTAACCTTCAGTGGAAAAGGCAAAATAAAATTAATACCAGCCCATCACTCCTGTCTCCTTTCTGCAGACAGCCATAAACAATTCCAGTGAATTGTAACTCATAATTAATCTAGGGTCGGTGAATATTCACTGTCTAAAAACAGGTGTTCACCTGTAATTACATGTCTGTGCCAAGCTTGATTTGCTAAAACATCCGCTGTTGCAATTTAACAATGATTGACTCATCAGGGCATCTCCCCCTTCCTCGCCAGCTGGTGGGTGCTTGTGGCGGTGGCCTCTCCCGGCTCCGCAGCCCGGCTGATGTCACTCTGTCACCACTCCACACATTGGCAGCTTCGGTGGAAACGCTTGCAGCCTCTTGTGTCAGTTGGCTCAGGCAGTGCCGATTAATGCCAAAGAATAAGAGCTGACAACATAAGGGTGGAACAAGTTTTCTGTCTCAGTGATTACGTTAATGATAGTATAATAAGTTGTTGTTGTTGTTATTACTACCACTGTTGTGTACTGTAATCATAAATTACATAATATTACTACCGCTCCCTCCTTAAGAAGAAGATAAATACTTGCCATATCTAGGCCACACATATTTCCTATTCTGAAAAAGTAAGAAATAGTCTACTAATCATTTTTAGGCAACTTACTTTAGATATCCACAAATCCACTGGTCATGCACCTCATTCCCTTAAAATTTTGTCTAATATTCAAAACAGGGCTGTGCATTTGTCACTCAAAGTTCCTTCAACTCTCATCGTCTAAAGGGATTTACAGTTGGCATTTCCTCTCTTTACTTTCTTCCCATCTCGTGTGACTCTCTAGGATGTTTGGTGTCATCACAGGCTTATTGACTGAATGTGAATGCCAGAATAAAAACATTATTTAAATTATTTCATGTTAGAGAATGAAAATTCTTATGTGAACAAATGTTCACACAAAGATTTGTGTGTTGTACGACCAACAGTCAACCAACATTCAATATCTGGATTGGATTTATTATTGCTATTATGATTAAGACATTATTACTTTGAGATCACTGAAATGTACATGTATAGCCATGTCTGCTTGATTACATATATGCAGTGCCAGGGTTCAGACAATCTATTTTCATGACCAATGAATACAACCCAAACAAAATTTAAAAAGAGGAAGATATTCTTCTCAAAGTTGACCATGTTCCCTCAGCGCAAAAGTTGGATTATATGTGATCCTACAAGCAAACTACTAATTGCAAAGTCCTGAAAATCAAGCAGTCCTTCAAAATGGTTTTGCTCAAGTTCCTGCTTAAAAAAAAAAAAAAAAAAAAAAAAAAAAACTTTTTAGCAACATGGCTACTCAACCTTGCATGAAAACTGAATGAAATTGTCTTAAGTCTCTTAAAAATCTCCTGTTATTTCAAAAAGTAGTTAAAAAGTAAATGATGTATTTAAAACAAATTGGATGTGCCCTATGTTTAAACACCTCATGGTGTCCCTGTCGAGTTTAGCTTCTTTGTGTAAAATGTACACGGTATAGCATGAGATGAGTTAAAGCAAGATTTTGCTGATCTAACTGTTCAGATCTATAAACAAGTGGATGAATATGAAATAAGCCTAATCGTTAGTAAATCTTTCTAGAAGCCATGCTTACATATAATCCAAAACATGCTGTGATAAAAGCCACAGTTATGCAGCTGGCTCCACATGTAGTTGGATCCTTCTTTTTTGAGGGAACATCGTATGTCACAAAGTTATCATTCAATCTTCAATCATAATATTGACATTTTTACCATTTGTTCAACTGTAGCGTGACCCTGACTGACCATCAAAGTGTCATGTACTGACACTTTATTTCCAACAAAGCCACCACAGTGTCATCACCATATTTGAAAGCCTTTCATTTTCAACCCACATGTGACCTAAAAGCAACCTTTGGGAATGATTATGTTGGCCAGATTTCTGGCAACTATGCAAACTTAATATAGTCAAAAATGCTAAACGTTAATGCATTCATCTGTTCCGTTACTTTGAAATTAAAATGGATTTTTACTACTCGTGAACTATGATATTTACATAATGCAAAGACAACACAATGTCAAACTGAAGATGTCATGTCTTAAGTCACTGTTTTGCATGCTGATCTTACCAACCACACAGCCAAATGCAAAATGTATTTCTTTGTTTAGTTTTTTAAAAAAATTCGACAGAGATTATAAGAAGACAAAATGAGAATCTGTTTACAAACATAAACACCAGCCTAAAACGAATGAAGGCATGAAGGCATTTTAGTCATCTAATACGATCCTTTGACTTCACAGTATAATCTGTGAGCTGATTTAAATATGGCATATTTCAAATGTAATGTAGCACTTGTCACTTCAGCTTAAGTGAACATTTCTGATTTTTGCATATGCAAAAGAGCCTTCCTCAGTGATTATGACTCCAACGCCAAGCACAAACAGAATGGTCCCTGTATCTGTGGAGACCACAGTACATGATTCAAGTTTGGGCATGCTCCATATTGTTTGACAGGGCCAAGAAGGAGACTCAAGCCATAAAGACTATAATTTAATTAACTCTTTCCTTCCCTGTAGGCTGTGGTGAGCAGACTGTGGGGCGGGGGCACAGGACTCTGGGTGACAGGGTTATTTTTGGCCCTGCAGATGTTAAGGTCTGGGCATCAGCGTGATTTTCACTCATGGGTCCTTGTGGATGTGTTTCATTTGAGCACGTTTGTCCCAGAAGTCTGAGAGGTGCAGAGGCCACGTGGGTGAACAGTAGAGTTGAAGCTGATGTTAAATGACTCCAGAGGGAAATCAAGCCTGCCTCTATTTTTTCTGCACTGAAAGATGAGCTTCTCCTTAGTAACATGCATTTATGGCTGCAATGTGGCACCCAAGCTGTTTTTAGCTGTTTCTCACCTTGGTGTCTTATTTGTTTCTGCAGATCCACTGGGGTCACTTTCTCTATAACTGACTCAGGTGCTTCCTTTTCCAGCTTGCTTAAATGTGCTTGGATCATCCTAGCTATATGGAGGTTATAAGGTTATACTCACTTTGTATATTACTCTTTTCAGTAATATATTTCATTCTCTGTATCATATTCTTCATATTGTAACATGTTCCTCACACCATAACCTTGTGACACTATAACCCTTGTGACATTTCTCACTCAACTTCTTATTCTGTAACATCCTTCTCTCTGTAATATTTCCCTTTTTTAATGTTGCTCATTCTCTAACATGCTCCTTTCTCTGCAATATTTCTCAAGCTGTATGCCCTCCTCTTTGCAGCTTTACTTAGTTCCAATTTTTTTCCTTACACCTTAATATGCAACTTTTCTGTGACATGTTTTTTTTTAACTCTAATGTGCCCCTCTATTACATGATTCATTCTCTATATCATGTTCCTCTGTCTCTAGTATGGTCTCTAATGGTCTCACATGTTCCCCAAGCCTCACTTACTCCTCATCCTTTTGTTCTCACATATAGCATGGCTAACAACCTCGATCACTCCATTGCCAGGTATTTCTTTGGAATGGTCACCATTTCACTGAATCTTTGTGTGTGTTAATTTAGATCTAGATTTCTATGGTGGCATGGGACAGACATCGCCTTTTGCTTGAATCACAAATACAAATATTAATTCAGCAAAAAACTATGGAGAGCATTGGAAGACTACTGATCTCAGTCATAGATAATGGATCTACTTGCCTGTTGTAAAATTAAGGACCTGTAAGTCTGGTGGAAAACTGCAGAGATGTTTGCCTGTGACATTGCCCCTGAGGATGGTTATGGAAAGGTGGGTGGGGAGGTGGGGGGTGTTCTGTTTTATAATGACTAGGGTTATGGATGACTGGTACACACTGCCCTGAGTTTGAGGTTTCCATTTGAGGTGATTTCATATATCTCGAGTGTGTTTCTCTTTCCTTTGTACAGAATGGGCACTTCGCTATCATGGACTCAAAAGTAACAAGTGGTGCATTTACACCAACAGAAGGAGGGGGGACAATGCGTGAGAGGAGAAAATTACATCAACTATGTGCTGTTCTCATTAGGAGGAGTTGAGACTTTCAGCTGTGGGCGTCCTACATTGCAATGCATGAGGCTCAGCTATTTGTTCCTAACATCAGGTATAGGTTGCAATATCAAAATCTAATATACACATTTGTTAAAGGTAACTGCATGTAATTCAAATTAAATGTCTGGCCAGGTAGCAAAGCAGTTGGCAAAGCAGAAGTCTGTAAAAATTTCATTTGTGTACAGCAAACCTGTATTGACTTACTTGTATAGGTCAGTGCAATTTTCAAGTTGCACCAATTTACACAGATGTAAAGTAACTGTAAATGTAAATAACATATATGTTTTATCCATCAAAAAACAATTGCAGCATCCACTATAGATATCTTGCCTTACTCAATGCACAGTGAAACATTATTCTACTTTTTGGTATCTGCCTATAGTATCTAGCTAGCTAAAAAGCACATATTTACGGTGTATTTACTGTAGTGAGCAGGCTTCTTAGCTAGGTAGCCAACCATCTTCCAATATCTCATTAGCTAGATATCGCGCCAACTTTAATTTTACCTTGTACACATTTAACTACAGCAGGCAAGGTGATATCTGAGGGAACATTTGCAACTTGTTACTTGGGAAGTACAAAGCTAGTTTTTTCCAAATGACAAAATATTGCTAAAACAGTTAATTTTACTACCTACAACAGTATCAAGCTACCTGGCTGGGTACGAAACCAAACCAAATGCATAGGTATCAGCTACTGTACAAGCATGATCTACATATCAAAATGTCAGTCATCAATCTGTCATGGCTGACTGGATCATAGATCCTGAAATATCACCTCTACAACAATTTCTTTCTTAGTTGTTACTTAAACCTATCTTAATATCTTAATAATCTTAATAATAGTAGTTAATAAAAAAGTAATACTTTGGTCCATATCTATTCTGTTCTATGTGTTAATATTGAGGATTTAGCCATTAAAAGAAGGAAAAATGTCATTTGTAAACAAATTGACATCTTAACACATCGTAAACAATACTTCATAAATCTGGCAGATTTGCAGATGCTTCAGTGGCTAAAAATCATAATGTTTTTCCATTGTCACTTCATTAATTTGTGGTGTCGAATTCATTAGGACAGCAGGTCCCTGAAGAAGCTCTCATGGGCTGTGCTATAATGATGGGGGTGGGGAGTTTGTGGAGGGGGTGTGGGGGGGCTATGATACCCACACATTTAGATGTCCTGGCTCCTACAATCACTGCAAAATAGTCAGGAAGATGCTTTAAACATAACACCACAAAACACAGTTTGAACATTACCAGTTTAGTGTATTTTCCCTACCTTTTCCCCTATGTTGTCAGGCATTTGTCAGAGGCGGCGTGAGAGTGCCCCTCCCAGGGTATTTCCATTAAAGGGCTTTTGAGCTGGAATCTGCGAATAAATAAAAGTCTCCCTCTTGGGAAATCAAGGCAACAAGCAGATACATGTTAAACTCTGGAGAGAGTTCTCAGGATGGTTAGAGCAGGCTCCAGTGAATGCAGATCTGCTGGTACTGTACACAGCACACAACAAAAACAAGCCAGGGATCTAAAAGAAATAATGAAGCAATTAGCTGGACAATTATAAGCACCTGTGACACTGATTGGCACGCTCTCTCTCTGCCTGTGTTTTTCTGACACTAAATATGTCCTAATGTTGCTAAGTTCCCCTCTAAAAAGACTCATAATGATGAGGACGGCCTAATCGCAGTCTATTGACACACACACAGGAGGTTTGCATTAAGAATGTGGGTCCATCACAAAGAGCGCATTGCGTCATGTATTATTAAAGCTGGCTCTTGTATAAACACATCTCCGATAAATTGGGGTCTCCATTTTTCCATTTCATTAAGGTTAATGCAGTTTTAATTAGTACTTGATTCAAAGCCTATTAGATGCAGTATATAGGGCCTTTTTAAGACCTGCAAACTACAACATTGCATGGGATTAATAAGATAAATGGCACGGCTCAAATCAGATGCTCTCTTCATGCGTGAACTCAGGGATCCTTTTTATTGAGTGTAACTAGCTGTTTATTTACACCACTGTGTTCAGTTACACTATACCATTTCATTAACACAGAGTTGAGTTTTAGGGATTGAATCACTAGTCATCTTGACATCTATTGTTTTTACAAGATTCAAATAGGAGAAGAGCCTATGAGTCAAAAGTGAAACAGACATTCTGACTTACTTATACCAGAAACCTGAAATGGTAAAATGTTACTGTGATGTTACTGTGTTTCTGTGCATTCTTGACCATATTAAAGAAAAGGCTGTTGACTCTCTGTTTAAAGGCAAACTTTTCCTACGTTCGTACCGTTGTGATTAGCCCTTTCGCGCATGCGGTCAAACTGGTGTTATTAGAACACTAGATTGGAAAAATTCTAGCTAATGATAGCTTTGAGGAAACAGTGATTTAATATTACAAAGTGTAGCAAATGCGGTGGTAAAAAGTATGAGAAGCTTAATAATGCTAATGAAAACATAACGAACTATGTTACGTACCACACTCACTACATAGCATAAAATAAGTCACGTACAAAAGGGTTGAAAAGGAAAATTGGCTGTGATTGTCAGTGGTGTTTGGAATAAGGTTAGGAATTTGCTCAACCAGCTCATTTTCTCAAGGGCAGACTTAGTTTACTTACCAGCCAAACACACATGGCTTCATGACCTCTCCATAACCTTTGACAGCTCTGCACTGTACCCCTCCCAGAACCTTAACATCAACTTGGAGCAAAAGCTTTCCTTCACATGGAACATGTCAGTGACCCAACATAAGAAGACTAAGTGTCTTCCTCACCATCCAATCAACTCATTTCCAGGTCCTTACTCTTTTACTATCTGTTCTGCACTGTTTCAACTCCCTGCTGACTGGCCTCCCTGCCTGTGCCAACGGACTGCTTCAGCTCATTCAAAACACTGCTTCTCAGTGCACCTTCCGCCTTGATGTCCATATCTTGTCTAATCTCCCTTTATTGGCTACCAGTTGCAACTTCCACCAAATTCAACACACTCACTTCTTATCTTCAATCCATCGATCCATCTTTCAATCAAGGCTTATACCCTGAGCCTGAACTCTTCTTTTCACAGCCCCTGGTTGTCTGGCAGTTCCTTCCCTCAACTCATTTGTAATTCTCCCTTTAAGAATCAATCATTTATGAGAATCAGATTCTCTTGGACAGATGTGATTCTGATAGGCACTGATTGTGAATGTGAAATATGAAAGACCTCTCCCTTTCAGAGGGCTCTTTATTTCATAGCATAGGTGGAACAAAAGTAAGAAGAAAAAAATCAATGTATTAAAGCATGAAAAAAATATATAAAACACAATATAACAATAATACAAAGCAGACAAGAAATAATTGAATAGTTAAAGAAATAAAAGAATTACCAGTATGCAATTAACACATGCCATAGACAATTTCTACATTCTTACCTGGAATTCTATCTATAATATCTTAATTTCATTGTACATTAGTACAGGCCCTGAAGAACAGCCCTGATAATCAGATTTACTGTTCCATATGCGCTGAAATATTCTGCAATAAGGGAGCATACTGAAGCAACTATGTTTGCACCATGGGGTGTACCTGGTCACTTAAAATGGCTTTGTATTCCTTGGTCATAATTCTACCATGCAGACTAATAATCACCATGCACCACATACACCACATACCACTTATTCCTACCCTGGCAGAACGGAGCTGATTTTTTCCACTCCTGGTCATTGTCAGCTCATTAAATTACATTGCATTATCATTATTTAGCAGACGTTCTTATCCAGAGTGATCTGCAAGGTGCAGGTACAAAGTGTATCTAATAAAGTGGCATGAAAAGTACAAAGAGGATGCTACTAACCATATTCAAACACATATCAAACACAATGCTGAGATCACAAGAACATACTTGGTTGAACATGTAAGTGCAACATAATATACCCTACAATATGACTCCACCATTCAAAACAGAAAACTGCTACATACCCTCTACTAAAATAACAATAATAATAATAACAAAATGTATAAAATTGCATATAAGGGGGACAAAATATAATGGAATGTTTGGGTAGGGGAGATGAGGTGCAGTTTGAAGAAGTAGGTCTTCAGTCTGTGACAGAAGGTGGCTAATGATTCTGCTGTTCTGATTGCTACAGAAAGCTTGTTCCAATATATGGCAAAGACAGACACAGGGTCCAACCGAAATGTGTGGTCATCACCATCAGCCAGTGGAGGCCGGTCATTATTGGCTAGATGTTAGAATTTGCAGACATTGTGGACTAGCTGAGCAGCAGCATTCTGGAATCGCTATAGGGCAGCTATAGGGAAGTTGTAATAGTCCTGGTGGGCGACTACCAGGGCTTGGACCAGGAGTTGAGTTCAGTAGATGGTGAGGAAGAACGGGATTCTTCTGATGTTGTATAGGGAGAATCTGCAGGCCCTACTTACTGCCACTATGTGGTCCATGTCAGTCCGTCATCAAGTGTCCCTCTGAGGCTCTTAACAGTGTGAGAGGCTGACACTACGGTATTTTCCAAACTAAAACTCAGTTGATGATTAGCCATGCACAGTGAGGTGTCACCTAGGCAAGCCGAGATACATGACAAAACCCAGTATCAGACGCAGGAGAGTGGTACAGCCAGGATCGAAACCCTCAACTCAGCCTGCACTAAGACAGTGCCTTGTCAACTGAGCTTCTCCAGAGGCCATAAAGTTATTCTTGTCCTCATTTGACTTGTGTATTCCTGAGTTCCAAAACAATGTACATTTTTACTTTTTAACTTGCTAGTTAGCAGGCTAATCAGCCAAACCATAAACCTAATATGCAGGTAATGCTTTCATTGTGTGAAACTAAGAAGATTGTGGAGAACAAACAGACCCACTTGCTACATTAAGTATAAATGAATCTCAGCTTGATAAACGCATGTGGTCGTGACCTGATTCTGTTATGCTTAATAGTAACAGCTTTAGCTACCATTAGTTATATAAGTATAATGAGTTAGGATGGAATGTGTATGATTTTGTGAAAACTCCAGTCAAATGATACAGCTTATTATTTTGTATCACAAGCCTCAATAATTTTCCTCACCTGCGTCACACATCCTGGACTAAAATTATAGTCAGCACCTGAGGAAATGGGGTGAAAACAAAGGTGCTCTTTGTTGTGGCACCAAATGGCTTGCAAACCTTTACATGGTATATGTATGTCTTATTCCTTAACATTTAAAAAAATAATGGCTGTAAAAGGAAATAGTTAGTGCAATCTAACTGTATGTTGTGTAAGTATACAAAATAACAAACAGACAAAACCAAAAGTGTCGAGAGGCTCTAAGGTAGCCAAAGTTAACTCTCCAACGCTGGGGATTTCTCACAGGCTAACTACCTTCTGGGCTCCACAGCCACCAGAGCCACAGTGGTGAGTGATTCAGTTTAGTTTTATTAAAAATGAAAGCACAATGGCAACAGTCCAAATCCTATCTTCATGGAATCAATGGCGAACAGGTGATGCTGAAAATGCTGACTTGCGAGTCCCAGGGAACCCAACAGCATAACAACCGAGTGTTCAGTTGCGGTAGACCACACACAAAACACTGTCTAAAATGTTAGTGTAAACAATCAGCATTTGTCCAATGAAGGAAGTCTGTGTACTAGTCTCTCCATCTAGGCTGCATTGATATTAGTCCTAACATGTCCATTCTGTTCAAACTTTCTGCCATATCTCTCTCTCCTTTTCCAGCCAGCACTTCACCTTCAATGCTGACCTTGGAGGGAGGCTGCTTCTACCTGTGTGATGAAATCAGCAGCATGTACTAATTCAAAGAAACAAAATAAAACATGTGCCCGTGATGTAGCCCTGATCCTAGTTGTTTCCCACCCCCCTCTGGACTCTCTAACCATGTTGTAGCCCCTTATTCCCACTATAGCGCGTACATGGACAGCTGATATTACTGAAACTCTGGAGCTTCTGCAAGCTTTAAAGCTTTGTATTGATTAGGATACCTTAAAAATTTCTTATGGTAAGCTAGGTGAATGCAATGACAGTCTTACCTCATGCATCTGCATCTGTGAAGGTATGCGTGTCTTGTCTCACAAGACAATGGCTACATATGCTAATTACAAACCATGGTTTACTATAGAACTGAATAGTTTGTTGAAAGCAGAAACACTTGGCACACAAAGATGGACAAGGAACTTCACAGAAAGCCCAAACATGACACACAAAAAAACTATAACCAAAACCACAGCACAATACAGAACCAGCTAAGGGGATAAAAATTAGAGCAAAAAATACTTACATGGTCTTGCAAAGTCTCTAAAAAATCACAGACTTAAATAAGAGACCATCCCTGTTATGAGCTACAGCCCCACACTCCCAGACCAGTTAAACAGGTTCCACAGCAGACTTGACAGACTGAGCTCCTCACCTCCTCAGCCTTCAAAATTGGCAACCGATTCGCACCTTCTCCTTATCCCTTATTAATAAGGGGAATCAAGGAAAATAAGGTTAAGAATCATTTTTGGTGGCAGAACTGCAGGAGAGCTGCCAGCTCAGAGGACATCTCCCCTTGGAAATTATAAGAGATGGACCACACAACTGACCCATTTAGCTGACATCTTTAATGCATCCCCAACAACAGTGTAAGGTACTTTCATGGTTGAAATTGTCCAAAATTACCCCACTCCTTAAGAAAGTGAAAGTGACTAGTCTCAATTATATAAGATACATTACTCCAACATCTGTGGCATTGAAGGCTTTAGAACACCTGACCCTGTGATAACTGAAAACTGTCACAACCCTAAAGCTTGACTTTCCACATTTTGTATATGGAGCTAACAGGGGTTTCATATAATTCTTCCTGTATTATACATGGAAAAAACAATACTAACGAACCAAATATACAGACATTAAAATAAATATGGAAATTAAATCTGTGGACCCTTCTCAATAGTGCTGCAGGTTTACAGAGGGTTGTCTGTCCTGTAGACAGGGGAGAGAGAAAAAGAGGAAGCATGAAGGGGATTGCAAGATGACATGGTGACTGTGGGGCTTCACTTTGCCCAGCAGACACATGTACCTAAGTTTTGTTGATTTCGATTTGGCTTTTCTGGAGCCTCTGGAATGCATTGAATTGTCCACAGAAATGTCTCTAACTGTCACTGAAACACTAGTGTGCCTCAGGGATGTTTTCTGTCCTCCATATTGTTCTGCATGTTTACTAATAAATTTATCTGGCACTTCAACTAACTTAAATTGCTCAGTTTTGCCAATGATACAACCCTTTCAGGTCACAACAAACAAGGTTACAAGGAAAAGATGCTGAAAGGAGGCTAAGCTGGTGCTAGGACAACCTTGGGCTCAACATTTAATAGTCAGGAGATCACCGGTCCTCAAAACCACACCCACCAGTCCTCTTAAATGGGATGTGGACACTAATTCAATCATCAAGAAAGCCCATCAGTGCATGTTCTTTCTACAGCAACTGAAGAAATTCAGGGTAAGCCAATTACTGCAGTTTTATTCACAATCACAGACACCTTCTCAATCAGTGCCTGATACGGTGACAGTACAACCAAACCAAAAAACAGGAGGGAGAGGATAATTACTTCTGATATAGTCTGATTGGCTTCAAATCATTACACAGGGCTACATTTCACATTAAAAGTGTTATAACATGGGTGAAAAACACCCAATCTCTTCAATTAGCAATTAAATACAACAAAAGTGATTCAGGTCACTGTCAGCCATAGCTACTTGGTTTAAAAAAGCTTTGTCCCGATGGTAATGAAGGCAAGCTCAGACTTGCAACAGTAAAGCATAAAGTATGGCTTTCATGTTACTCTCTATGCTGGCTATATGTATGTATTTACATATAATAGAATTATTGGTTTTGTTTTATCATTTCTGTGTAAATGTGTTTATATATGAGTATTCATCGGTATTTGTATGCTTATGTTTATGTAATATTCCTTGGTCATCCAAAACTAAGCCCATTTCCTATCAATATCTGGCAGTTCTGGCAATAGTTTATGCCAGTTTTGCTGTTGATAAAGCAATGTGGTAAATTAACCACCCCTTTTATTTACTTAAATGACTTTATTATTTTCTAATAATTAATTTCCAGCAATTTATTAAAACATGGTGGGTGAGTTTAAACTGAGGATGAGTCAACATATCAAAAAGCAAAAAACATAATGAGGCAAACTATTTTGATTTACTTTATGTTTAATTCAGTACTAAAACCTTCAGATAAAAAGCTATTTGTCCAACCAGCCCAAAGAATTTAAGTGCATGATCTCTGCTCAGATTGTATTGGAACCTCTCTCCAAATTTTCATCTTAATCATTTCTGAATTCCTTGAACAAGATAATTGTCTTAAACTGATTCACTTACTAATCAGATACATAAAAAGCTAGTGATGTGCATGATCTTGGACATCTGACAGAAAACAAATAATCAATAATTATACTGCACATATATGGAAGAATCTGACTCTTCACCCAATCTGGGTCATAATGAGACACCCAGTACCTCATCTACTGTACCTGGTCTTGTCCATCAAGCATTGCCCCCTGTGAATTATCTCACATCATTTACTTATAACATTTATCAAAACATTCACTTCAAACACAGTACTGAACACTGTCACCTTAAACACATTCCTACAAACATGCACTTTGCCATGCATTTCTCAATACATTCCTTAGGCTTGTCATATTTCATTTGTCAGGTCCTCTGATATCAGATAATTCAAGCAGAGGTATTGTTATTGTGTTGTTTAATTCAGCGTATGCATATGAACATTAAGGTATCTTAAGTGAAACTATACATATGTATTTTGATATATAAATCTGAATGAATAAAAATCAGTACATGCACTTTGTACTGCACAATCACAGGAATCGTGCAATGAGTACAAATGGTTTTGCTTCTATAAAGCTTTCCACCTCTTTCTCATTCCTTAAGAACAAATCTTTTCGCTTGAAAATGAAAACAAGGAGACCCCCTATTTGATGTTGTCTCCACATCTGGCAGCAATACACCTTTTGGCAAATCTGCCTTTCACCTCCAGCGGTGAAATCGTACAGAGAACATCTTTGTTTACAGTGTGCAGAGGCAGCTGCATCACTCTGCTCGTCATTTCCGCCAGCGCCCCCTGGATACACCAGCCAGGAGGCACCAATGGGGCTGATGTCAGATGAATGGAGCTCAGCACAGAATTACCAACTGTGTCAAATAGCAAATGCACTTGGACTGTACACCGAGAACATGTAGCGAAAGGTTATTTATTTGAAATAATCGCCAAAAATGTTATTTGAGAGGGGGAAATCAAACAAATGGCCATAAAAATAAAAAAATAGTGAGGTATTTATAACCAAAGAATAAAATACACTAGAGTGCTACCATTAATTGTACATAGACTTGTGCACATTAAAAATAATGATAAAACCTGAAGATTTTAACATTTTGAACATGGCATTTCTCCTTCCAAAAAAAAAAAAAAAACAACAACAAAAAACATAAAAACTATAACTTCGTATGTCAGCAACCCACTTGTTCAGTATTGTATATGATGCATGAAGTAGGCGTTTGTTTACCCACTAACAAAAGTGAAGAAATCTTGTCAGAATATGAGTGTAGCAAGACTGTAGTGGTAGCATTACAGTACCTAGAGATTAAACATCTGTTTTCACTTTCTGTTACAGTAACACAAAATACAGTTCTTTTGTTTGATATTTCTCTAAATCTGCCGGGGCAAAAACTATAGGGTAACCCTTTTTTCATGTAATGTAAACGTTTATTGTATGTAAGTGTTTTTTTGAACCTCATGAACAGCCTAGATGGTGAAAATTGTGGGAGGCTATTCATAACAAAAAGCAAATATCATAGTGAAATATTGCTGACAGCAGCAGTCACGATATATTATGCAATGAAAGGTTTCTCAGTATGACATGCTTACTGTACAGTGTGGGCTGAATTGTTAGCAGGCTCTGTTTATGGACTGTCTCACACAAAGGCACTAATCCAGAGAGAGTCAGGGTGTATCGGTTTTCCAGAGGAGAGGAAAAAATCCAGTGCTACAAGGTTATGGAACAGGTGGAATACTTCTGGCCTGCAGCTTCTTGTGGAAAGAAAATTATTATTTTTCAAAATGCAAATTGCCCCCAGAAGTTGCTTAACTGGTCCCATCTGTGACTCGAAACAACACATCCCATTTTGGAAGGACCTGCGATCAATTTTGTGCATTTATACTCTGAGAGAGGAAAAAAAGGATGCCTCTCACACAATGGTGGCTCACTTGGGATCAGCTCTGAAGGGGATAATGGTGTTGTGAAATGCGAGGTACTGAGGGTTCACATCTTGAAGATATAAATGGGCGCAGAGGGTGGTACCTTCACACAGTTACTATCATCTTCATGTCTGAGTAAGCCAGATCGCATTCACTTCACAGCACCAAAAGTGAATACCACTTAGAATGGCTTATTGTGGCAGATCAAATGTCACACAACCACACGAGCCATCAGATTTATTACTATCTCAGCAGAGGTCGGGAGAATATACACATGTTACATTTCACTGTTCTTCATCTTTACACAAGGGGATACATGGATAGAAGTCTAACATGATGATAAACTTCAAAGAAATGCAGATAGCATTTTTCGGGAAGGCCTGGAGTTATGTTACGGTATTACCGAAAACTGAACAATTTGTCATGTCAGGCCTAAATTTAATAGTGTCTGCACATAAATATGACTTCTGTATTGATGATTGTATATTTTCAAGATAATTTGACATTTTAAATAAAACAACATGAGTATGAACAACATGAAAATTTAATATAAATAAACAATTATCATAATGATGCATACAGAGGTAATGGTTAGCATTGTTGCCGTAGTAGCTCACAGTTCATGGAATATTGCATTTCTACCCAGCACAGTGCACTCTAGTATTGTTCATCACGTGTTTCACTTCGTCATGGGCATCATTTCTCAGCAGGCACACAGCAGACCCAGCTATCTTTATATCTGTGGCTGACAGTCCAAACCAACCGCTATATCGATGCATCCTTATAAAAGAAATAGTAGTTGGATTGGTGCAGGCTCTGCTAAGAATAATAAACAATAAACAGATTGTTAATGAAGTATTGTCAAATAAAGTAATGTGATACAAACCTGACAGTTATTACATACACAAAACAACTGGAAGAATCACTGGTATCTTACACTTTCACTTTGTATAGTTTTATCCATTGCTCTCAGCTGCTATCTGGCCTTCACCACTTCTGATTTACAATACCACCAACAACCTGCAGGGGTCAAGAGCGATGCACAATGCCACATTACGTGTGCCTTGAATTGGCCAGCTGGATACATTGGAATTGCACACATATGTCCTATGGTGTTCTAAACATCCATTGGAATGAATAATTTACTAGTGAATAAGATGTATGCTGTTAAGATGCTATTAATAAGTACAGCACAGGGCATTCTGCTTATCAGAATTACATCCATTCAGGACAATTTGACTCTTAAAAGAGGAATTACAAATGAATGGATAAAGCAGACAGTTATGCTTTTCTCTTATTTAACACATAAAGGTCTTAAGCTAAATTCATCAAACATGGACCAAAACAAACTTGAAATCATATGATTCTTTATTATGGTAAAAGAAAGCAAAACGATGACTCGTTAATTATTCTGGAGCGTCATCTTGTGAATTGCTAGTGCTGTGCAGGCTACAATGCCACCGTGCAGGTAATTTTTTAACATAAAATAATAATTTAATAATAATCAGGCTATTATTTTGGGTGTCTCGGTGTTAACTGGCAGTATGCATGCTACAGTCCAAGTGCCATCTTGATCATTGGTGTCTTGCCAGTTAGCATTCATTCTCTGTCTCCTTCATTCTTTGTGTTGCTTTCTCTGCCTTTTAGAATTTTATATCATGTAACTGCGGAATGCCCAGTGTCTCAGCTGCATCTTATTGGTTGAATAAGAACACTATCATAAGATTCAAGAGGGTATCATTCCTCATCAGCAGGAAGGGTCACGTTGACTGGCATCCAGGCACATCCAACTGAACTTTTTTCCAGAATATTTCACATACTAGCTAATGTTGGCATTAACACAAGATTCACTGTAGTTAGTTTCTGCTTTTCATACTTATTATGCAAAATTGCACTTAATTGGGTTTTGCATATTGAGCATGAACCCAAAATATTTATTTTAATCAAAACAGCATTAGTATTACAACAATCATGTTCCAGTGTTTTTGATCAACAGAGAGCACAGCGTTACAATGCTTTACCTTGCAGTCGTCTGAATTGTATGTTAAATTCATTTGTGGAATATTAACTTAGAAATAAAAGTTAGAATTAAGTGCAGCCATTGGTTTATTGATAATCAAAAGCAGAAGATGCCCATTCACTGCTTCAAATACCCATTTTTCATTTTGTCATTGTCAATTCAGAAATCAAACATTTTCAGTTGCTTATTAATATACCCTTTGTGATATTTATATTGGTTGTTTTAATGCTCTGAATGTGGCTCTGGATAAAGGCAAGTCTTGAGTAACAAAAGTAACAACAACAATAGTAATGTACTACCAACATTTTACATCATCAGCTGTAATATGTCTGCCTCTAGCCTTGCAATGAAAGCATCAATCCAGCACACTGATCAGACAGTTCCATTTTACTCAATATAATCCAACAAAAATGGGGAAACAGAAATGAAACACATCACCTCATACTTATTATAGCTTCAGTGTTAATGATAGGCACATTTACCAAAGTAAGACAGATCTGAATAGGGCAGTAAGAGACAGACTCCAGGAGAGGACATCCCTAGCCGCATCCCTAGCAGACAGAACCTTTGACCTGGCTCGGATGTGTTCGACAGTATAGTAGGAAATATAGGCTACGATAACTACCTTGCAGGGTTATATTTCATGTGGCCAAAAAAAAGGTCTCGTGGAGAGAGGCTCTGCACAGTATCATCTTCAGCGTTCTTTAAATCATTCTCTGGCGGAAGCGCTACGGTCATGGACATTTTTTAAATGGAAATGCAATTTATACTTTATGGAGAAAATGCTTAAACACTTAAACTGCTGTCACTGGTCTTCACCAGGGCGGAGTATTTCGCAGACGAGTTGAGAGGTTTGAAATCAGGAAAAAAAAAAAAACAGATACTGTTGTTGGAAAACGGCAACTAAATTTTGTAGGTTATAACGAATGAGTTGCGATGTCTGTTCCCAAGTATCACGTACCCACACTGACATCTGAGAAAACATTAACATGAGATGATATGATGCTATGAAACATTTAATTTTCGACCAAAATGATTCTGTACTTATACCTTTGTACTTGAGGGCAGTACAGAAGTCTTATTGTTTTAGCCTAAGTGCAGAACATCTTCGAAGACCGTCTGCACAATAAACGACTTTTTTTTTTATCATGGCATGTTGTGATCAGGAGGACGTGTAGTAAACGGCACTGTTTTACAGCAGATTCTTCACACAAAAGGCATCAATCTAAATTTAACAATTTTACGGTTGTAGCGATGAATGATATCAATACGCGAACAAAACATTTCCCATTATCGCTGCGTTTGAAGATGAATGTGTTCATTTAGATTTTGCTGCTAAATAAATTGTTTTGCTTTCTGATTTGAAACTGTACCATGAAGATGTTTTTGCTCTTTGGTTTTTCCGTGATATTCCTTTCCCTTTCTGCAACCAATCCATCAACCGCGTGGCCCTCGTTCATTTCAAAATGGCATTTTCATTTCCGAACGCCGAATGCCTATCTCCCTAAGCCCAGACGATTAAACCTGGCAGAGGATCTCCTTGATGTGATTTAGAAACTGCTCGTGAGTCGCCGAGGAACAATACCACTTCATGAAGACAAGGAGGGGGAGGGGAAGGAGGGGGCGGCAGGAGCAGTCCTCCCTGACTTCTTTAACCTAGCGTAGCCACTAGATGGTGTGTGATAACCACTTGTACCGGTTCCACTTCGGGGTGCCCCTCGCTCATTCAAAGGGGACTGTTGAGAGAGGAAGGGGGGAGAGAGAAGCAAGTTTGAACGTTGGGGGAAAAGATTCCAGTCCAGTTCTTTTTTTCACGGTTTTGCGTGTGATTTATTGATTTTCAAATTAAAACTTTGCGCTTACCGTGTAATCTAATTTTTACGAGCGCTTGAACAGACATGAAATTTCATCATTTGGGACAGACCAATAAAAGTCACAGTCGGTTGTAATTTACTTTAACAGCAAGATTGTTGGTAAGCTTTCCTACAAATTCATCCACCTAAAAATCTGAGCAGAATTACATAATGATAAACCATACCAAGGCTGGCAACGCATTGCATATGTTTTTACTACGTGACTGAATAGCAGAAAAAAGTTTGTGTAGAATAGGTTATATTGCACAGCCCAGATACATTGCCCCCTTCCTGTACTAGAATGCACTGTGCAACACTAAATGGCTTCACTGTTGCTTCTGCATTTTATGATATATGCTGTATTCAGTATATTAAACACATGATTACATGTACAGAGCATCTGCATTTGAATAAATACAGGTAGACCCAAGAAATTGTTACACACCACAGAACATGTATGAAAATGTAATTTATCAAGAATATAAGGAGTGGTTAATGTCAGCCCGTTTTCCCACTTAATTTGTAAGGTAAGAGGCAGCTTTGAGAACTCCTGTATGAGATCTGTTATCCTAGGGCTTTGTTTAACAGAACAGCAGAGTCACTGGCTATATTTTGGCATAAACTGACAACACACCTCTTCAGACTGCATCTTGCTTCTCTGAATCCAAACTCTCCAATGACCTAGCACCAACATTCTTAATGCCACAGGTTGCTTATTACTTGTGAACCTTGTGATTATCACTATCTATCGATACTATCACTATCGCCCGTAGTAGGCCTACTCTGTTATACAATGATACTGAGCTAAATATTCATATTTCTTTGTATGTTGCAAATCTTCACTTATATGAGTTTATGGAGATAAGAAGGCATAAAATACAACGTATTGTGTATCATTTTAGTATTTAGTAGTTTATTCTGGACAAAAAAACAAACATTTTACGTCTTTATTTGGCAATTAAGAGAAAAAATTCACACAAACTTATTGCACAATTTAATGTTTAAACCAATGTATAAAAGAGTAGGGTACTGCATCAATGTTGTATATTGGCAAACAACACTATTAAGGGGAGAATATATCATCTGAGAGGTACATGGTCTATTGTAAAGAATGCTTAGACCAGGAAGAATTGAGCTGCAGCCAATGCTGAACTGTTATTCCCCGTGCAACTTACAGATGAGCATAAGAAAAGATGTAAAAGCTGAGATTTCTATAAATGGTGAGCTATAAGATGTGTTAAATGTTAATTTTCATTTTAAAAATGTTGTGACCATGTGTGTTTTCCTATGAAGCTGACACTCTAAAATGATAAGAGGTACATTTCTCAGACTGCTTTGTAGTATTGATTGGTTTGCCAAAATGTTCCGACTTTTTACACTCATATGTAACAGATGTGGCTTAATACCATTGTGTGCAACTATGAGAATAATCATAATAGGAATTTTTAATCTGGCAGCAAGAACTAACAAAATAGTTATGCAAGATGTCAGTGGGACAATTCTGATACACTTCAAATTTGTGTTTTAACAGTCCCATATGCAACAACATTTATTTTATGTCATCATCAGTACTTCTAGAAACCCACAGTCTTTTAAAGGAACAGTATTACACCCATCAAAACACTTTCAGTGTGTGGATAGTTTACTATGTTCAGATTTAATCATGTCAGCATGTTTCTACCTCTTGCTCTCTGAATGGTACTCCCAAACTGCGCAGCTGATGCCTATGCTTTTACAGATTTGGTTGTGTTCTGACATGACAGCAGTCCTGGCCAAATGGATGGCCATTTTATTTTACTCTCTTGGTCTGAAGTGCCCCATGCTTAATGTTGTGATATTCACATCAAAAAGGATCTTAAAGGGAGTTTAACAGCTGCTAACAATGCTACTTCAGAAATTTAATTCACCAAAATGTAAGTGAAAAGGACCCATCAGCTGTAGATTGAATTGTTGATTGAACCACTATAAACAGAGGTGACAGGTATCAGTCCAGCAGTGATTTAATCATGAGTTGTCAAATATTTTGGTGCCTTGGGTAAATGGCAGAGCTGGGGAGGAACTCCTGAGTTTGAATTTGCACAATTCCCTTTGCGTTTTTCCTGGGCAGTGTAGGGTTCACAGAGGCCTGCCATGTTACGCTACATAAAATCAAACATTTGCTTCATCCTCTTCCATTTCCACAGTTTAAACAATATATTTTGGATAGGAACGTGTGGATTTACTGTAAGAAAGAGATATAAGAGAGAGAACTTAATCCCAAGCCAATCGTAGCCCCCTTCAAACTCTCTGTTGCCCAATGCCCTTTGCTCTTTTTCCCCTGTAATGAATGCCTTCAGACTATTCTAAAAAGAAGACCTTACATGCAGTCTGCAGTATTGGAATGCCATATCAGAAATCACCAATCAGCTACAGAGCTGGAGAGCAAACAGACCAAGGCCCAATGTGCTGTAGACAAGTCTGAAGAGACCTGCTGGATGTCAATGTAATAGAGTGGCTTATGATGTGTAAATAACACCACGGTTAATGACACTCTCATCGACGCTCACTGCACCCATCATCTCTGTTTTCTCCCTCGCTCCCTGTCGACCCTCGAATTACATTTAAATCACAAATTCAAGACGAGGGAGAGGGATTTCAGATGCCCTGGCATCCCTTTATATTTTTAAGCTCATTGACCTTCAAAGCTGCAGAAACTAATATGTAAGAAACAGTACAAGGTAGACCTTTGGAGTGAGGACTGCGCCGTCACACACAGGCTAGATTTCCCATAAACTGGACCCGTGAACTGTCAACAAACATATGAAATATATATAATGGGCAAGACCTTAAAATGAGTGTCTTGAAAACATTCATTTATATTCTGTAATTCGGAAGTGAACAAATATGATAATAAATGTAAATCTATTTTGAACAGGAGAAAATATGTTCTTTAATATTTCAAGTAGTAATGGAATTTTTACAGAATCTTCTCTCTTGCTTTACCGCTGTATTACCTGTCATTACAATATGTCTAATGATATTGTCTGTCATTGCTATCGCTATCATAATATCATTGGTGACTGCTATGACTACTGGTAATATTCCTTTGCTTCTTGAACATTTACAAATTACTGCCAGTGCAAACACATGAACACACTGAGCAGATTTAAAACATTTTGATCTATGAACCCCTGTTTCTAATCTAGAAAAGTGCAGTCCACTTATATTAAAAATGAATATTTTCTTCTAGGATTTGCTGCCATAAATTAGGAAGTCCTTAACAGGCTTCTTCAAAAAATGTTATTTACGGAAATACCTTTAAAATGAACTTGTGTTAGACTAGTTTAATTAACTAATGAACTATGGCACAATCAGTGGTGACATATTAGAGCATGGTATATATTTAACAGTACAGCACCCTTTCGCTGACAAAGACATTTGCTGAAATGTTTGAACCTTTATCATTATCTTTACTCAAAAACATTGAGTGTTAATTGTTTATGAATGCAGTTGTGGAATGTTTTGGATCCATACACCTCTATCTTTAACCTAAAGGCTGAAAAAAGAACACAATCTACTTCTTAAAAAAGAAAGTAGGTGTAGGGAAAAAAAATTAAGAAAGCAATTTCACTTAAAAGAAAAAATCACATGGCATTAACAACAACAATAAAAGTAATATGAAACTAGTTTTTCAAAAAAAGATTGGTAAGGGAACGACGTAGATGGTAGAACACTAGTGTGATTATATTAAATACTGTGAAATAACTCGGCAGAATTGTAATGTTATAAAATTAAACATAATATTGTGAAATACAAAAATGAAAAATGGAAAAAAGTTGTGGAGAATATAATTTACTGCATACTAGAAGTTTCTAAATATCAAAATAAAAATCTGTTTGAATGTGGAATGTCTCACCATCACATTACCATTGATTCAGTTACCACTACAAACTACACTACCCAATCAGTCTTTTGAAAAGCACTGATAGGAGTAATGTGGTAATGAGGCATAAAGTATCATTAAAGATAATCAGTCCCTAATCAGGGACATCATTTGTACTTTTGTCAACATTTGAGACTGAAACTGAAATGAAAAAACTAAGGAGGTTATTGTAAAATAGTTATTTTTAGGTACGAAAAAATATTTCAGGTAGATGGCCCCAAAGTGGGATTAAATCAAAATTCAATGATCTGTACAATAACAATGTCTTTATATGCATCAATTTAAATCCCACAACATTAAAAAGACTATTTAAATAAAGTAAATCTTTCAGTAGTAGTTTTACCCAATGAAGAAGTGTATATGAGAGATCTAAACAACTATTTGAACTTCTCACATTTATATTTTATTACAGTCTTCTTTTACAGCACTTTACAATTTACAAAAAAACAAAAAAAAACAAAGTTACACTCAATAGAAAAAGAATTTGAGTGTTTCAAAATATACTACATTACATTTCTGACATGTAAATTATTTTGTATGACATCTTTCAAACCTTGTCAATAATGTAAGTTTTGTTGTGCAGCCAAATAGTAACAATAAAATAGATTTGCTATTTAGTAATGTTAATAGCATTTAGTAAAGTAATACTTTTTATTGCTGTTTATTCTCAAATTCTTCACAGGAATTCTTAAAACATCCCCAAAATTCTCCCCAAAACAACTGTTTTAAAGTTTCGAAAAACCAAGTTTTATCCATCTTTGCATGCAAATGTATGGTGTGCATGAATTACTCATGGTCAAGGGATTTAATTATTTTCTTTAAAAAAGTCTTACATATAATGTATAACCCTAGCAGTTATTTTTACAAGCGGAAACATCCATGTCCACCTTCAAACAAGTCCAACAAATATCAATCAATTAATCAATCAAACAAGCAATCAATCATTCACTTTCTAATAGACTGTTATCATCTGTATTGAGTTGAGTTGTAGTAATAATGGGTCATTTTCAAATTTTTGGTCCCATTGATATTTTGGTTTAAAATCAAACTATACCATCGACCGAACTTAAATTCCTCAGATCAATATATCCATACATTTTCTTTTATTTAACAAAAAGATACAAAATGTTTTAATAGTTTGATGAAGATACATAAACATAATTTTAATAGCACTTTTTGCAGAAGTCATATTTTAACTGACTAAAGAGATTTTAAGCAAATTAAACTGATGATTGAAATAGGATACCGACTGTAAAACATACTCCACAAGATGAGAACTCAATTCTTTCACTCTCAGTGTAATGTTTGCATTAACTTCCATCAATCAACTGAGTGTAGATATGTGATACTGTCTGCTTGTGAAAAAGTATGCCTGCCAGGGAAGTTTGCCTTTGTTACAGTTAAAAACTGTCTTTGATTCATTCTCCTCTTGCTCCGTGGGTTGGGATGTGACACCGGTTTCTATGTCAACTGACCTTGAAGCCTCTTTAGAACTTTCTCCTGGCCCACTTTTCTGGTGCTCAAGGTCGCTCTGAATTTGTCTGTTGTTTTGTTACATCACTAAACTCTCACCCGTGAGACCCCACTTGAAAAATAACACCTGTCTTATTTTTCTCCCCCAAATCACATGTGAGTAGGTGGGGGAAAGGGGGGAGGGGTAGGGTTGTAAAAAAAAAAAATCAAAGCTGATGGATAAAAATATAATTTTACCTCCTTTCTAATCCAGGTCTTCCAGGGGTGACCTTTGATCCGAGTGCATGTGTGGTATGCTGAGCAGATCGGGCGGCGCCTTCATTTTCCTGATCCTGAGAAGCAATCAGGGACGCGCTGCTATCAGTACAGCGGCTGGAAGATTCTAAGCCTTGCTCTGTGGCGAGTGCAGCGGCGAGAGCCAGCCGTGGAGGGCTGGAGAAAATAGCAAAGAGCAGCCAACCACAGAGAGGACCGGAGTGTCCCAGCGCAGCATGATAAAGCACAGAGCCACGGCCCGGCAAAGATTTACTGTGCCACAACATGAGGCCATCGCTGCGTGTCTGAACTAACAGCATGCTAGTGTGCAAACGCAGCATGCATCTTCAGTGTTCTGATTTATGGGAAGAGAGGGCTGACCCCGCAAGGTCATGGGGAGCAGCTCCATGAAGCTCCATGAAGCTCAGAGACTCAATCGCCTGAAAGATGGGTTGGAGTGTTACTGCTGTACAGTCCAAATAGTTCATTTAAACTTTAAATCTCAAGTACTTAAAAAAAAAGATTTTGTGGGGTTGGGTGTTTTTGCAATGCAGTCAGCATTCAGGAGAATGTACATGATTAAATCAGCACACAAATCAACGAGAGATAATGTCCACTTCTATATCCTGGGGTCCTTTAATACATTTTACAAAGACAAAATAAAACAGCGCATAGTAGAATATGGGCTAATTTTATTACAAGATGAATTGCCTTCAGTTTGCCTGGGCACAGAAACCTGATAGTCTGCATTTTCTGTAAAGTAAAAGTAATTATTGAAACCAGAATTGTGATAACAGATCTTCCCGCAAACTAGGTTGGATTCCAGAATGACTACTTAAAATGCCAGTGACTATCAGAATCAATTATCACATTAAGTAGTACAAACATGTGGACTAATTTGCCAAATTAATGGATTACCATTTATTACTTCGAATACCTCAAAATCACCAAATGGAATGCTATTACCATTTCAGTTATTGTTTATTTCGTCATTATGGTATTATAATTTTGTCTTGTGTTTATGCCTAAACCCTCATGCTAAACACACAGAGGGAACACATTCTAGGCTGGGGAAAGCAGACAGCATTATTGTACCAACACTGTTAATAATCCAAGACAAAAGGTTCACTTTAACAACTCCTTGTACCTTTGCCCATTATCACACTGATAATGAGCAAATTTTCGCTGTCATCACTGTCACGCCCTCTTGGTTTGGCCATCGCATCTCTTTCGGCTTTTCAAGATAATACCACAAACGGAGACCATGCTTGAGGTGTGGAGTAGCTTTCAGCTCCAGAAATACCGCCTGCAAGCACAGACAGGACCCTGTTGCATGTGTTGTCACCACATCTAATGAGGCAGTGTTTTTCAGTAGTTCAAGACCTAGCCTTGTAGCCTGAAGGTTGTAGGTTTGATTCCCAAGAGGAGCATCGGCTGTTGTACAGCGCAGCATCTCTCTGGCATTGGGTACAGTGAATTCCATGCATGCGTGTGCGCTTGATTGTTCAGGAGCCGTTTCCGGAGCTTGAGCATTAGCAGGCAGGGAGCTGCCTTGGAATAATTAGGGGGTTAAATGGCACCTGGCCACACAAGAGGGCACAGCGGTACTGACTGCCCTTCGCCGCTCAGTCAAGGTCAGCGGTCAGGGGACTTTTCAGGAAAAGTCAATTTCTCAAGTACCCAAAGCAGGTGGTGGCTCTGCACTGTTTACCAAAACTAAATCAAGGAAGTTGAAAAAAGCAAAGGCCACGACTCACAGGAAAGAATGAGAAAAGAATATCCTCCTGTCTGTGTTTTTAACCCAGCCACGGGGGTTTGCTGCATACAAGCAAAACAGTAAAAGTGGCAGGCTTGAGAAGATGGTATAGTTCCATTTTGACAGATAAGATTTACTGAAATTGTCCATGGTGACATGAAAATTTTGTTTCGTGAAAATGTCATTATTGTCAAACAATGTCTTTATTTTAAAGCACTTTTCTCCAGTTCTTCCAAAGTCTTTCCACTGATTTAATCCACTGCCATGATATTGTGTACTGAACATTAATAACATAAAAACTACTAGAGTTTCTTTGTCTCAAGGGAAAAATATGTGTGTTCTGTCATGTCAAGGGCCAGAATTCTCATTTTGGAAAGACAACAGAAAAACACTATGGCTCCCTGATCCTGAGTTCAGTTAGTGGGTGTAATTCCTGATCCTGTGGCTCCAAGTGCAAAAGTGAGCATTGAGGATACCTGTCCACAAATGGAATACTAACACTTGTGTCTAAATTGCTGTACTGAAATGTGTAAGCTAGGCCTATCAGGTACACTGTTGAAGACTAAATCTTACATCTCTGAATTTAATAAGATCACCAGAACTGAAAAAAATCCCCTGTTTTTTTTTCTGTTTGGTGAACTTGTCTATAAAATAAACAGACAAAATTAATAATGCTTACTATAATGATCCTGTTGGCTGCATTAAAGCAACCACAGTATCCTTTTCCAAAAATAGCTGTTCTAATGAACTTTTTCAAAAGACTTAAAAAACACATACAAATTAAACAGTCTCTAAGGACACTGTTTAAAAGGTGGAAAAACATAAAAGTCCAAAAAATGTTTTTTGAGGTAGAGTAAGTCCCCCCCATACCACACCAAAGCAGAAAACTCAGCGAAAAGTCAATGTCTGCCCCAGGATGGTACTGTGAAACCCGGCCAATGAGTGTGGTTTGTGCAAAACATTTGTGAATCAACCATGTAAAAGCCACTGAGTGTGGACTCACTAAGGGTAATGCTGTCCTAGGTCCTCATTTGTGCATATGTTCTGGATGCTTACAGAAAACCGTATGTTGATTTCAAAGTCCATTTAGATAAAGAGGGCATGTTAAATGATCTGAAGATGAGTACAATTATTTGAAACACAACCTTTGTACTCTTACCTACAGTGGGCCTTCTGTGTGAAACAATATTTTCATTCAGATACTGTCAATTAAAGAATTATAGAGCTCTTCCATCAGTGACAACAGAGACAAAACTGTTAACATTCATTTCTTCTAAATGTAATCAAGAGTATCACACAAACATTTTTTGGCTGAATATTATTACTTTAGTCTGGAGAAAAGTAAAGTAAAGCAATGGAAAAGAAAGGAATGGACAAGTAAAAAAATATATATAAAAATGGCTTGGATCACCCTGGAGTAGGCTATACAAGGGAAAATAATGAAATGGCTGCCAAAAACCTGACCAAAAGAAGGTAAAAGTGGGGTTGAAGGAGTAACATTACTCTGTTTCCACTGTTTTCACTTTCCCTGACAGCCTGCTCCTGGAAGGTTCCTCTGTGGGCTTGGCTTTTGTTCTCTCTCTTGATCTTAAATCTGGTTTCTGCACTATCTGTTCTTCCCCTGTGTTGCAAGCTCCTTGTTATACAATTCCCTGATAGAATCTGGTGAGTTATTGTCAATTCATGTTACAGCATTCTATATGGGGAAATCACTGTCAGTGAGACATTAAGTGCATGGGCGAAATAATCCTCTGTCACTGTGCACATGATTTAAAGTACCTCTGAAGGCAGAGGTAAAGAAAACACTGAAATTATGCATTTTGACAGTTAGTGTCAGAATCTCCAGTGATTAGTCACTGATATAGTGTACAGAGATGCACTTAAAGAGGTCATTATCAAGATTACAACAGGTTGTTCAGTGTATTCTTTTTTTACCACGTGGATTTTTTGCAGGTAAGACCTCGGAATCAGGCATGGGATAGAGTGGAATGTTTGGATGTCATAGACTGGCATGGAGGATGTCGTTCTGCTCCAAACATCTGCAAAGCATTTCTAACATTCCAACTGATAGATTGAGCAGCAGCCATGTCTTAATTATACCTGTGCTGGGCAGATGTATTCAAGTTACAGAGGAGCATCTTAGGCCTTCCTTCCATCTGAAAGTGATAGACCCCAGATCCTTTTCACATTATTATTCATTGCAAATTCACATTGAAATGTTGCTCAGACATCTCGCAAGCTATGTGAAGCATACTATGTAACTGAAGTTGAAAAATCACCCGTTTCACTCTTCTGTTGATGCTGAAATCTAAAGCTTGAAGCTGAGAATTTGATGCAACAGTGACTAAGCCCCTGTTTGTCTGGTAAAAATGCTATTTGTCTCCTTGATTGCAGCAATAGTCAGTCTTCTTCTGATGCTGGACACATGGGAAGGGGTTACCTCCCCTGGATTTAGGTGCCTTCAAAAAGTAGCTTGCTGGCACCACAGGTCAAACTCTGCAGAGCACTGACCAACGGGCCTGGAGTGTTTAGCCCACAAAGTAAACAAATAGAGGGGAGGCGCGCAAACAAAAAAAAAGGGGGGGGGGGGTGCGACGCACCTGCAGGAAGGCCCGTTGCGCTCAGACACGTTCTGTCCCTGGGGTGAGACACGCTGGTTTCCTTTTCACCACCGTGGAGCGCGTTAACGACAGCAGCTGTGGCGGCGGTATGGCCCGGGGGCAAGGTCATCCGGCAGACCAAAGGAAACAGAGAGCGGATTGTTTTCACTGCTGTAGAGAAAACAGCGGGCAGGAGGACACTCTCACTCCCAGCTGCGGTGGAGGCCCTCTTAGCCCACGGCCTGACCTGAAATTAACACTATAAAGGAGCCCGCGGTGCCCGGCCATCGCTGGCCCCTTCGTCCGCACCTGAACCAAATCTGTCTCTGATCGCCGTGATTCAGAACCAGACCGCCGAACCTGAGAAAGTGCTTCAAACAGTTGGGGTTATATATAATAAAACCTTAGACAGACAGCTCAAGCCATGACTGTTTCTGTTCTGACTATCTGAGCAATAAGTCTTGAACAATAAAGGAGCACTTTGCCACCTCCGTTAAATACCGTGGTGCTGAATCAATACATATTGTTTTTTCCTCTGGTCATCCTGCACCTCTCAGGGTCAGATGTTACCTCTTGCCCTGCCTTAAAATTGTCCTAGCCCTGCCCTAACTCTGTGCTTAGCTGAGGAGTGGTGACTGTGCAGACCTGTCCCATCACAGTCCATTCACACAGTGAACAGACACTGAACAGACACAAAGCTGAGTGGTTTTGGCTGCTTTCTCTGGGTAAAAAGAAACTTTGACTGTCAAATCTTATTTGCTGTTGAGTTTAAACATTTTTTCAGATGCGGATTGTGTGTAGATGTGTAGATATCTGTATCCAATGAGGAGTGTAGATTCACTCTCTATTTAGAATTTAAAGTTTGTAAAGTTAATAATTATGTAAAATGGCATTTAACAGGTAAAGGAATAAATGTATTTGAGGCTTTTCTTTTCTTGAGAAGCTTACAGATTTGTGATATCCTGAATAACTCTAAAAATTAATGTTAATAAATATTTGTATTATCTTTGTAAGAGAAACTAAAAGTAGTTTTACCTGTGCCTATCCACAACATTAACCTCATCACTTTAACAAACTTTAATCAGCACTTTAATGCTAACTCCACATTTTACACAATTAAAAAGCCCTCTAGGTATTCAATAGTTTTCAGAAAATGTTAATCATATACACATATGCTAATCTGTTTTTGAACTACACAATAACCTACCTCTGAATTTTTAAACAATGTTTCCTTTTTATAATTTGCTTTCACACTAACAATTTTCCTCCCTGTTTGATTTGCAGTACAGCATAAAGCTAAGAGCTAAAAATACAGTGATACCTGAGACCGACTGTGAGAGCAAGCATTGACTAAATGAAAAGACACCTCCTCCAGGCCTAATTGACTTGGAGAGTTAACATCAAAGGACAAGCATATTACATGTAATCTGCCCATGTGTTCTGCACTCACAGACAGATTTGTCTCATTTCAATATTGCAATGGAGATCATTCTTTATTAATTCAGTCAGATGGAAATGTAAAATGTTTAGCATTTTAATAAACATAAGACAGTTCCAAGCATTACTGTACAGCAACACAGCATGCACATGCACACACCTACCTACACACACAAACACACACACACACACACACACACACATACACACACACAGACTTGAAAGACATAATAACTATCTAAAACCATCACCAGTCTTTAAAATAGTTTCATTTTGTTCCACTTGAATGTGCTGTCTTAACCAAACTGAAAACATTCAGGATCAGCAATGACTGCTTCCCCAGTCCAGGATAGAGTCCCTCCCAACTTGTTCTCATTTCAATCCAGACAAACACAGTATTTTCATAAATGGGACCAGACCTGCTAAAAGATTCCTGAAGAACTCGTTGTATGTAAAAATGTCCTGGAATTAAATACTAGCTGGGAATCATGTATTTTATACCACTGCTTGTACATTGAACTCATCCTTCCATTTGTCATTGACATTTTCTTTTCCACTCACATTTACTTTTTCTGTTTGTCATCTTTTATTGTTTTCATTGTTTTGTTATGATGCTCCGATTACAATTACAGTCTATTACATTACTTCTGCTTAGCAGATGCTCTTATCCACAGCAACTTGCATAGCTTAAAACTTTTTACATTTTATCCATTTATACAGCTGGATATTAATGGAGGCAATTCAGGTTAAACACCTTGCCCTAAGGTACAACTGCAGTAACCCACCTGGGAATCAAATCGACATACTTTGGGACATGAGCCTGACTCCTAACTGCTCCATCAGACTGCTGCCGTCTGTTTCTAATGTGAAATAAGTGTAGGCTATTATGTGTTATTAATTCTGCTGAATTATTTATTTTTAATACTTTAATGGAGTAAATAAATTAGTATTTAATAAATCTTACTAGGATGGTTTGGAAATATCTTGAATACCCAGGCTTTTGCTTTTTGTTGTAAAAGCAGTGGGCAGGGACTTGCAATCGGGCCAGTTTAAAACAAGTGAGTCAGATTGAATTTATTTAAAAGAAGAGTCACAAGCTCAAATTTGTCGCCATTTCAAATCTTACATATAGCACAAACCTATAGTACAAAATGTTCATAATATAGGAGGCCTTTCACTTATAGCCTATTTGATTATAGCCTATCACCTTCTGACCTATCAGTGTGTGTGAAATAATTTGTGAGTTAGTTTGCCTTTCATTGGTTAATGTGATGCATTTGCTACCCCTAGAGGTCTGTTACTTAGGCTTGGAATCAATCAAAACCATCAAGCCATCTTAAGCAAAAATGGAATTAAATACAAAAAAGTGTACAATAGCTGTATTCAATCAAATCAGCCTGTTCCTTCTAAGGATAAACCTCATGCTCATTTTCAGACTTACATGCTCGAAATCCAAGAAAAAGGATAAAGTATGGCCTGGAATAAATGGTGGTCCATCTGGAGGTAGGCAGAAAGTCACAGGACAGGTTTTGTCCTAATAATTTGTTTGCCAACTTTACAGTCCCAAGTTTGAGCTCTTTCATGAAATGTATCACATACTTGCAAAATAAAAAAGCTTAAAGAGGGAATAATTAATTTCATCAAGCATCATGTCATACCATACACAGGTTAAGTAGCATTCATTATACAGTATAAGTATTTCCTTCTTTTTTCTACATTATTTTCTGTGCATGATATGTGATATGTACATTTCTGAGTGGATACATTGAGTGGATGTAGTTATTTTAGAGTTACACCCACTTCAACTGTTCATTCAATAACTTCCATGAAACATTATATAGGATTCATGTAGTGGCTCCCACCTTTTTAAATCCATGACTATTAATGAGCACATCGTTTCAACAGATCCCACACACCATTGTGTCTTCTTGTCTCGACAAAATGTAAGATAAGAGCAAGATAAATGCAAGATAAGCTACCTGAATGAATGACCACATTCATGGTTAGGAGAAGGCTGTTTGCTTCATATTGTCAACATACAATTTGCTTGTCACGATGAATGGCAAGCTAAATCTGTACCGACATCAATAAAATTTTCCCTGCATCAACTTGTTTAAAAGTCATTTAGGGTTTTGCATGAAAGGTACAAATCTTTACAAATCTAGATGGCTATACAAACAAATATAGAAGCTGTATGACACTGTCCACATAAAAGTTTATGTTTCTCCTTCAAGGGTTTCACAAAGGTCACATGTTTATTTTGATACCATTAAAAAATGCATTGGAAAAATGAACTGCAAGGGAGAGTGTGAAGTGTAAGAGGAGACAGTGGGTGCTGAACAAATATTGATTTTGGTAGTGTTGTTCCAAATGAAATGGCCAGCCCCAAGGAAATCACTTACTCTTGCAAGTGAGCGTCATCATGTCTGTACAAAAATAAAAACATAAAGATCACATGGCAAAGGTCTAAATCCTGAAAGCCCCTAAGGATACTTTCCAAGAGATTTCAAAGAATACCAATACACATTTAGGCAATACTCAGAATAACAGGGTATTCAAAAAATGTTCATTTGAAATACACAGTTCAGTCCACTTTGAGAATCACATCCATCCAGAATGATTTCATTGTGGTTTTGGTGGTTTTTCATTTTTTCAACAATGTTCTTTTCTCGTATTTAATTGAGAAATGCCCCTAGAAAATTATTCAAACATGAAACAAATGTATTTCTACAGCATTTTTATTTAATCTTTCGATGAAAAATATGATCGGTTAATTATATGTAATTATATGTAATTATATTCAATATATGTGATCGTGCCAATTTCTTGCACTAGTGTAGGGCACTAATGCCTTGTCTTTTAGAGTCTCAGCATAGACTGTACAATGCCCAGTTGCATTGCTTTGGTTGATTTTATGACTATTCTTATCAACTTTTGCATTTCTTATCTGTGGATTGCAGTTTTCTTTTTTTCCTCTCATGACATCCAGGCCACTAGCTAAACTGTACAACATTTCTGAAATATTTTACATACTATGTGTTTTAACTATCGAATGAGTTGAGTATTACATGTTGTGAGTGAACCAAAATGATTTTTATTGCTTAATGGCTTGATTCTGATCATATATCAACAACAGAGGATGAGGGCCTGAAATCTGAGAATTGTCACTCGTCCATAAGTAGACTTTCAGCTCAATTCAGAAATATGTGTTGAAAAGATATGTTTTAAGCCACATTCTTTGCTTCCCAGGTATTTGTATAATAAATAACTGTATGTAGTTTTCTATCCAAAGATAATGGATAGACTTGTTAATGGACAAAGCATTCTGAAAATGATGTTAGCATGACTAGTATAATTCCATGAAATGTAATAATAATAGTATGTTCTACCTATCTAATTTGGAATCTTCACAATAATACTCTAAAAAGCATTTAAACCAATCCACCTTCTGCTGAAGCTGAGCATAATTTAAACTAGTCATGCACTTCCACACTTTAATTTCAACCACGTTTGACTTTCTCGGTGTGACAAAATGATCTACAATAAACTTCAAAACTTGGAATGTGCTACAACTGAGCAAAGACCCAAGACTGAACCATTTTAACTCATAAGTTGCTATATATTACCAGCAAAGTACTTCCAGTCTGTGTAAATCTTTTGCGTTGTTACCTTATAAACATTACCACAGTGTTGCATTTGTAAAATCAGTTCCAGTGTAAAGCTTGCACGTGCCGAGCGGATCTGGCAGGCTCAAACAGTCTCAAGCAAATGAAGATTGATGACAAATCTTTTAAGAAAAGACCTCATTAACAAACAATTATGACTGCATGGGAAAGTGCTCAACAAAACTGATTTCAACAACAGTGTTTTTGTTTTAAATAGTTACTTGCGAAATCACTGTAGCAGTGTTTATGTTTGGATAGATCATATCCATCGCAATGACATGTTTACCTCGTCCTTTTATTTCTTGTCATGCCATCATCCATTAAACATAATTTTGGGGCAGGGAGCAATTCAAGTACCCCGTCCACTATATGACATGTTTAAGGGCTTTAGGGACTCAGTGTTAAACTGTTAGCATTATAAATAACTCTCAGTGTTGCATTCTTCACTAAGTTTTAGTGGTACTTTGAGTCTCACCCCACACAAGACTTCTTCATTACAGGCAAATTTGTAGACATTAAGCAGGTCAGAGCATTAATGGAGTCATTTTGTTGCATTAATAATTCATAAATAATTCATTTTCCAGATACATGCAAGGCACTCTTCTGGGGATGTCATAGCCTTGTACATTGTTCTGGGTAAGTCTGCCAAATGAATAAATAATTATCTTACAAATTTCTTAAAGAGGAATTGAGAAGATTCATGAGAACACAACCCTAAGTTTTCATATATGCTTATTTATGCTAATGAAGTTCTAAGATCCAAGGTTTTGTTTTGCTCATCTTTTCAACATGGAGAAATATCTATGCATTCCAGCGGATTGTCTGTACATATGCACTACATGTCCATATATGTGTTTGAATTGTGTGTTTATTGATCAGTGAGATGCACCTTCTGCGAAACATTTGCGTAATTATCCCTTTGGACACGATATCATTGTTTTTTATTTGATCTATTTACAAGAGCTAGGTCCAAACTATTTGCTGAATGCCAAACGCTTACATTTCTAATAACCAATGTAATACTGCCAAGTTATAAATCTATTCATTCTCCGCCAAACAGTGTCCCTTGAAGCATTATCGAAGATCATGTCCAAGTCTGTTAATGGTGTGACTCAAGAAAAACAATTCACATTTCTGAAGAATTTTCCACTCTCCAATTCCTGAAAGAGGAACCAGGAAGGCCTCATTGATGTTTATGAAATGCAGCCCCTTCTTCTGCTTATCTGTTTTGGGGATCTTTGTATTCCCACACATTGCTGTAAGATTTCATTACCCTCTGATCCTTATACATTTTTTCCCACTGTAGGAATATCAGCTGACTTTCAAGCGTTGCAAAGGTTTTCCAAAAGCATCTACCTTGTCTGAAGTCTGCATTGAGTGGTCACAATCATGTGTCTATGTCTTTCCCTGCAGTAGATATACACCCCTTGTGTTCAAGACCACACATTTCTAACTTTCACAATGCCGCTTTTGACATTTTTCGCACAAGGTGTTAACACAAGATTCTCTCTTGTGTGGCTTGCAGCATTCATCAAAACATACCATACCATCTACTTTAAAATGTGAGGTTACTTATTATCTATGTAACTGTCTGAATCTGACTCATCCACCTTAAAAAATGAATAAATCTTTACTTACACATAGCATGTCTGGAGAATTATGGTTCCAAATGTCTTCCATATATCACCCAGCAGGGTGCAAAAATGGTGGTGGATGATTGATCCATCTCTTAGGAGGTTTCAAGAATATGCCTGCTTGTGTCCATTCAGAGATTCACCACGGAGCCGGCTGGAAGAGATGACCCAACAAGAATAAAAGATGACACAACCATAAAAATATGCCCATCAACAAAATGCTTCACATAACTGACAAATTAGTATGCTCAAACTGTATTACAGCAAAGTAGTTTGTCAATTCTTGATATATCTAGTCACAATCAGGATACTGACTATTTTAACTCTTCTTTAGATATCTTTATTTTTATTCTGATCCATCTTTTTATAGACATACTGGACCATTTATAATGTAAAGAATGTAAATGTACAATTAAAAAAAGACATGAAATGTTAAGAATGTTAAATGTTTTGACAGTTGTACCAACTCAGTTGAGCTGACATCAATCCCATAGCTAATAGTTACATTTCTATAAATCAATGTACTCTGCAGTGTAAATATAGTGGCAGAATTTATTCCTGAAGGTTTTGATTTTCATAAGTTGTATTCAAAAAGCCTTGTTTTACATTATAAAATTTGATTAATTGAATTGGGCTTCACTTCTGATTCAGCGTCTTTTTTGGTTTTTGTTTTTTATTAAGCAATATTTGGTTGATTTTCATTAAAATACCTCATGTTTACTGTTTTTCTTTCACTGGGCGCATTTTCAGTGTAAAGACGTAAAGATGATCATCAAAAGCTAACTTGCATTCAAATAGAACCTTGATGGTATAAGACAAACCTACCTAAACCTAAAGACTGGTTGAACAGTTCAACTGGAGGGCTGATTAGCCACCTATCCCTAGGTGAACTCCATTATCACTATTCTTCACTGTTTGCAGCATGATAAATTATGCTTGCTGCTACAGAACCAGATTCAGTGTCTGATTCATGACAGACAGAAGCCAAACCCTTGTGTTCATGAAGAGCTGTCCATTTTTCCCCAACATAGGACAACTGCTGTGATATAAGACAGGATATCCCACTGAGAGGACCTGCAGTCCATTAGAAACTTTACAGGAGTCATACCATAAGTGCCTCATAGAGACAGCCATCTATAAAAGTAAGTCTCCTGAGACCATACTGAAATAAAAATTCAACCCACTGTAATTATTTCATTATCACTAAGAAGACACTACTGATCGTCATGACTCCAGTATAGTTAATAATGGTCTCTGTGTCTGGGCACAGTATGATTCTGTGAGGGATACAGAAAAATTATAGAAAATTTGAAAATATACTTATGCCTCACACAGACAGTTATCACACTGGCAGACTGCTAATTTACACAATAGCATTCTATAGCAGGGAGAGACAAACAACAAGATTATCATTCATGGTATCTGGGATAATAAATAAATAAGTGTAAACACATGAGGTAATACATATCTTTCAATCAGCAAAGCCCAATGGTTGGAAGTCAAATGGGCAGAACTGTTGATAAAATTTTTGAATGAAGTCTAGCTGTTGCTTTAACTATTATATTTAAGCAATTTCATTTGTAATGTTCTCAAGGAGGCCATGTTGCATTCACACATACATCTGTTTGAGACTGTGTTGGACTAAAATAAATACCAAATTAATGTAGGTAATGACGGCCATTGCACTGCATATGACAAAAATAACCTGCCCTCTGAACATAATTGCCTTATTGAGATGTTTTCACAGCCCTCACTAACTCCACAAATACCCTAAGAGAAATAATTGAAATTGACATGTAATAATGTTTTGTTCCTTCTCTTGTTTTCCTTAGATTGCTATCAGGTTTTAAGTTTTAGAAGGTTATATTTATAGAAAGGATTCACTTTCCTTCAATAACAATCCCTGCATTTTCTTTTCAATAGCTGGACAGTAGAAGAGAATCTGTGAACATCAGAAATCACCTTTTTCAAAGAGTGTGAAATGGCTGCAACTTTGAGTGATTCTTCCATGATGTACAAAACAGTCCTAGAGGTCCATAGTGCCCCCATACCATTTAATGACCTCCATAAATAAACTGGAATGTGCCCTACTAGCATTTTGTTATGTAAACTGTGAGTTTATATGTCCGTAGTCTGTGCATACCCAGAAATGAATTGTCAAAGGAGCTAAAAGAAGACTTTTAGTGTGTTTCATTTCTGCTTTTTCAGCAAAAGAAATGTCATCTGAATTTATAGCTGCAAATGTTTGCCAGCTGGCCAAAATGTTGGAAAAAGCAGGTGAATACCTGCACTCACTCTGCCAAATCAAACTGCATAACAAGTAGAGTGCATGCTGAATGTAACAAGTGTAAGTTACTCTTATCACTAACCTCAAAGTACCAGCGTCATTCACTCCGTCTTCTTTGTTGTAAATGATATACCACTACAATGCTGTGGTACGCATTATACTCACTGCTTACATGGTCTTGTCAGAATGCAGGGGAGCCCTTTTGTCTACATGTGGATAGAAACTTCGGTGCAGGTGTCCATTAAATAATAAGGGGAAAGTACCACTGAACCCCTTGTCTTTATATAGTATGGTAACAGATACGACCTGTGCCCCTTGGTAATGGTCCACATTCCAAAAGATGTATCACCGGAAAAAGTTATAATCCTAATTCAGAATTGTTTACTCGTTAAATGCCTGTTTCAAGTTTTGGAACAATCTGTCATATGACTTACTATGACTACTATGGATTACTGGTCATACTTTATATTTTACAGTTGGTAGTCTTATTTTATGAGAATGTGTTGTGCTGTCTGTCTTGGAAAAGAGCCAGATCCAAAACCTGAAAAGGAGATTTTGCTCTCAGTGGGACCACCTGGGTCAATAAAGGATAAATAAAGATAATCCTGAATATTTTCAACTGTTGGGGTCATTGTGGGGTTGCAACTCGAGAATATTCATATGGTTGAGACACTCATGGGACTATACATGAGATTAGATATGTTTTCAGAAGTAAGATGTTTGATATTGAACACAATTATTTCATTATTATATAGGCTTGGCTATAATGAGCCTGCTCCCATGAACTTTAAAGCAATAACACTGTATGAATTAAGCATATCTGAGCTAGGACATGCTCCCACACTTTCTTTTCAACTGAAATGCTTCCATAAAGTTCCCATTTCACTGCACTTTCAGGAACTTTATTATTGTTTATCTCTGTAGCGCACTCCTATCCATGGTGAAGTCTGTCATGACAAGATACATACAGTGTCCATTGTAAGAGCTGCGACAAGAAAAACTCTTCTGAAGCACTATGTAGGAACAGCAGTATTTCAAAACAGCCATAAACTAAAAACCAATGTGCAACACCCAAAAGGTCCTCTCCAGGACACCAATTATGGATATTTAACTACACCGGTGAGGTGGAGGTGTTACGAGCAGACCAGTTTTGTTTGGTTTAATCAAAAAGTGTGCAGCTTAATTTCAGACAGCAGGCTCAGGAGAGAATCCATTATTTTGAAAACCATCGCTATTGCAGCAGGTGATGACATCCTTCGATGCGTAACGGGTGCGGCAGTGATTGAAAAGTCTTCGTATGGAATCGGCACAATGCGGAGGCCTCTCACATCGGCAGGGCTGACGTAATGTTCGGAGGCACAGGGGCCCTCTCGGGGCAACACGAGATCCGATCTCCTTGCGGGCAGGGAAGCATTTCTCCAGGCTCCGCGTGTCACCAGCTTGTTTCCAAAAGGAAATGGACTGTAGCAACTGATTCATTGCGCACAGCACGGGCCTTAACCTATTCTTTCTGGACACTGGCTGAACTGTTAAACAACATGATTACAGAATAACAAAGCTGGAGCCCAGCACTTGTCAGCGTGAGCTAGTGAGTCCTTACTCGGTTCATTTCAGCTGAGCGAGATTTCCTTCTACCTCTTGCAGTCTGTCCCTCCTGAGATTCAGGATGTACTCCTACTGTTTATTGAAAAACATTATTTTAACCATGTGTGACATAAAGAAAATATGATAAATATTCCTTGTGTAACACCAGTTATTTTATCACAAAGAATTTACAGTGCACAGTTTAGAGATGACTGTTAGCAAACTCCTTAGCCTTCACATTATATGATATCAAAATGGATTCTTACCTTGGAATTGTGCATGATTTTGTGTGTGTTTCTCAAGATGCTTCTTATTTTGTCTGGAACACAATGCATCTCTTCACACGGAGATCAAGTACACTAAAGCTATCATGCACCACAAATCCATTCAACGTTGACTATAAGGTATAAAAGAGATAAAAGATAAAAATTCACAAAGCAATAAACAATTTCACATTTGTTCAGGTAATATACAGAGAGAGGCATCTAAAAGGTTGAGCCATTTGAATTCTGTCATTTCACAGCATATTTTCAGTTAGGGAAGTAGGATTTACAGGACAGGTGAAGTGTCATTTTAGTGTGATGAAGAGGGTGTGACTTTTCAGGCTGCTCTCTATGTGTTAAGGAGTAGCAGTGGGAGGCTGGCATCACCGTGGGCTCTCATTGTTACCACTTCTGTGATGGTGAGGACGCCACTCTGTTTTCTGTGATCTCTTACACTGACTAGCACATTTATGCTACACTGCCTCAGATGGGGTGTCACCTGCTCATATGTTAGTTCTCCCTTTGTTTATTCATGCTTTAACTCATCCGAATGCAATGAATCAATCCAGGATTAACTTTGTACAACAAATAGTAATTGCTTTGACATTTCATTTTTGTGGTTCATTTGGGCAGAAACTCTCAACTGATTGTTGTTAACACAGTGCGCAATTACACAATTACAGAAACATCCAGCACATCATATTGCCAGACTTTATTGAAGTTAGCAGAAAAAATGAGACACAGGGCTTTTTTAACCATTGTTTGTGCAATTTACTATTAAGTGAGCCATAATGGTCATGACACATCCAAATCTAAACCCATCCATGACAAAACTATAAAACCACAGGTATTGCAAATTTACACAGCAAAGCTACACTTTCATGCAATGATGTGGGCACACTGGAGGGCTTTCTGGAAGGCTGTGAGGCCTGTTTGAACAAGCCCTTCACAGTGGGCACTTAAAATGATTTTCTCTCCTCCCTCTCTCTCCCTGACAATTGCTCCACTGGTAGTGCATATTCTATGCTCAGTAATACCAAATTAAAGCCCACTCTTTTATTTTAAATGAGAAAGGCAGAGGAATGCTGACAATCGCGATTGTGCCAGAGAGAAGGGGAGAGAGAGAAATTAAACCGTATTAAAAATACTGAACATCGCATAAAAATCCTGCCACCACAATTGGTGCTAATTGGCAGATAATCCAGCGCTCTCAGGCGCTTAATGTGAGGACGAGCGAGAGGACGCCTGCCATGCTGTCTCTGCTGCGACTCCGAGGTCAGGCTGCGCTGGTGGGGAGGATAAGCTCCGGCATTGTCACTGCTTCCGCTCCGAACACGACCTTCACAAGAGTGTCATTCGCCCCCTCTTCCCAATCCCCGTCACCATACGCTTTAATAGGCACATAATTAAAAGCTTTAAAGAGCGAACGCCCCCATATGACTTTCAAAAAAAAGAGGCAAAACCACATCTTCCCAAAGGTCATTGTGGAAAGAACTACTTTTTTTTTGGTTTTCAGAAAATAATCAACAAAAAGGGTTGTGTGTTATTCCAACTCTGCAATGGTTGGGTTAGGGTTAAGTTTGAGTTTTTTGGGTTAGACTTGTTATGTTTTGGTTAGGGTTAGACCTGTCACTGCTGGAATTTCAGTTTCCACATGTGTGAATGAGACATAGGCACACTGTAGAACGGTGAACAGACAGTACATGTACTGTATATGGACATATGTACAGCAAATTGTCTCAATTAACAGACATGCAAATTTTGAAAGCACAATGTCAATATTGCAAGCGCCATTCTTGAACATGTTTGAAAGCACAAGAACCATATGCCTTGTTTGTCATTGCAACTTCAACACCAGCAAAAAACAAAAATCAAATTATTTTGCTCTGTACTGTGGGAAACCTCAAAATGTAGGGCTGTCGAGAAGTATCACCCTACATTTTCTCCTGATCTTTTAATTGGGAGTTTTAATGTGTACTCCTCAGGAGACAAAAGAAAACTTAAAAAGAATTTGAGGGCAAGAGGAATTCTTTAAAAGGAACAGCCTACACCTGTGCATGAAGGCCGTCCTTCAGAGGTTTGAGGGCACTCTCCGCCATGGCCTTGCCAACGTAATTTCCCACGACAAGAGCGCGACCCTTTAAAGAACAGAAGAAAGGGAAGTTTTTCGGCACAGCGTTTGATGAATGCCGATTTGCATCAGAAAGGTCTGGACAAAACTGTAACTTGTGAACTGATCAAAAGGCTGGAGGAGGCCTTTAAATGGCCTGGCTTTTCCCTTTGACACTAAAGGGACCCTTTGAAAGAGGCCTCGCTGTGGTGGCCTCCACGGGCTTGGAGTGGCGGGGTTATCAAAACCAGCTCCTCAGGTCGTCTCCTGTTGTGTTCTGACCAACACTGGTGCGTGTTGGGCAGAATAGGATTGTTCAGTCTGCATTTACCGGTCAAATATATTAAACCTCATCTAATGAGAGTCTGTGGGGAGGATGGATGGTGTCACATGAGTGTTTCTGTGTGTCTCTGTCTGGGTGAGTGTGTGTGTGTGTGTGTGCTATGTTATTCAGGTGGGTAACTTTCATACTTTGTACATTTATTTCAGCTGCTTTACACTAAGTATTATTTGCAACATGTATGTCAACATATGTATATATGTGTTTATGTACATGCAAGTGCATAAGAGTGTAGGCATGTATGTTCTTACATGTGTGTTTAAGTTTATAGCACAGCACTCTATGGCAAAGTACCAAAAGGTGAGCAAGACTACATTCTTAGGTTTTATTTGTATCTATTCACTAAAATCTTACATTGCCTTGTTTCTTGTAGGTCTTCAAAGAGGCATGCAGCATGATATGCGGAGCTCACTAATTTGTTATTGTTTTGGAATCCAGGCTTTCAGAATCACTAAATGTGCTCTTTTAGTCTGGCTGCTCTCAATGGGAATTCACCCTTTAAGACGAGCCGTGGAGTGCTTCGTCTGAGTGAGGAGAGCGGGCCGCAGACGAGTGCTCTGCCTGAACACGGAGGGTGGAACAGATGAGCACTCTGTCTGAACGCGGGGAGTGGGAGAGCTGCCGGGTGCGGGATCAGATTCCTGCGAGCGGGCGGCTGGGACCCCGTCTCCTCTCAGCTGGTTTCATTTAAAGAACATGGAGGGGGTCAAGGGGTCACACCATGACCTCATCAAATTAGCCCCAACTGCGCGAGGTGTTTAGCACAAGTTAAAGCCAGTAATCTGAAGGGCATTAAATGCAAATGCAGCGGCCATATGCTCACTTCAAACGTGGATGACTCTGTCTTCTACCCCTCCAAATATTCACGGCAACAATCATTCACGTCTCCTAAAGTGGGGCTGCTAAAAAAAAAAAAAATGACAATGGTTTTCTCTCATGCATGCCAGGTGCAAAGAATTTCACGCACAGGGAGCTGAAAGGAAATCTGTTACAAACACGATTGCAGAGAAATGTCAAAAACTGGAGAGTTCCTCCATGATCTGCTTGCTCCCCACCTCATTTTGCTTCCCTGTAAACTAAAATGACAAAACGCTTAGCTGTTAATATTTAAATATACTTCATGCTTGAGCAGGATCTAAACGGATCCAGCCATGTTGGCAAAAAATCTGCAGTCATATTAAAACTGTTGGAGAATAAACCCTCCCTTTACCCTGCAGAGGGTCTTTGGTGAACACACAGTGTTTTTGGGTTTCTGTGCAGATGATGGAGGCAGGCTGACTGTGCCCCCTGGGGCAGTGGTGCGGACTGGAACATGTGGCAGCACCTATGTGCTAATAAGCACCTGTGGTGAGGAGAGAGCAAGCTCTGTGGGGTGCCCCACTCCACCTGAGGGTCCAGTCACCTGTACAGACCTCCCCCACATCTGACTTCCTCTCTTTCTCTCATTCAGTTTTTTCTGCTAAAGTGAACATGTGTTTGCCACTGCAAAACACGGCATTAACAAGGTCCACTGTCTAGCTTCCACAGCTATTCTGTCCAATATGACAAAAATAGACATACTACATCTCACACCTACCTCTTTATCAGATTTGTAAAGGTTTTAAAATGTAGTTACTCCTTTACTGGATAATATAATATAATATAATATAATATAATATAATACACACAAACACACACACCCACCCACACATACACATGCATGTTTGTCAGACAATTTAAAATGAATACTTTCCATATGTTGATATTGTGATTGGGAAACACAGAGGTTTCAGTGTTCAACTCAGTGGTGAAAATCAGCCCTGTGTGTAGAGTGTATGGAGAATGGGTCATGTCATGATGGACCTGTCACTCAAGCCATGTTTGGAATATCACTTTCACATCTTAATCAAATTCAGATTCAAATTTATGTCAAGCTCAAAGCAAAAAAAAAGAATGATAAAATATAGTTATAAACTTCCCCTTTTGCTTTTATTTAGACCAGAGGAGAAAAGAGTGCTTGATCTTCTTTTATTAATTTTTATTATACTTAGTTGACAGGTCGACAAGTATCCACAAAGCATACATATAGCATGCATATACACGCACGTACATAAAAAGTCTCTCCCTCTCATATATATACATACACACACATACAAATAGAAAAAATAGAAACTGCTTTATCATTACCATTAGCATCCACCACTGCTTTTGTGAACAGTGTTTTGCTGTCATTGGAAGAAAACATCATTTGATTGGTGTAATGATTGATATACCTAATACCTAATATGAATAATGGACTCATATTTTTTACTTTAAGCAAAGTAAAACAGTGCAGGAGCCAACATAGCAACAAGATTGGTACCGATCGGTATGTATAGTATTGTGTACGTGAAAGGTGTTCCAAGGCACAGGCTGTTATGAGTGTTAAAAAGGAAAGCTGTACTCCCTGCTGTGGCTATTATGTCCCTATGTCAGCTCTGTGGCTTGAGAACATATGTGGGCATGTGTGAGAGACACACAGATACCTCATGTCTACTTAAAATATAGGACACTAGTCTCTTTGGCTTATTAGCCACATTCTGAGGAGTGCTTCATTCCAAGTGCACCGTGGACCACATAAAAAAAACACATTATTTAGAGGAGAGAAAATATGCAGCCCTGTAATCTTTGAAAATCTGCTTAGAGCAATGAGTGATGTCCTGGTACATTTTTCAGCACAGAAATGTATAGTGAAAATCAACCTGAAATAATTTATGATATTTCATTTTTAAACATCTGGTTCACATTTTGTGAAGGAGTCATGTGATATATAATGGCCTTATTGGACGGTGTACGTATAATGAATCTGAGAGTCTGTCTCTAAAATGTGTGCCATTTTGATAAAATCTTACAAATAAACAAAGGTGATTATTTAGTTTTTAAACTGCATATTTTTGGAACTTAATGTGTTACAATGTTTTCAGAACCCATACAATGGGACCCAATTTGTATTAGTATAAAAGTTCTCCTAAATTTTCTTCTTTTGCAAATCTAAAACTCCTTTATGCTGTTGGAAACCATGGATAATTATTTTCCACTCTGCAGTTCAACTGTAATGGTTTTTATGAAATATTGCAAGCAAAATTTTGAAGTCATGTTTTTATGTGTTACTGAGCTACAACAGTCATTCCTTAAGGCATCTTTTTAAAGGTTCTTGTTACTTGCTTTTGTTCTTTTTTAGTATTGTCTATAAAATATTGCACCATGGTGACAGTGTTTAAAACACTTTAAAAGGTGTGAGAATTAATAAAACATTTTAAAAAACTGTTTATACCTTGTGGCTCCACAGGAGTATTTCTCATCCTTACAAATAAATGTATCAGCATTGACTTCTGGAGCAAACCTTTTTATTTATCAGAAGCCAAATTTGCAGACCGTTGTGGTAGATTACTAATTCAGAGCTTAAACTGGTGATTAATTTAAACTATTTAAACATTCAATCATTACTTGATGGGAAAATACTGATATTTACAGAGAAAATATTGATGTGTATAATTATTTAAAACAAACCTGATTGTGGCATGAGCGTAGTCTGTAGACTTCATCTGATGGGATAAAACTGCACACTAAAGCAATGGATATTGGGACAAAGCAGCTCGTTTAAAACAACAATCCTATGACATACATACGGTAAAGTAATGTCCCGTCACGAACACTGTACAGACAAACTAGAAGGAAACCGTTCCTAGATTATTAACAGTGATCCCTAAATTGATCAGATAACACCAGAAAATTGTGAACTGAAACTTTACCAACCGACAGCCCAAATTGTGTTTTAGCTGAACGTATATTACTGCCTTAGAGTAAACACAGTAAGCACTTTTTTCAATGAACTGACCTAGCAATACCATTTTCTATTAAAGCTGTTCAATACTGTAAATATGGAGATGTGGGATATGAGGGATATTTAGACAAATCAGTGTGGTGTTATATGGCTGGATGTAAATGTTACATATGACCATCATAAGCATGACTTCATTGAAACACAAAAGCATAAATAATATCAAGGTACAAAATTTACTGAGCAAAAATAATGACAATTAAACTGTACCAAAAACTGAAACCAAAACTGTGAAATCTAAACTTTATTAAAGCTGCCTGTATTGATACTCTTACCAAAATAAGTAATTAGTAATGTTACAATATGGTATTTTAAATAATGAAGGCTTCTGTAATCAAGTCATTGTGGAAGATGCTGATATATGTGAAAAGTTGTTCTTTTCCAGCTATTTTAAGACTTTGGCACTGTCAGCCATGGGATAATGAACACAGCAAATGTGACACACAGTTCACCCGACTGAATAGGGCTCTTTCACATAATTGTATTCAAAGCCAGAAAAATATTCATTAAATTTAATTACAATTTTATATCATTACTGAAATGAAACCAAATCATCAGCAAATCATATTTTTTTTCCTTCAGTTTTATCGGCAGGGGTGCTTAATTGTTTGCACATTTAGTGCAACAGTGACTTTGGAGAGGAAAGCAAAACTTTTTTGCATATTAAAAGCGTAGCCCTCTGACTAGTGCACATCAGTGGGTTGGACCTGTTTATTACATTCATACATTTATATAATTATACATTTATCACCCACAGCACCATGCTGTGGAACTTGGCAGACTGTTACCCAATACATTTAATTTACATTTTCAACAAATATGGAATGCAACATTCCTTTCTTGCTAAATGTAATGATATAAGGTCAATTTACCCTGTAATGCCCTGTTGTGCACCTCAGCATGGGACTTCTTCATTTTTTTCAGTATTTTTTCAGCTGATAAATAATTTTACATGTATCATTGTTTCAAGACCACATAAAATTTGAGTAAATCTGGGGCTGGTAAAATATAAGATAATAAGTACTTTCTTTATTGATATTACAGTAATCTAGCAACCCGTTATTGCACAACCTGATATATTTTTATAAACAATGCTTAAGTTATAAACAATTGAAGACTTTTAGGTCAGGCAACCAGGTAGGCACCCTTGAACACAAGAACCAGAGTTGAAAGTTCCTGAACACAGATCCTTTCAGACTGAATACACAGAAAAAAGAGTTACTTGTAGGCACATTTTAAAACTGGTCTTTCAACATTTGTGCCAATGCAGTTGCAATACAAAACAAGCCATAGATAATAATCTTCAGTTACTTATATCACACTATGATATATGTCAATCTATGTGGATGCATTTCATCCAGATCAATGTCAGATTGATCTGGATGAAATGCATCCACACATTATTAATATTATTATTCATTTGTAGAAAATGAAAATAAAACAATGACAGAAATATGCACCATATGCAGAAATGATATGACAATCTATCATTTCAGCATCATCTAACAGTTTGCCACAAGTGTTATTGTATCATCCTACAAATAAAATAGATTCCCTACCATATATTACACCTCTTCAGCAACAGAACTGACTGCAAAACAGTGGTATAAAATACCTAAACCTGATTATTTAACAATTTATTTGGCATTTTAAAAAGTAAAAAAAAAAAAAAAAACTTGAATTGTTCTGATCATTCTAAATGGAGCTTCCTAATTCACGTATGACCATAATTATATATTATGTTGTGACTACAGGTAATAGTATACAGTCAGAACTGATCAAATTGTCAAATTAAATTAATAACAAATTAACCAATGATTCCCTTAACAGTTTTACACTTTGAGGTTCACTTAATTTTCTCTGTAGTCGGTTTGATTAAAAATGAAATTTAGCCATATTCAGCATTCTGGGTGTTGCAAAGCCAGAGATAAAGATATTCTATAGGTCTGAAAAGGGTTTAATGTCTTTGTCTGAAAGAGTCTGCAATTAAGTCTATAAATATGACAATACATATATACTGCGGAATAGGAGTATGTAGATTTACTGTACACCAAAAATATTTACGTTAAAGACATTATTGCTACTTTGTCAGATTTTGATAATCCCGAGATGCTTATTGAACAGCAGGCTTTGCTGATCCCTGTATTCTGATCCAAATGGTCGCCCAGGCATGGCCTTTGCTCCACGAGGAATGGGGCCTCTTTAAGGAGGAAGGCCTCTTTAATGGAGCATACATTTCAGAGAAGCCGGCTTCCACAAAAAGTACGGGGGGGATCAGCACTCGAAGGCATAGCTACCGCCGCAATAACGTCAGATCAATACGCAATTTCTGCCCTGCCACTGTGAATGTCGAATGTCCGGCTCTTTCCCTTTGGACAAAGAGGTAAGAAATGCAGCTCATGTGAAGTGGAGCCCCTTTAAACGTGTGCAGCGTGTAACAAAGGAACGAATGGGAGACTGACCTGCTGTTTGGATAAACAGGCTACTTTATCGCCCCCTTCTCCTCATTGTCCACCAAGGAGTGGTGCTTTGCCTCCTCAGATCCTACTAATTGCTGACAGATTTGATTTCTCAGTGACAGCAAGAGCTCTGTTCCTGGCCTTTACATCAAGTAATTGCTTTCTTTTCCCCCTCTTCTTCTCCCGAAACGGAATTCCCCTTTAATGGTTTCCTTCTACGTTATTAAATCCTCACCATTTAAATCACATTTACCAATGTTTTGAATAACTGATTCCAATTACCCAGGCCTAACTCACCAAGGTTCTAAGAGTGTGGACCAGTGTGTAACACCCCCTCCCCACCCTTCGCTCTGCACCACAAGAGGTAGGGGCTCAACAGAGTGCAGGTGGAAGGGGGAGGGCCCACTGGGACACAGGAGAGAGAAGGTGGGACAGATTGGAGTGCAGGTGAGGAAAGGAAGGGCATTTCTAGTGGGTGCATGGCTTCCACGGGCCCATTGACGGTCCCATGCATGTTGCAAACTGCATGACAGGACCAAAAGCAAAAGGCAGCTTAATATTGTACAATACATTGATTCAAGCCAGTATCACCTGCTTTATCCACAGTGGCTGCCAATTGTCAAATTAGGTCTTGGCATTCAAGGAGTTTAATGATACATGCTGCTCCCCACTGTTATCCTACCTGTTGTTGCCTAAGGAATGATCAAACCCACTCCTCCCCAGTGTCATCATACGTACTGTTGTTAAAGGAGTGATCAAACCCACTGCTCTCAGGTGTTATCATACCTGCTGCTCCCTCAGGAACAATCAAATCCACTTCTCCCCAGTGTTATGATACCTTCTGCTCACCCAAGTGGTACTGGACAACCAACTCCAACACCTGGTCATTATGTTCAAAAACAAAATAATTTTAAAAAGCAAACAAAACCAGCTGCACAGTTTTTATAACTACCTTTTACAGTACAGATTTTTTTTTCTTATTTCCAATGAAAAACTTTCAAAACAGAAAGTAGTTAGACCTGGCCCCTTCCACATGAGTGGAAGCAAAGTGGATCAAGATGGCCCCTATGACTTGATGGAATATTTATTTATTTATTTACATTATTTTTTCCATATTTAACCACAGGCATGACTGTAACTATGCCCTGCAGTTTAATTAAGTCTGTTGTACAAAATTGTATATGCTGAGTACAATCACATAGTTTTGTGCCTTCATAGTGGAAACCCTTATTTACATATACTTCCTTTAATTATTCTCCTTTTTGTGGAGCTATTCCCTGCAAAAATTCATTTGGAGTCCATTATGTGAACATGGGACTCCTGCCAAAATATAATAAGTGGGCTCTTGAATGTCCTGCACAAAATGTTAAGGTGATACTAATGATCAGACACATTGTGTGGAGGCCACTGTGTCAATTAATGACTCATTATTAGTTCATCTGTCTCTATCATATCATTGTTTTTTGCAATGCACACTTGCTTTTTGTTCTCCTCAGGGCAAAATTTTATTAGTCAAGGTGATTTATGAGATGAATAAACCTTCTGAACAGCTTGTTTTTATGTATTAGCTGAAAATGTGCCAATGTTTTTAAAGTCTTCTATTAAATGAAGGATGCTATATTTAGAACAAATGCAACAAGCATAAAAATACAAAATAATGCCCAAAATGAAATTACATTTTACTTTGTGCTTAAACCACAAATATCAAGCTTTATATGTTCAACCCTTTTCAATCATATTAATTTCTGTAAGCAAGTGAGTGACAAATGTTCTGTCTTTTTCATCTTCATGAATTGTGTGAGGTAATTTACGCCAGAAAACAGATATGTCATTTATGAGATATGTAAAATGTCATTTAACAGAAGTATAGCATGTTACAGTACAAACATTACATTGTTTGTTTATTTAGCAAACACCTTTATTCAGTGTGACTTGCATTGCTTACATTTGAAATTTTATCCATTAACACAGGTGGATATTTAATGAAGCAGTTACCTTGCTCAAGGGACAACAGCAATATCCTACCCGGTGTCCAGTGTCTAAACCACTGTATATCTAACACCTTTGCAAATACATTCAGTGGAACTCATATAGCATAGCAATGGAACAAATTGGCTTTGTTCTGTCAGTGATACAGGTGAGTAGGTCAGCCAGGGTTTCCTCATCTCACCACACTCAACTCTCAGGTAATACATTGGGCATCTGCAACTTGCATTGATCACATCGGTGAATTATACCTATTGTCAATTATTGACTTGGAGCAAGTGTATTGGAGGATTACGTTCATTTTGCTTCAGCACTCCTGGTGAGTACAGTAATTGTTGTAGACTCCAAAACAGGGTTACCTGAAGGGAGAACGGAACAAAACATCATATTTAAAGCTAACCTGAGGCTAATGACACTCCAGTATGGTCTGATAGTGGTCCTCCTATTGGATTGATGAGATACAGTATAGTGGGTTGAGATCTATCTGTGATGTTGGTGTGCAGACAATTTTAACGACAGCTAAAACAGTAGAGTAAATTAGCTATATTGGCAGAAAATTAGCACCACCTTTTAAAAAACACAGGGTGTCCTGAGTGGCTCAGCCAGCAAGAAGTTCACTTTGAATACAGGCTGAGCCCCACAGACCAAGTTCATAACAGGCTATGTCATTTGTCAGCAATGCCCTCACTGGCTTAAATTGGTATGTTAGCAAGGGCTCACTCATCACACCTTTTCCAGCACCCTGTGATTTATCATGTTCCTGCAAGTTCCTTGAATGTCACCAGATTAGCACAAACAACACAGTTAATCAAAAATTGACAATAAACCAGCAGTGATTATATGCCTGTTCTAATGCGTGAATTGAACTGGCTGCCCAACACACAGTGTTACAGCTAGCTGGATAACTGTTATGTTACTTTTCCTAATAGGCACACACATCTACTTTCTCTAAAAAGCCATAATTATGTCAAAGTTATTATTGTGTCCCTACATGTTCTTGGATTTTCAGATGACTGAAGAGTAAAAATTAAACAGCTCAATTATTTTAATATAATTATATTAATCAAATACATGTTGCTCATTTAACTTTAATCTGTTGCTCATTTAACTTGAACAGATACACTTATGTTCTATTGTGCTGGAAGTTGCTCTGGATAAGAGCGTCTGCTAAATGCATGTAAAGTATTGCAATAATTACTGTTAATTCAGATGTACAGCTAGGTAGTTACCTATTGTAGGTGCTTGTCTCAGATCAAAATAATTTCCTGTCATAGGTAACACTAACCTGTACAACAGTCCAAACAAATGGCACTTACGTTGTCATGGGAACATCCTTTTTGGATGCCATAACAAAACTCACTAAAAGCTTCAGTGCAGTCTTAAATTATTCCAGTGCTAATGTGGCCTACCCATATGATCTATTTTTCCACAGACTGCACTGAAGCTGAGTCGTGTTGGGGCCCCCAAACAGGATATTCCCATGACAATGTGAAATCTAGTGGCAAGTATCTGTCTCCTTTTTTTATATTATGCATGTGTATGTTATGTATCATATACTTTTTATGTATTATTCTTTTTCACACTGTAATCCAGATTAGTTAGCCAATAAACACAACAATGCTAAACTGAAGCTACCTCCATTGCATGAACTGCAATCACATCCACAACAGGTCAAAGTTTCAACCTCCTTGGAACTTAAATCACTGTGGGAAACATAATGAGACGGCCTCGCTGGCATTTGCAATGCACTGGCACTGCAATGTTTTGTTGAAAACAGCAGAAAACTCTCAGCTCCTGAATTTATAGTTACAATGCAAATGCAGCTTCACGCTGTAAACAGGCAGATCAGCGGTGTGACTTCCATAAATATAAAGCATTCTATAGCTGGATTGAATTTCTTTTGTCGAGCAGTAGCCAGTAGCCCTGTCCTCTTGTCCTCACTGAGATGTGCAGGAAATGGAGCTACCCCCTGGGTAAGCTAGAGGGCCCACTAGAACAGCACAGGAGCTGAAACAGGATTTCACAATCACTCCAAGAACATTAAAAGCTAATTATCCCAGCAACAAAAGTGCAGTTTATTTTCACTTAACACAATTAGTCATAAACTGCATTTAAGACTGTTCCTGGTCCAAGTGCTTCAAACATGTTCTCATTCTCTGCCAATTATTCATAGTTTCTTCCAATAATTTCAAAGCAAAAACAGTTCTACTGAATGTGTGTCTGTGTGTGTATTTATATATTATTTATATATTTTCAGAAAAATAGGAATGCAATGTCTTTGGCAGTATTCCATGTTGGTTTGCTATTCATAAAAAGGCAGCTGTGATATTTGCAATTATAGTAACAGTCTAAATCCATTCCAAGTGTAGGTGGAATATAATTAAATACTTGGTAAATGATCAGAAAAATGTGAAAATATCCAGATAGTGTTCCTTTGCTTTAATATAATGGGTTTCAATTTTTCTTTTTAATACAGTATTATTAATATTAGACTGAAATACCATAAATTCATAAAGAAGCATCATTTCCAGTGAACATTCTAGCTTTTATAAACTGATATGCAGTGCCTCTGTCCCATATTTTCAATATTTGCTATGAAATCATCATTGTATTTAAATAACATTTTGCGTTACCTGTTCCAGTGGTCCCTCCTGGACACGTTTCAAATCCATTTTTTAAAAGAAGAAAAGAAAAACAAAAGGAATGGTGACATAGCTATTTTAGCCAAACATTATTTTTCACTTCACAAGACTTTCAGGAAGAGCAGAACATGTTTAGTTGATGATGGCAGTAATACAGTGGTACATCCCCATACGTCCGACAGAACTAGCCATAGAAAGAATGCTTCCCTTCCCCCTGTAAATACAACACGTACAGCAGACCCTTTGTGTGAAGGCCATGTCTGTCGGTTTGAAACTGCACTCCAGCTGTTTTGTACTTGACACTTGGCATAAAGAGAAAGGATTTTTCTTCTTCCCTTGAATTGTTCTGTTCAATCTGACACTAAAACTACACATTTCAAAGGTGTGTTACAGTAATTTGGTTTCTGAATTACACACACACACACACACACACACACACACACTCACATGTACATACATACATACAAACAAGCACACACAATGCTATTTGGACAACGTAGTAGTTAGTACTACCAAAGTTTACCTAGTTAAACCAGACCAGAGGAAACAAACAAAAACACTGTAATTGCGCCTCTGGTATATCCAGAATTACAACTGAAATAATTTATGTGAACCAATGTCTGATAAAAATCATAGAAATTACAGTACTGGAAGAAATCTGGCAGTTGTTACTGCAGAGGCTGTAAACTGTTTCACATGTTCCATGCGCTCAGGCATGTCTATTTTAAGTGTTCTTAAGAAACTACTTACAGGCAACCATAGGAAAGGAATATTAAACACAATCAGGAGGACATTGTAAAATAATTTGTTAAAAAATAATTGGACAATACAGCAGTGTGGGTTCGGGCACTCATACAACTCCTTTCACAGTTGTTTCAAATTTTCAGCATAATTTTAAACTCCCCTGCGTAGTGCAACAGTCTGAAGGTATTAGACAGGAGGTGCACATCCAGGGCAATGAAGACAATACTTATGATGCAAGGTGGGCCAGGGTGTGGCAGGACGCAGCAGGGTGACGCAGGGCAAAACAGGGTCATGTAGCTTGACGCATGGTTTAGTAAGGCGGAGCAGAGTGTGTCAACCTTGGGAATTGTAATGCAAGGCAGAGTAGGATGAAACCAAACTCATTATTCAAAAAATATCAAGTTCATAATATTACTTGCTGCTTTGTGTCTTAGTGGACTACAGTTCTGGCAAATATATAGTGTTATTTGATATTTGTGTTTGTCACTTTTATTTTGCAGGTCTGGGGTGTGTTATATCTTTCCCCTTGCCATGGTGGTGGAGTTCTCTTCCTGGAGTATTCAGACCTGGAGTTTCACAATGGAGTCATTCCTGGAGTGACTCACAATGATCTGGTTTACAATCATCTGCACTTACATCATTTCTAAGAATGCCATCAAGTATGAATTTAGAAATAGCAAATTGCTAATTCATGACAAGAGAGGGGCTGCAGTGTGAGAAAAAGGTTGAAAAAAGAGCAGATGGAAGAGGAAAAGTAAAAAGTTTTTATTCAGTGTACTTGCAATTGGGTATATTTCACCCTTTGTGTTTGTGTGTTGTCTCACTAACAATGTAAATAGTCTCAATAGTGCTGGTCTCAAGACTGAGGTTTGTATCTTATGGTTCTCGGTGCTGTGCCATTCTCAGAGCAGAAGGCAGTGCATGTCTAAATGCTAAATGTTTGTGATATACTTTGAGTATATTATATTTTGTAATTTTGTATAAGTATATTTGAACATACTAACACTTATACAGTTATGTATGCACCATACACTATATTTAGCTAGTCTTTCTTATCAAAAGGGATTTCTAGTTCATATTCTGCAACATAACCTCCACTTTAAACATAAACTCCACTTTTGTCATGGGAAATCAGGATTCAATTCACAACAATCCAGTTTTCCACAGGGTTCCAGGAAAGCATTGTGTTGCAGAAGCAGGGCCATCTGTACCGTGTAACAAATGGAGAATGTAACATTTGCTTAAATTTGTCACTCAAAGTTGTGGCACAAAGCACACGGTGGTTAGATCAAATAGAGGCCCAAGGTTGTACATGTAGGAAACAACACTGACAGTGACGTATTCTCAGCATTGTAAAATATAACTGACACCATACGCTACACACTGTGTTCTACATTTTCTTTTCTTATACATTATTAACATTAAGTATGCCATTTATAGCAAGTCATGCTGACATGATTTAGAACAATTGTTTACTGTTGCAGTTATTGATTGTCTAATCTAGTACCTCACTTGCCGATTTTTCATAGCACTATCATTATATAATATTACAACATGACTGCCTAATGACCTTTTTTGTGTCATTTTCTTCCTAGCATATTCACAATACTAAAGGTCACACTTGCTTCAGTTTGTCCATCAAACATGTCTAGAATGGTTAATGTCATCTGGGTAACCTTTTGTGGTAAGATAGACCCACCATGTAACTCAAAAAGGAGGTGATGCGCCATATATTTCAGCAGTCAAATAAAATGTTGCTGATAAGAGATGCCCTTTGTGTTATGCCACTGAAACAATATGCAGATAGTAATAAGACTAGTATTAATAATAGCAGAGATTATAGCTGTTGTTACCATATCAGATTAGTCTGTTGTTACCAAACTGCTTTTTTCCTTTGAAAAATAATAACAGCTAAAATCATTTATCCTCTATGAAAAAAAAACAAAGTGGTGAGCTACAATATATCAATGAAAGTGGAAAAATCACAGTCAAAAAGTCACATTTTGATCCAATAATCAAGACGAGAGGAGAGCAACACAGCTGTAAGATGTACAGTGCGCTAAACACCACATCTGGAAAACTGGACTATGTTCCGTGAGCTGTGGTAAAAAAGAGGTGTCTAGCAAAATTTTCAAAGAGGGACAATGATTTATCCTTGAGCAGGAAATCAAGAGGAATGATGATGGGTCAGTGGAGCTGAATCTTCACAGGGAACAACTGGAGCCTGACTGGACCAGTCATAATTTTAAACAAACCGAAGCGTTTTGCAAACTGCTTTTCTTACCATTGCTTTGAACTGTATCATAACTGAACAATAATAGAAAGTTACAAATTAAAATGGGCATTTAACAGTTCCTGACAATTAAAAAGTCACATCTATACTTATTTCAGTATACGCAATTCATTTGCTCTTTTGGTCTTTCACTTTCTTCAATAATAATAAAGAAAAAAAACTATTTTGTAAGCTATTTCATTTTTCCAGTACTCTACTCACACAATATACTTACACAGCTTCAAAAGATGTTGAAGCCTGTGAAAGGGTGTGCATTACATTCCTGGAGTGTACTCATTTTGAAATGGACTTCACAGACATGGAAGAGAAATGGTTTGCTTTCACTGTGCTCTCACTACGCAGTACTCTAAATAGATGGTCAAGAGCAGCCAAAGCTCCTCTTACACAGAGGGAGGCTTTTTCATTTTTGGTGTACATTGCCCTCAATATAATATCCATAACAAAATATGCTATAATTTTTAAATGTAGCACATTAATTCTAGTATCACTGTGCAAAGCGCACAAAGTTTTGCTGTATGAAGATTGTTCAGAAATAATACATTTTATTCCAGAAAACATGAGGGTCACATTTATTCACACCATTAAGTAATCTTTAAAACAAAATCCAATGAAACAAATTCACACCAATAATATGCTTTTTCAAAGAAAGCGTCTGGTATAATATAGAGGTAAATGCTCCCTTCGTCTCTCGGGTATTACAGGAAGTAAGACTCAGAAGATATTCATTATTAGCATGCTATAGTTGCTAATGTTAGGGAGCTCTCCAAAAATGAAAGTAAATGGTCACTGAGCTCCACAGATTGTGAAACGACTGTAAAAGACTTCACAAAAAAAGCTGATTGTAACCATAACATCAGAAATTTAAGGATATTGGTACAGTGGCAACCTAACTGGACATAGGAGGAAAGAAATGAACCTCAATTTTCAAAACATAAAACAAGTAGTTTTGGAGGCGAGCATAAATCCAAAGGCAATAGTTGGAAACTCCCAAAACAAACTGGCATCTTCAGAATACAAATGTCAGAAAGTACCATTCCAAGTTGCTTGCATGACTGTGGTATTCATGGCTGGGTTGCGAGGAAGAATGCAAGAATGCAAGGATTTGCAATGAAGGCAAATCACTAAAACAGGGCCCTTTTAATTTGGCCAGCTACATTTGAATGACTGAAAGCATGTCTTATTGTCTTGGGAAAAATTAAGCTTTGTCGACCTGCTCCTCAGTGCTAAGCGTGCTGCATTTGGCATAAAAAAATAATGTTATGTTTGGGAATGTTTAGGGAAATAAAAACATTGTGACTGTGAAGTATGGCTGTAAGCCTGTTATGTTTTGGGATTATTTTGCAGTTACAGCTTCTGAGGGTCTTGTTAAGATTGAAGGAGTCATTCACTCAAAGTCATACCAGGACACGTAGGTCAGAAACTTGATTCCTTTCACCCGAAAGCTCAAGCCTGGCAGACAATAGACTTTCCAGCATGATAATAATCCATAGCATCCATCCAAATCTACAAATAAATGGTTAAATGAACAATCAATCAATGTTTGCCACTAGCCAACTTAATTTCCCAACTTTAATCAAATCTAGTATTTGTGGTTTGAGCTTAGGAAAGCAGTTCACAAACAAAAACCAAAAGATCTGAAGGACCTAGAGCAATTCTACCAGGACTAATGGTCAAAAATTCTCCTTCAGAAGTGTGACAACCTCATAAAATTCTACAGGAAGCATCAACAACCATAACAAATTACAGGGGTGTGAATTAAAAAGACCATCATGTTTTATGGAATGAGATTAATTTTTTGGGTACAATATGGCATTGCTCTGTACAACGATATTGAGACAAAGTATAACATATTTATTGAACGTATAACTTTGAATATATATATACATATAAATATATTTAATCGGGACATGAATAAAAATGTAGGGCAATGTAATGAACCCCATTGATTTATTCCTTCAAAGCTTTACATTCAACTGTATAATATAAATGTAGGGGCATTGCAACAAATTAATTAGCCCTTTAACACATATATTGTGTCTATGAGCTGATTAATAAATAATCCAATTGTCAATGTCATTTTTATTACAGCAAGGCAAAACCCCTTTTACATCACAGCATGGGCAACCTTTAAGCCAGCTATACCCCACCTTTCAAGTGGCCTTCTCACCACTGCCATACTTTTGGCTTTCTTTTGGCCTTCTCACCACTGCCATACTATCTTTTTGAGCTGGTTTATTGTACCTCTGAGGTGGTGGAAAAACAGCAATAAGATAGATTTGTTGCAGTTTAAACAGAGCAGGTGAAGTGCATTTGTTGCGTCCTCATGCTTCTGGTATACTGCTATACCTCCATCCTGCTATACTTAGCCAGCTGGAGTGGCAGCTGCTAACACCTTTTTTGCCTATCTTATTTCCCCTCCCAAGATAACACACACACACACACACATACACACACACACACACACACACACACACACACACACACACACACACACACACACACACACACACACATATAATAAGAAAATGAGAGAATATAAACTATACATATTAGAATGTATCACTGCACTAAAAAGGGCATTGACTATGAATATAAAAAGAAGGGTTCCACTAAATATTTGACATTTTGAGAAATTGTGATTCACTAACACAAGTGTCAAGAATCCTGTCAGAAACCCCACATTTATGGAACGATTCACTTGGCTGCCGGTATCTCTTCAATGGCAGCAGCCACATGCAGGCTTTGAACAGCACAGCATTGACACTTCTTACATGCTAATCCCACACATTTCAGGAAGAATAAATGATGAAATTGAACTGGTGATTAATAGGGATAAATAATAGAAAACGTGGGATAATCCACTTGCTTGCAACGCAAACTGGAATGACAAAATTCCACTCAAACACACCAAACTTAAAGCAAGCGTTGATACATAAACTAGGTCTTTATTTCAGATTTATCCCGCAGAGGAGCAGGTCTTCATTATTAATAATATTAAGTGAATTTTGATTTTGATTTGGCATATTCTATGATGCCTTTAAATGTATTTATAGTTTTGCTTGCTTATTGATTTGATATGTAAGGATAACTTACCATTTAGCACAAATATGATTCATGTATAATGCCAATTTGAATATTTAAGTAGTTCAGCTGTATGAGGGTTTTTGATCACCTTAAAGCAAAATGCTTTACATAATAACAATACAGTGTTCAGTGATTTCTACCCAAAATATGCTATTTCCTCTGCCAACATGATACCTTAGAAAGTGCATCTGTGATCTAGAGGGACAGTAGCCGGAGGTCTTATCTTGTAGAGATATCCTTTGAGGGTGTGAAAACAAGCGCTACTTTCTTGCCCTTTGCCACAGAAACCGCACAAAGGTCATCCTTTATCAAAGAATTCATTTTGCACAATGTTAGTAATAAGGGAGGCTATATCATGCCATCACATTTGCAACAATGAAAGGTGAACCTAGATGACATTAACTGTCCCAGATAGTGTTTGATGGACAAATATGAACCTTTCTCTCAGTGAGGTGCCTTTACTATCACAGTAATTGCAACGTGCTTGGAAGCTGCTAAAAGCACAAATTACACCAAGGTGGGTGAAGAAAATGCTCACATTACCTACTTGGCGAAAGAGGGCAGAATATTTCCTCATGCAATAAATAAACTAATAAACAGCCATCTCAGATGTTTTTTTTTAAATGGCCTGACTCTAAACGTTGTCTCTGTAAGATACTCCTTTTTTTCAATTTGGTTACATTTCACAGAAAAGGCTGTGGAAAAAAGGGTATTTATTTCTGTCCTCCTTCACAGAAAACAGAAAAAATCTCCAAAACACTTTTTGTTTTTTTCTGTAGGGCAGACTAATCAACACAAATACCTACTAAGACTCTAGTCCTCACCGTTCTGAAAGGTAGAATATTCGGTTCAAAACATTATTTGGGATGATATGTTCAGGAAGTGTGACAATGGCTGTTTGAAAGTTTTCGACCAGTGCAGTTTGCATAAAATTCGTAGGCAGGCCTTTTCCGTGTCACATTTTCAAATTTATGGGTTCTGATTTATGATCTTACTGTATAGTACCTAATCTATAATTCTTCCCATGGCTGTGGAATTTATTTGATGAGTGTTCTCTCAGTTCAACTTCCCTGCATTGAATACTTTTGCAAAACCTTTGCAAAATGCTTAGAACTATACAGGGATATCTCATAGACAGCAGAGATCAATGTCAGTATGTGATAAGAAAACCCACAATCCCAAGGCTATAATTAAATAATGCCAAACAGTTGCTTGCAAGTTGGATATTAAAATATGCATACATTATGGGGAAATTCAATATTTGTTCAAACACAGTCATTTAAATTATCATCTTATGTTTAATATCAAATTTTACATCAGCAATATGGCATTACTTTCAAAACATAGCCCTAACCTGAAGCTACAAAATCCACATGGCAGAGTGCTGTTTGCTAACTTGATTCTGCTTGATTATGGAGGTTGATTATGACTCAAATACTGGCTACTAGCATAGAACCATCAGTGTTCAAATCATACAGTACCATCATAAATAGTGACTGTAACCATTTAACAAGCTGTCAGAAAACCTCCACAGCATTAGTACAGAAGAGCCAGCTAAAGGAGGCAGGTGTTCTGCCCTTCATGTGTTTGGGGTCTTGAAATAATTTTGCTGTATGCTCCTTTTAGTGAAACTCCTTCACATTTTTAAAGAGTGATGTTAAGGTTGTTATTTCAGAAATGTGTTTTGCAAATGAAGGTAGAGAATGTTCTGATGAAGGTGGAGATTCTGGCTCTACAACAACCCCCCCCACCCCAGCTCTGTCTGTGGTCCAATTAATATCCAAATAATATATAAACATTATGTGACTGGCAGGTATTATTGAGAAAAACTGAATATGAATAAACAAATAGTGAAATAAAAAAACACTGAAACTATATCAGACCAACGGTAAAAGCAGTGCTGTCTCCATTTAGAATTGATTGTGTTGTTTTCCCCTCAGTAATGCTCAGTCAGAAACAAAAAGGATTTAGAATACAAGTATAATTCATTATAACAGTAATAATAAGACTTCATAATCAAAGTCTTAATTAATTGGTGCTCCAGAGATCCCATGTCCTCATCATCATGTTTTAGACACTGATAATGTAGGAAAGCTTGTGCAGAATACATTCGCTGTTTATTCTTCCACAGTATGTTATTTTAGGGATATTTTAATTGAGGGTAATGTGCTGCTTAATGTGAGATACTTTCTAGGCCTTTTCATTGAACTGAAAGATGAAAAAACTGAGTAGGTTAGTGGAAGGCTGAACCTCACAGTAAGCAGTAATGAGCTTATGGGCTTCGGCTTTAAAGCTCGGGAGCCACTTAACGATTCTCTTCTTCATTTCTTCCCACTTTTTACTGTTTTTCATCTCTCTCCCGTTTTTTAAACACATCATCATTTTTTATGTATGCTTGCTTTTCCTGCTACATTTTATTTGCATGTAATGCAGCTTAACTCTGGCCTTGGTATGCAAATATACCTTTATACTCCTATTTATGGAAATGATAATCTTGTACTATTCATTCAATATTTTATATCTCCCTCTTCAGGATATTGAGAACCTGGTGGAATAATAACTTTTGAAAATCCCATCTAAACAGGAAAAAAAAATATGTGCCTCTTTGCATTCCCTTTTATGAAAATGCAAGTTTATGTGTTTCTTGTATGCAGTGTAATCATTTTAAATTTTATTGTAATGATAGCACAGGTGTAAGTGAACAAATCAAGCCATTATAAATAGGTTATGGGCTACACTTATAACATTACATATGATGTGTCACAATATTATATGCACTTGCATATCTGCCACTACTGTTACATGTAGGGTGTATCAGATCAGGTAAATGTGATCTTTTGTTTCTTTGAGCATTCACAGCTTGTGTGTTGTACCCATGGAAAAATAACACAGAAACAATACTGATGGTATGAGGTCTAAAACAAGGCATGCATAAAGACTTTTTGTCCTTGTTTTCCATGCAAAAAAAAAAAAACTGACAGACTGACAGACATCCCATATTTGTTGAAACCTGATTGTCTGTGTGTGAGACTTTTTTTTTTACTTTCTTTCACTTTTATACCCCCTATTGTATTAATCAATCAATCCAGGTCAAATATGTTTTCAAACATCAAATCAGGAAGCTGTCACATACACCTATCATGTAGATATCCTACATACCGGAGAAGCCGAACCAAACCAAAACAAACAAACAAACACTGATACACCACCTGGTAGGGTGGGGAGGGAGACTTTACAGATCCAAGTTTGCTCTCAGTCAATACCAAACCATAAATTGTACGCTATAAGACTATGGTTCCAACATGAAAATTTACAGCCTAAAACTCATCCTGCCACTACATTAAATGAGAGCTGCCTGTTTCCTTCGGGGAGAAGGGCTCCCTTCAAAGCGCCTCCTGCCTCTTCTTAATTCATGTCATCGACTGTTAACTTTTCTCACTAATATAGTAAAGCATGGCTAATAAAGTGCTCAGAACACAATCTTGTCACAATCTGTGTGGGGAACATTCTGAAAGGAGGAAAAGAAATAAAGGTAAAATTCCTGCCTACAGCCAGATCAGGAGGTGAACACCTGGAGAGGGAGAATTACTACATGAGAGGAGAGTAAATCAAGTTTTTCCTTCACTCACCCCATCAACAGAGAGGGCTGCAGGGTGAGGGAGGGACCTCTGTGGAAATCGTACTCACTTTAATTCATTTTAACTCCTAAACAGTCCACAGGGGTAACGCAGTGCTTGGGCAACTTTTCTGTGGTGAGTGTTTATGGCTTGACAATCACATTCTGTGAGTTCCTGTAACAGCCAGTGATGGTGTGGCTCTGAAAAACATCACTGTTATCTTATAATATTTCAATGTACCAAGCAAATATAGAGCAAATAGCCCTTACAGGGCTTGTTGATAAAGCTTAGTGTGTATGCGCAACCAAACACCTTCTATTTGTGTTTTTCTTGTATAACAGTTTGTCCTGGGCAACAGACATTGAAAAAAGGATGTCTGGCTGTTCAGAGTTTAGTTTCCATATTAGTCTGAAGATCCTTTTCCCATTGGGCAGCACAGGGGAGTGATGAAAGTGTTTTACAGCAATTTTGTGTATGAGACATGCCAGTGGACTGATTAGGCCCTCTGAAATACCATTGTGGTGAAAGAAGGTATCATCTGAATTCAGTGCAGCAGACTGATGAATGTTGTTATGGTATCACAGTTATATATTTGGGATCTCAAGGATCAATTCAAAATGAAACAAGTACTAGGAAATCAGAGTTACAGCAAAAACTAACATAATTCAAAATGACTTAAGTGTAAATGTAGGGATAACTCTTACTAAATAGAATATTCCTCTTTGGACTGTAACCAATGCAAGTGCTGTTACAGATGCTCTATGTGAAAGTACTTCCACATTTTAAAACAGCATTATGACTTTTTAGAAGTTCTTATGTTTATATCTTAACACTTATATCCTCAAAGTGTTGAAAAACTAGAAATTTGAAAAAACTTGAGGTATGAATATCTAGATACCTAGATACTTGGACTGATGTCTGAACAAATATCTGAAGAATGAAGAATGAACAAAAATAAACAAAACAAAAATTACCTACAAAAAACAAGTACTAGATTTTTACAAAATCCCTCATTATGTTTACATGACCTTACAACAATTTTACATTAATTATCATGTGATAACTTGTGACATGTGATAACTTAATTGTTCTGTTTTCAGATTTTGTGAAGGTGCTGAAAATTGAGAAAATAACTGAAAGACATCACATCTGATACCATCATTTTGACAAGACACAGTAACCCAGGAAATATTGATAACATCTGGACACAGTCATTATTTACACCTATCATAAAGTCCATCAAGAAACTATGACTCGTATCATGGTTGATGTGGTTTTGAGTATCTTTTTTTGTGGGTCATTTGTTAGTGTAAGTGTAAGACTGTACGTGTAAGAGGTGTTAGTGAAAATACTTTACACTGCAAGTCAAAGAGAAAGATAAAAAAAAGACATCCTTTTGTTGAACTACACATTGCTTGACTAGTAAAAAATAAATTTACAGCAGAGACAACTTGTTTCTCTGTGAAGATGGAAAAGGAGATAAAAGAAGAAGAAGAGGGACTTGAATCAGAAAGGGGCTTTACCTCTGTCATTCTCAGGTGTTGAAAAGAATCCCCTCAGCCTCGCATGTCACTGCTGTCTGTCATCACTGGGAAGAGAGGCAGAGAGGGAAAGTTCTGAGAAAACTGGCAATGTCCATTTCCTGTACGTGTTCAGGGGGTGGGGATAAGCAGGGGGCGTGACTGAAACACCACATTGGTTGCGCATTTGGGTGTTTTATTTTTCAGTCCGAGGAGACTCGCGTTACAATGCTGAGAGGACCTGTCTGTACAATGGATCAGCACGTTGTGGAGTGTGGAGCTGAAAACAGCCATTTCCATCTGCATTTGCTATGTGCTTCTGCAGTTGTCGGCTGAAGTCAAATCCAAATCCTGTCCATAACTTTGCTGAAATATGATTCCATAAACTCCTGAAATGCCTTGAAATCATTGTGTCTTTGCTACCCGTTTCAGTACTTGGGCAGAAATATTTGTTCATTAACAGTGACTTCGCATTAACATATCTGTGAACTACCCCGACCAAACATCCTTTCAATACTGTACCAAGGGACCATTTCAGCATTGCTGTAGATGGGAAGCGCCTCGGGGCACACACATGTGGGCCCTCACCCTCCGCTGGATCTTAGCAGATTTCCTTTAAATGGGCACAGGAAGGGCACCTGTTCCCCTCCCGGCAATGACTTCACTGTGCTGATGTCAATCTCTCAGCATCTGCGCCTCAGAAAATATGCCTCTCTCTCTTTCTCTCTCTCTCTCTCTGTCTGTATACACACACACACACACATATATATATACATA